>NC_138370.1:96222543-96239249 GCF_054177405.1 Leptonychotes weddellii
GATGTCTTCTTTGGAAAAATGTCTGTTCATGTCTTCTGCCCATTTCTTGATTGGATCATTTGTTCTTTGGGTGTGGAGTTCAATAAGTTCTTTATAGATTTTGGATACTAGCCCTTTATCAGATATGTCATTTGCAAATATCGTCTCCCATTCTGGTATGGAATTTTAAGTGTACTCTAGAATAGCATGGATTTTAATCAGAAAGAATGTCTAAAATATCCCTCTACAGCTTCTGAAAAAGCTGGAGTCTCACCTTATAAACAGGCATTGATTCAGGACAACTTAGGTTAGTTTGGCTTATGTCCAGTAGCCAGAGCAATCGCCTGGACCCTTTATCCTTTTGACCTAGCCAGGTCAAAAGACATCAGCAAGTTTTGCAGTTTTGCAGAAGTTCAGACTAGTCCACACTGGGCTGGCAGGAGCAATGTGGCTGTCTACAATGTGGCTGCCCGTCATTTCTTTTGAGTGTCTGTGTTTGTAGAATGATCTTTGGTGTTTACTTCTCAATTCCAGGAAGTTGTCCCTCCATCACATTTATAACCCATGATTTGGGGCTGTCAGATATTTGATTGGATTTAAAAGATATTTGATTGGACTAGTTCTCTACTCTTGGAAGCCTTAAGTGTATCACTCAACTCAAATTCCATTTCTTCCTTCAAATCTTCCCTGATCTCTGTCCTCACTTCACACCCATTAGAATATACTGTTTTTCTTCCATATGCCCTCAACATGTGACTTATACCTTCAACCTTAGGTCACTCTGCCATGGCTTATAGAATGTAAAAGCATCTATACTTCCACTGAATTTTAAGTTTGAGGTGGCAAACAGCCTATTATCAAAGAATCTACCATAGTGTTTATCACAAAATAAGGAGTAAAGAAATCTTGGTTAAATTTAATTTACACAAATTACGTAATAAACTTCTGCTGAAAATTCAGATCCTATAAAGTGAGGGATGCTCAAGAGGTAAAATTAGGAAAGAAAATAAACTTTGCATTTCTAAGCTGCAAGAGGGAAAACTGCATTTAATGAGATAATTTAGTTACAAAACTGGAAAGCAAATATCTGCCAGGTTCTGACAGAAATGTCCATGTTCTGGACAAAACTTAAACTTGAATGCAGGTGTTCTAGACCAAGATCAGTACATGGTAAGCATTTAACATAGTGCCTGGCACAGAGTTAGCACTTAATAATGTTACCTACTCCCTATTTCATGAATTTCAAGATGCATTTCTTTCACATTTGACCTGTAGAATTTAGATGCGATCTATAATCCACAGTGTTTTACAATTTGTCAGCCAGAGGTAATCTTAATGTCGTTGTTTAAAACTCTTCTCTTGACACAATTTGGTAAGATCAAGAAAGCACCAACAGCAAAGTATCTTAGGTTCAGTGAAATATGGGCATTACAATTGTGCATGTTTACATCCTGGTCTAGTGCCTTTCATATAGTAGGTTGAATCTGGATTGCATAACAATATGATACTCTTTGATTATAATCTAAATTTTAAAGTGCCTCATAAATTAGAAATGCGCCTGCAAGACAAGAACTCCCTTCATTCGGTAGTATCTATAAATGCAAATAGAATGTCACCCTTGCTCTAGCTCATATTGAGACATTACCAGTTACTGCAGGAAAAGTGCAAATTAGAAAGGCATTTTACAAAATGCCACAAAGGAATTGTGCAGTATTTTGCAAATACATGCATTAAAGGGACAAATACTTAAGTGCCAAAGCAGACTGGTGCCTATCGCCCTTCCTTGTCAACAGAATTGATCTCGAGCTGTTTCCTGCTTTCCTGGGGGGAAATGCATTCCCTGTGTTATTCCTTAACCAAAAGCAGTGCAGGTTACTTCACCTTAAAAGGCAATGTGAATTTCATGGTTTCAGAAGTAAAATAAACATGACTCAAGTGAGATTTATCTAAAAGAATCACAATGGAAAGAAAGTATCACAGGGGTTTTTTTCCCCTCTACTTAGTAGGGTGGATTTCCCAGTTTCTTTGCAACTTTTTAGAAATGATACAAAGAAAGGGGTGCCTTGGTGGCTCAGTTGATTTAGCGTCTGCCTTTGGCTCAGGTCATGATTCTGGGGTCCTGGGATTGAGTCCCAGGTCAGGCTCCCTGCTCAGCTCTCTCTCTCTTTCTCTCAAATAAATAAATAAGATCTTTATTAAAAAAGAAAAAAAAAAGAAATGATACAAAGAGAATTTTGCAGAAAAAAATCTGCAGTTTATCTCTTCTGTTTTACTAATGTCACTAACCACCATATTATAACCCAGGCATGTGATCTCTTTCTCCCCCTACACATCTAACCAGCCGCTAAATGCTGGACATTCTGCCTATGCAATAATCACTGTCCTTCTCCCCAATTCCACGCCTACTGCTAATTCAAATTCAGGCTCTCATCTGAGCCTGGTTATAATTGCCTTCTAGACCATTTGCTCTATTCCAGCCTCTCTGTGCTCTGAGGCATTCCATGCTGATGTAAACAAGATGATCAGTTTCACACTCAAAAATCTTCAGAAACTCCTTCTTGCCACTTTGATGGCTAACAGACTCTCAAATTCAGTATGTCCAAAACTGTAGCTCTCATCTTTCCCTCCAGACTCTCGTTTCCCGTAATCATTTCGCTTCAGTTGATGGTAGACATTTCAAAATCAGTATGTCCAGCTGGCAACTCCTAATTTATGCTCTAAGACTCACTCTTCCTATAGTCTTCCCTGTCATTCCAGTCAGTCAAGGAAAAACCCTTGAGATCTTTGACACCTCTCTTATTCTCACACTTAACATCCACTCCATCAAAAAAAAAAAAAAAAAATCTGTCCATTCTAATATAATAATATTCAATAAATATCCTGATCCCAAGGTCCTGGAATTGAGTCCCGCATCAGGCTCCCTGCCGCTCCTGTTCACTCGCTCTCTCTCTTCCAAATAAATAAATAAACGTTTAAATTTTTTTTCACCTTCTCAGTGAATACCCTCTATAAAATCAAATCCTCCCTATCACCCAGGACTCTTGAGCTTCCTTATCATGCTCAACCTTTATCTTTTCATGGTGACACTCACCAACTTCTAACATTCTAATTTTTTTTTTTTAATCAGAGAGAGAGCACAAGCAGGGGGAGCAGCAGGTAGAGGGAGAAGCAGACTCCCCACTGAACAGGGAGCCCGATGCGGGCTCCATCCCAGGACCCTGAGATCATGACCTGAACTGAAGGCAGACGCTTAACCGGCTGAGCCACCCAGGAGCCCCAACTTCTAACATTCTATACAATTTTCTTACGTCTTATTTTTATTGACTTTCTCACTCTGCTGCAATAGAAGTTCTGCAGCTATAGGAATCTTTGTCTATTGTGCTCATAGATATATAGTAAGCCCCTAGTACTTTGTTGGACATATTGTGAGACGGAATTAATTAAATGCCAACCAATTAAGAATGGACTTTCTGGGCATGGTGAGAAAAATGCCCATAGCACAAGTTCTACCCTGTTTTCCCATCTCTCTCCCCCTTCGGTCAATGAATAGAATACCCACATTTAGATAGTTTTCATGAAAGGAAAATACTTGGAGAAAGTTAAAGCAATTTTAACTCTGGGTCACTTGTCGAAATTACAATGTTAAAAGGGGGGACAATTGCCACAGTCTCTCCAATCATTTCCAAAGTGGTTGCTTGCACAGTTCTTAGAAGCGAAGATAGAACAGCGCCATCTGCTGTCAGCCAGCTGATCTTGATGAAATAACTAACTTGCGCCTTTCGGGAAGCAGTTTGTTCTGTAAGATATTTTAATAGTTAGCTTTTTGAACTTTGTTCTATTCTATCTCCCTTGTTGTCACACAAAACTTTTTATCTGGCCATATAAATTTTTTTCCCTTCTTCTTTTATTAAAAAAATAAGTTTGGGGCGCCTGGCTGGCAGTCTGTAGAGCGTGCAACTCTTGATCTCAGGGTTGTGAGTTCAAGCCCCTCATTGGGTGTAGAGATTACTTAAAAATAAAATCTTTAAAATAATAAGTTTAGGAACACCTGGGTGGCTCAGTTGGTTAAGCATCTGCCTTTGGCTCAGGTCAGATCCTAGGGTCCTGGGATCAAGCCCCGTGTCAGGCTCCGTGCTCAGCCAGGAGTCTGCTTCTCTCTCTCCCTCTGCCCCTCCTCCCACTCGTGCCCCCCCCCACCACCAAATAAATAAATAAAATCTTTTTTCAAAAAGAAAAAGCTGCTGTTCACCAGCAGACATCAAAGGTATCTAGCTGTGTAACATGACTGAACAGATGTTCTTAATGCGAGCACTTTGCTTTAAAAAAAAAGTTTGTGCTATAATTATCACCCCCTAAAATAGTCTAATTGATATTATATAATTTAAATATACTCCAAACAAGAAAATGAGTCATCCATGGAAATGTAGAAAATTTCAGATCTCAGGGCGCCTGGGTGACTCACCTGGTTGAGTGTCCAACTTTTGATTTTGGCTCAGGTCTTGATCTCACAATTGTGAGATTGAGGCCCACTTGCGGCTCCATGCTCAGCAAGGAGTCTGTTTGAGATTCTCTCTCTCCCTCTCCCTCCGCCCCCCCCCCACTCACACAGGCAAGAGGCCTCTCTCTCCCTCTAAAAATAAATAGGGGTGTCTGGGTGGCTCAGTTTGTTAAGCATCTGCCTTCAGCTCAGGTTATGATCCCAGCATCCTGGGATGGAGCCCTGCATTGGGCTCCATGCTCAGTAGGGAATCTGCTTGTCCCTCTGCCCCTCCCCCTGCTTGTGCTCTCTCTCTCTCTCTTTCTCTCTCTCAAATAAATAAACAAAAATCTTTAAAATAAATAAATAAATCAAAATAAATCCTTTTTAAAAAAAGAAAATTTCAGATCTCATCTCTGGAAAATCAAGGAAAGTGTCAAGATGGTAATTTTAATTTTTTTGGTGTATTAGTCATTCTATAACATCATTAAAAGTCATGAATAAAGAATATTTCCTCCCAGTGAAAATACTCTTTTCATGTCCTGATTTTCAGAAATGGAGGTGACCCTCTTTTTTCTCCATAAGTGACTATTACATTTATTGCTTATGAAAGAGTCTATAAAATAAAGGCAACATTGGGCTATCTAATTCCAAATGTCATTAGTTCATCCAAGAAGTATTTATTGAGTGCTCACTGTATGCCAGATTTTGCTATAGGCAATGGTGATTCAACAGAGTGAAAACTGACAAATTCCCTGTCTTCAAGGAATTTACGTTCTGGTTTTTGATGGTTCACTTGTTGTTTAGCTAGTTTGGGAAGACTGACAATACTTGCTCTCCCAGCAGCTATAGTCAACTGAGAGGAAACAAACAAGAAGCAAAATAAATAAAATATATAATATGTTGGATGGTGTTATGGGTTGAACTGTGTCCCCCATCCAAATCCATATGTTGAAGCCCTTACCCCCAGCACCTCAGAACATGGCCGTATTTGTAAACAGAATCATTGCAGATGTCATTAGTTAAGACAAGGTCATAGGAGAGTAGGGTGGACCCAACCCAATATGACTGATATCCTTTTACAAAGGGAAATTTGGACGTAGAGGCACACAAGGAGAATGCCATGTGAGCATGGCAGAGATCATAGTGATGTGCCTACAAGACAAGAAACACCAAAGATTACCAACAAACTTCCAGAAGCTAGGAGAGAGGTGTGGAACTGATTCTCTCTTAAAGCCCTCAGGAAAAACCAGCTCTGCCAGCAACTTGATCACAGACTTCTAGTCTCCAGATCTGTAAAGCAATACATTTCAGTTGTTCTAAGTCCCTCAGTTTTTGGTACTGTTTCTAGTGCTTTCTTCCCTAGAAAACTCAAATTGAGAAGTAATGTGGCTAGCACACAAGGTTAAGCTTCAGGAGATCAACAAATATGTATTTGTGTCCCACTATGGGCACAAAATTAGGTAGTCCATACCATTGGATCTCTCTGATTCACAGTTTCCTTGCCTATAAAGGGTTGGGCTAAATAATCTCTAGTTCCAATTCCAGATTGCAGTAGAATTAGATGTTTCTCCCCAATTTGTGTTTTCTGGGAAAGAAAGCACTAGAAGCAGGTGGCTACTTCTTTTAAGGCTGAGACTAGTTTCTCCATAAATTTTCTCTTTTGTTGACTACCTTCCAGCCTCAGGGAGTTCCTGAAGTTGCGAAAAGAGTGCCAGAGGATCAATAACCAATGTAAAAAATTTTAAAATAACTTGACAAGACAAATTAATAATAATAGTTGCCATCTATTAAACATATCCTATTCACAGGCTCCGTGCTAAGAGTTTTACTAAAATTTTCTCATTTAATCTTCCCAACAAACCTATGAAGTATTATTATCCTCACTCTTCATAGGAGGAAACTGAAGTATCAAGAAAGTGACTGACTTTCCCAAGGGTTCACAGTTAGTAAATGGCAAAGTCAGAACACATTAACCCAAGGTCAATTGGCACCGAATTCCATGGTCTAAAGTATTATATAAATATAAATGAAAGTAGCTGGTCACTGCTTGTATATGTCATCTGACTGAAGCCTTTTTCTTTGTAACCATCTTTTTGCTACTTACTAATCGGAAACTCAGCTTGAGCACATTGTCCTCTCTACAAAATTATTTTCTTCTGCTACATAATGATTTTCCTTCTGTGTCAGTGTACAATGCAGAGTATACAATGTACATCATAGTAGATGGTGAAATTCCCCCATTCATAAATACAGGAGCACCTAATTAGAAATCTTTATTCAATCTGACTATTTGCAGAAATAAAAAATGCGTTACCAGGGTGCCTGGGTGGTGCAGTTGGTTGAGCAACTGACTCGATTTCAGCTGGGGTAGTGGCCTCGGGGCTGTGGGGTCCAGCCCCATGTGGGGCTCCGCGCTCAGCACAGAGTCTGCTTGGGATTCTCTCTCCCTCTCCCTCTGCCCCTCCCACTCACTTTCTCTTTCTCTCTCTCTCATAAATAATAAATCTTTTTTAAAAATGCATTACCTTATGTCCATATTCTTGCAGCTTCTACCCTTTTTTTGTGAAAGAAAAACTTTTTTTTTCTTTAGGAAAATCACAGTTCCTGTCTTTTATAAAATTATTGATACCTCCTGGATTCATTACTGTGAAATAGAAGGCTAAACCATTATTCTCTCTCATTTTTTCATGAACCTTTCACTCTATTCTTCATCTTTCCCCAATTTCTTTCATGTCTATTTGCTTTGAACATACTTCTCTCCTGGCAGGAATGATCCTCTCCTTAAGTCATCTCTCATTTACTTATCCTTAAAGACCTGGTTCAAAAGTCTCTTCTTCAAAGCCTCTTTCACCTGCCCGCCAACAAGGCACTTACTTGCTCCCTTCTGTTCCCCACCACTTTCGGTTCAGCTCCCTCTTATGCCCCTTCCCTCATTAGATTTGACTGATCCACTCCTATAGCTATTTCCTCCACTAGGCTGACAGCAACGTAACAGCATGAATATGTCTTTGGCTGTTCTAAATCCTTAACACTTCAGTTAGTTCTTGGCACATAGTAGGTAGATAAATATTCACTTATTGAATAAATGAATGAATAGAAAACTCAATGAAAGAAAATGGCATGTTACTGTACTATTCTCTGGATAAAGTAAACTAATAACAATATTTAAAATAATGAATTTGGGGTAGTTTTATTATTTTTAAATATTAAGTTCAAAATTAATTTAATATATAAGCAAGGAATTGCCAAAACAACTCCTCAAAGTCTTTTTTGTCATGACCAGGCTAGACATTTCTACTACATATTTTGAATTAAGTTTACAAGACATATTTGTACATGTAGTAGATTTAAAGGGGTTGATGGTTCTGAATTTTTTTTGCAATATTCAAATGTTCTATGACAACGAATTCAAAAGGAAATTTCAGTGAGTTAATAAATCATTGCCTCTTTTATAGTTGTAAATTGTAATCCTTTCTAATCTTGCAAAAATGCCAGGCGTTCAATGATTTCGACCCAAAGTAAAAATGGTAACTGTTGAAGATAGTTACCAATTGCTTCCTACAGATGGACATGTTTAACTTATGAACATACAATATGAACATAAGTATATAATCTTTCTCCTATTCAAATGAATGATTATTCATATAATTTCTTGTATCTTTTCAAAATGCAAGTTATTTTTCCAAGAATGGAATCTTTGAAATTAAATAGAAAGGGCTTCAAAATTGTGAGTGTAGTAATATGTTACTCAGAACAGTAAAACCCTTGAGATAATTAGCTATTATGTAGCTCCTTGTCTCTGATAATAAAATATAATTTTAAAAGGAATCTATTTTTTCTCCAATGTCTAGTTCTGAAATTTTTTCTTCCACCTGCCTGTCTCTAGAACAGTATGCCCATAAGCCTCAGATTAGAAGAAAAGAGGAAATACAACATGCCAATCAATATTCCTGACACAAAATAATTTGAAAAACTGAAAAAGACACTTCTTCTTTTCATGAGCACATTTGTCTCATGTAAATGTCTCTGAACTCATTTGCAAGGTCATGAAACTTCTATATCTATTGTGATTACTTATATATTTATTTTATTTCCACCATATCTTTCCTGATTTCTACTCACTCTGCTTTTTCTTTGCCTTTTTTTTTTAAATCTTTTTCTTGCCTTTTAGCAGACAAATATCCTGCTACTTCTTCATCTTTCCTTCTGGAATATTCTATAGCCATGTTGTCCAATACAAATATAATGTGAGTCACACATGTAAAGTAAAAATAAAGGGCTAAAATTAATTAGTATACATGTATATAATATTTAACCCAATATATCTAAATGTTATCAATTCAATATATAATCAATAACTATTTTACATTATTTTTGTATTAAGACTTGAAATCTGGTGTGTATTTTATACTTACAAAACATCTCAATCTGAACTAGCCCCATTTCAGTGCTTAATAGCTACATGTGGCTAATGGCCATACTGAACAGCATAAGCCTAAAATATACTCTTCTTTGTCAGCCTTAGGAAAACTTCATTCAAAAAATGACAACTTGGAAATGGAACTTAAAAAAAAAAAAAAAAGGACCCCAGTGAACTGTCAAACCTAGAAATAAACCCATGTATACATGGTTAATTAACTTACAACAAAGGAGCCAAGACTATAGAATGGGAAAAGGACAGTTTTTTCAATAAATGGTGCTGGGAAAACTGGACAACCACATGCAAAAGAATGAAACTGGTCTTATGTATGCTCTTACACCATACACAAAAATTAATTCAAAATAGATTAAAGACTTGAATGTAGGACCTGAAATCATAAAGGTCCTGGAAGAAAACATAGGCAGTAAGCTTCTTTACATTGATCAATGATTTCTTTTTAATCTGATGCCCAAAGGCAACATAAGCAAAAATAAACAAGGGGGACCACATTAAACTAAAGTCTCTACACAGCGAAGGAAATCAACAAATGAAAAGGTAACCTAGTGAATGGGAGGAAATATTTGTAAATCATGTATCTGGTAAGGGGTTAATATCCAAAATATATAAAGAACTCACACAACTGAAGAGTGGGGAAAAAATCTGATTTAAAAATAGATAGAAGATCTGAATAGACGTTTTTCCAAAGAAGATACACAGATAGCCAAAAGGTACCTGTAAAGATGCTCAATGTCACTGATCATCAGGAAAATGTAAATTAAAACCATAATAAGATATCACCTCACACCTGTTAGAGTGGCTAAGACAAGAAATAACAAGTGTTGGCAAGAATGTGGAGAAAAGGGAACCCTTGTGCACTATTGGCAGGATGTAAATCGGTGCAACCACTATGAAAAGTAGTATGGAGGTTCCTCAAAAAATTAACAATAGAACTACCATATGATCCAGCAATTCCACATATGGATATCTATCCCAAGGAAAATGACAACACTAACTCAAAAAGATATGTGCACCCACATGTTCATTATAGCATAATTTACAATAGCCAAAATATGGAAACAACCTAAGTGCCCATTGATGGATAAAGAAAATATGGTATATATATTTACAATGGAATATTATTTAGGCATTAAAAATGAAATCTTGCCATTTGTGACAGCATGGATGGATCTTGAGGACATTGTGCTAAATGAAATAAGTCAGACAAAGACAAATACTGTATGACCTAACTTATAGTAGAAACTCAAAACAAAACAACAACAAAATTCATAGATACAGAGAACAGAGAGATGGTTGCCAAAGCCAAGGAGTAGGGGTAGTGGGCGAGGTTGGGCAAAATGGATGAAAGAGGTCAAAAGGTACAAACTTCCAGTTATAAAATAAATAGGTCATGGGGATATGATGTACAGCATGATGACGATAGTTACTAATACTGTAGTGCATATTTGGAAGTGGCTAAGACAATAGATCTTAAAAATTCTCATCATAAGAAAAAAATTTTTGTAACTCTGTGGTGATAGATGTTACCTTGACTTATTGTGGTGATCATTTCACAATATATATAAATACCAGATCATTATGTTGTACACCTAAAACTAATATAGTGTTATATGTCAGTTATACCTCAATATAAAAAAGCTCCTAAAAAAAAAATTAAAAAAATAAAAAATAAAAATAAAAAAGCTCCTAAAAAATACAATTTATGAAAACTAACACAGAAAAAAATGTAAAATCTGAATAGCTCTGTACCCAGTTAAGAAAATAAATATGTAATGTAAAGCCTTTCTCAAGAGAAAAGGAAGTAAATCGGTAATAAAGATGTGGTTTTGTGGGCCATAGGATCTCTATCACAACTCCCACACTCTGCCTTGGGAGCATAAAAGTAGCCATAGATAATGTAGCAAACAAATCAGTGTGTTTTTGTTCCGATAAAACATAATTTACATAAGCAGAAGTGAGTTGGATTTGGCCCCAGGGCTGCAGTTTACTAGCCACTTCCATAGTTGAAATGGCAGGTAAAATTAGGTAATTATATTACAGTGTATTTAGCAACAGAATTAAAGTTTTCATAGGTTCACAGAGAAAGGTGGTCGCTTGGCCTGACCTGAGACATTAGAGATGATTGGAAGAGACAGAATATAAACAGAACTTTTTTTCAGAGCAAGAAATCAGGCAAAAAGAGCAATTCCAAGGAGAGGGAAGAACATCAGCAAAGACACAAACATGTGACATAGCATGGTGAGTGTGGGGAGTGGATAATCAGAGTAAAGGAAGTGGGGGTGGTGGTGGTGGGTGGTGAGAGTGTTTAGTGAGTGCTTACTTTATGCCAGAAAAAAAAAAGTAAAATACAATAATGCACTATCAACAAACATTATGGTTTGCCTAAGATTGTGTCACTCTATTCAGAAGTTATTCCAGAGGCGGGATCAAGGCCTTCATAATGTGCCATTATTTCACAGTAAATCAGCAAAATGCAGTTATGTACTTCTAACAGCCCAAGCTCTAAGCCACTACAGGGAGCAGGAAATGTATTCACCAGAAGATAAGATCTAAATTTTTCCCCATTTTTAAGATTAACAATCCATATGAATTCAATATGGATAAAAGCATGACGCTGACATAAATTGAAGAGAACATGATCTCATTTAATAATTTTGACATCATCAATTCCCCTGTGCACATGATAAATGCCCCCAGTGACAGGATTGTTCTTTACTCCATGAACAGAGTAAATAAAGGACACAGACTAACTTACGCTCTGAATGGCCTCTACCCATTGTCAAAGGCATTCCATGTACATGACTTGACTACATGAAAGCATTTCTAAAACCCTCAACCCACAGCTGGGGAGGTTATAATTCTGCTGCCAAAGTTCTAATTGGACTAATTTCAACATAAATGTTGGACCTAACCTATCCCTTCATTTTGGGTAGCTACACAAAGAGAGAAAATAAACTACTGAAATAATTCAGTTCAGTGTTGATAGAACCTATTTCAAAATGTCAGCACAATTGTTCACAATGTTCCCCACATAAAACAATCTAAATGAGCCTGTTTAAAGTGACCAAAATTGTGCCTCAACTGCCAGCAATTTGACTAGAAATACATAGAAGATTTTTTTTCTCCTCCCTTTTGGAAGCTGTACTTCCAGGAGAGAAAAATCATACCATTTCCTGTTGCATAAGATAGATATCGTTTAAATATAAATAACTTAAAAATTTAAGTAGTTCTCTCACAATTCATTTGATATTTTTCTTTGATTACTTTTTTTAGTGAACTCTTACTTTTATTAGAAAGAAGAGATAAAATCGTTATATATAGCAAACGGATCGCATCGTGAATAAGACTTAAGCCACATGATCTGGAGTGATTCAAAAAAAATGAACACTTTCATAAATACATTACTCAGTAATTAGAGTTAATTACTCAGTTAACTTCAGTAATTAGGTTAAATATGAGCACGTAGTCAAAACCAATTGATAAAGGAACTATCCATTGTTTTACAAATACTCAACACAGGCCTCGCTTGTCACATGGCACACGTGAATCCTGTAGTTAATTCATCCCAGACCTTTATAGCATATCATGGATAATGTTTGGAGTGGCAGCCTCCATGCAACCCTTTCATTTCCTCTACAATTTGATGCATATTACTCGAAAAGATTATTGAAGTGTATTTGGTTATTCCTGTGGTTGATTGTTTTAGATGTATTTTATATATATTCACCTATGGCCATAATAGTCTATTACATGTTTCTTATTTACAGATACCAAATCCGTTTGAACCATGTTCTCTATGCTTTATTATGAAAAGGGTAGTGTAAACTACCCATTCATAGCACCTAATTCTTTTTTTTTTTTTAAAGATTTATTTATTTATTTTGAGAGAGTGAGAATGAGAGAGAGTACATGAGAGGGGGGAGGGTCAGAGGGAGAAGCAGGCTCCTCGCTGAGCAGGGAGCCCGATGCGGGACTCGATCCCGGGACTCCAGGATCATGACCTGAGCCGAAGGCAGTCGCTTAACCAACTGAGCCACCCAGGCGCCCATAGCACCTAATTCTTGAAACCAAAGCAGCTTTCAAAGTTGACCACCAATCACAATGTAATAGACCACGTTGATGAGCCAAAAATAGCAATCTAAACATATTAAGGATATGGTAATAACTCTCAGAATAATTCAAAATAGAAACTACCAGACCAAGATTGTCTTAGTAGAGCAGAATTGGATTTGAAAAAAATATGGTCCAGAGTGAGCAATTTCATAAAAATTGCTTAGAAAGCATTCCATAAATGGGTAGAAGACCCATTTTTATTATTACATTATGATTACAAGCTCTTCTATATTATTTGATGTTTTAAATATACATTAATTACATTGGTTTAATTTTTTCTTATTTTAAATGAAACAAAAAAACAAAGGTACTGTCTTACTTGGAAATATTAGGATTAAGAAGTATAAGGAACTTTTCAAATTATTATTCTAGTTACCCCATTTCCCAAATGAGAAAACTAAGGCATGGACCACCTCAAAGCCTTGTTCCTCTGAAACCTAAACAACATCTAGATCTCCATCAGTAGGGGACATAAAAATGTGCCTCGTGGTTTCCTGACTGTGTGGGGAATATAATCTACTGATGGCCCCAGATCCACCACAGAGTTTGAGTTGTGGTCACAATTCCCGCATGGCAGACAATCACTAAGGTGGCAGAGATATGAAGGCAGACCCACTCCTGCAAGTTGCAAGACTCCTATGACTTTGACTGGAGGACTTCCCATGGCCTTGTTGAAGCTTTCATAAAACAGCACTGCATCTACAACACTTCCTACTCAATCTTTTTTCCTTCTATCTTTCTTTCACAGAGGTCATGCCTGAAACAAAGTTCCTCCAGCCTCCTCCAGTGTCCTTCCCATTTTCCCTCAAAGGCATTTTTCCCAACAAATAACGTGCACTCTCAATTGCATCCTGATGTCTTCTTCTCAGAGAAATCAAGCTAACACAACATCCATTCTTATCTTCTTTCTAGTCTTAAGGATATGTCCCTCCCACCTCCGGCTCAAGGATAGTCCATTCAACAGTACTATTGACCTCAATCCCTCCTGTCTTCTCCAGGACCTTGTTGCCCCTCTAATTCTTACTTACAATATTTCCATTTTCTTCTTGGTATTTATGGTCTCTCTCAACTAAACAACAACTACTCAAACATCTGCCCTGGGAACTGGTTTCCCTTCAGTCTGGAATTAGTTGACAAAGCAGACCACTCTAAGAATTCTAGAAATAAAGGGTTTCATATAAGAATTAAGATTTACCTGAAGGATGAAAGAGCTAGGGGAGTAAAGGGAATTCACCACCAATGGTCAGAAAAAGTGAAACAGATACTGATGGCCCCAAGCTGAAGCACTAAGGCAACAAGTTATCTATCTAATGTCTATGGGGAAATTTGGAATTTTCAAATTTCTCTGAAAAAGTTTCCATCAACTAATTAACTCCAAGGCAGTGAAGCAGGGGGTTCCTCAAATGTCTAAGTAGATCTCTTTCAAGTTGGGCATTAATAAAATCTAACTCAGAATCATATGTGGAAGGGGATTAGGGAACATGGAGTTCCCTGCAATACAACACAGAGGAGATTTTGAACAGGGGTTCCAATGGCGGTCCCTTCTATCACCCAGCCCCAACTCATGGGATAGAGGCTCTACCCTGGGGGCAGTGCACTGAGAATAGTGGGGTCCCAGTTGCCCTCGTTCTGGCTCCTTCATAAAGAGAGTTTCCTTGCCCAACCTGAGAAGACCAGAGACTACAGCTGCACCTCCCCTGCCAAGTGTCCAGTTGCTAAAGCAGATGTGTCACTCAGAAAGAAGCACATCACTCTTCCTCCTGACAACTCCAAAGATTTGGCTCAGAGATTTTGCAAAGGGAGGAAAGGCAGGCCACAAATCAGAGAGCTTTGACTCTCTTCCCAAAGGGACAGATTTCACTTGCAACAGAGTAGAGGGAAGTTCAAGCCTAAGGATGCTGTCAAAAATGATAGATCTTGAGTTGAAAAGCAATTAATAGGAGACTGGCAAATGCATTAAAGGTATACACTGAACAATCAACCAGTTAGTTTAGCAGAGTCAAGGAAAGAAACAGCTGGGAAGAACTCTCTTGGGCCAGAACAAGTCTCAAACTCTGACCTCAAAACAATTCCTTCAAAGGAGCCCAAATTGAATTGGATCTGTCTGTGGAACAATTTGGGCCCTAGGACATTGTTGAAAACAGTGTAGCGGGGCACCTGGGTGGCTCAGTCATTAAGCGTCTGCCTTCTGCTCAGGTCATGATCCCAGGGTCCTGGGGTCGAGCCCCACGTCGGGCTCCCTGTTCGGCGGGAAGCCTGCTTCTCCCTCTCCCACTCCCCCTGCTTGTGTTCCCTTTCTTGCTGTGTCTCTCTACGTCATATAAATAAATAAAATCTTTTAAAAAAAAAAGAAAGAAAACAATGTAGCAATCACATACCAATTAGTGAAGCTTAACAGCTGAGTGTGGTCAGAGACAGTGAAACAACTCTTGATTGTATAAAGCCAATATTACCGATACCAAAACCAGATAAAGACATCAACATAAAAATAAAAAGGGATAAACCAATATCTCTTATTAATACAGATGAAAAATCCTCAAAAAAATCTTAGCAAATCAAATCCAAAATTGTTTAAAAATAATTATACATCATGACAAAGTAGAATTTATTCCAAGTATACAAGTCTGGTTCAACATTTGAAAATCAATTAATGTAATCCATCACATCAACAACTTAAAGAAGAAAAAAATCCATATGATCATATCAATAGATGAAAAAAAAAGCATTTGACAAAATCCAGTACCTATTCATGACAAAATCTCTTATAACACTAGGTCTAGAGGAGAAATTCCTCAAGTAGATTAAAAAAAAATCTACAAAAACCTACAGCTAACATACTTAATGGTGAAAAATTGGGTGCTTTCATCTGAAGAGCAGGAACAAGACAAAGATATCTGCTGTCATCACTTCTATTCAACATTGTACTGGAGGTTCTAGCCAGGATAATTAGGCAAGAAAATAGAATAAAAGCATCCAGATTGGAACAGAAGAAATAAAGCTATCTCCATTTACAGATGACATGGTTATATATATAGAATATCCTAAGGAATCTGCTTTAAAAGCTATTAGAATTAATAAACATGTTCAGCAAGATTGTAGGATACAAGATTATTATACAAAAATCAATAATATTCTATACACTTGCAATGAACAATCAGAATCAAATTAAGAAAACAATTCTGTTTACAAAAGCATTAAAAGTAATAAATATTTGGGATTAAATTTCACAAAGTTGTAAAACTTACCCTCTAAAAATTACAAAACACTGTTGAAAGAAATTAAACATCTAAAGTAATGAACAGATTCCCATGTTTATAGGTCAGAAAACTTAATATTGTTAAGATAGCAATACTTCCACAAATTGATCCACAGATTCAATGCAATCCTATTAAAATCTCAGCTGACTTCTTTGCAGAAATTGACAGGATGATCCTAAAGTTCATATGGAAACTCCAAGGACCCAAAATTAACCAAAACAATCTTTTTTTTTTTTTTTTTTTTTTTTTTTTAAAGATTTATTTATTTATTTGAGAGAGCAAGAATGAGAGAGAGAGAGTACGTGAGAGGGGGGAGGGTTAGAGGGAGAAGCAGACTCCCTGCTGAGCAGGGAGCCCGATGCGGGACTCGATCCTGGGACTCCAGGATCATGACCTGAGCCGAAGGCAGTCGCTTAACCAACTGAGCCACCCAGGCGCC
>NC_138370.1:96239749-96275423 GCF_054177405.1 Leptonychotes weddellii
TTTTTTTTTTTAAAGATTTATTTATTTATTTGAGAGAGCAAGAATGAGAGAGAGAGAGTACGTGAGAGGGGGGAGGGTTAGAGGGAGAAGCAGACTCCCTGCTGAGCAGGGAGCCCGATGCGGGACTCGATCCTGGGACTCCAGGATCATGACCTGAGCCGAAGGCAGTCGCTTAACCAACTGAGCCACCCAGGCGCCCTTAACCAAAACAATCTTGAAGGAGGAAGAAGAAAGTTGAAGGGCTCATGCTCCCCAGTTTCAAAACTACTTTATAATGCCAGTGACAAAGCAACAGTTCTGGCATAAAGACAGACATACAGACTGATGAAATACAATAGAAAGCCTGGACATAAATAAACCTTTGTGTATATAGTCGCCAAGAAAGAATAGTCATTTGATGAAGAAAGAGTAGTCTTTCCAACGATACCTCTTTCTCTCTCCCTCTCCCTCTCCACTTTCCCTTCCCCTTTTCCTTACCTCGCCTTCTTCCACACCCTTTAACTCTTTCCTTTCCTTGCCATCAGTCATGCCTTTTCCTGGACTCTGGTTAGAGTGGTCAAGGTTTGCAACCAAATAGGAAACCTGTGACTTTAAGAACTCTAGAAGCCGGGTCTTCTTAGAGCTTCTCTTGCTCTCTCTGCTTTCAGCTCAGTGCCCCTCATGGGCAGGACTCGGTTTCTCTGGAACTCCAAAAATGAAAGAAAAAAACACAAAACTTTATTTCTCTTGCCAAATTCAGGACAACTGTGAAGAAAATGCTACCTTTCTTACTACTACCTTTATCAGGACCTCAAGAAAATTGTGTAAAAAAATATGATTTATCACATATCTATGGCAATGAGAAAGAAAATGTTACACCTGTTATTTCCTTATTTGAGGACAAATGTTTAATGAAGGACGTGAGATATCCATTCCAAGCTTTTTTTTTTTTTTTTGGTGTTTTTTGTTGTTTTTGTTTGCTGTTCCAAGCTTTTAAGAGAATCCAGGAGATCAGATTCTCTGGCAAGTGTCTAGCCATCCTACTTCTATTACAATCTTTTTGTCAGGACACCTGGGTGGCTCAGTCGGTTGAGTGTCTGTCTTTGGCTCAGGTCATGATCTCAGGGTCCTGGGATCCAGCCCCGAGCACCATGTCGGGCTCTCTGCTCAACGGGGAGCCTGTTTCTCCCTCTCTCTCTGCCCCTCCCACACCCCACCCCTGTGCTCCCTCTCTCTCTCTCAAATAAATAAAATCTTCAAAAAATAAAATCTTTTTGTCACAAACTATCCAAATTGAGCAATTTCTTCTGCATTCCCCTCCAAATAATTACCCAGAAATTTAGGAATATATGTTCACTTTGGTCTCTTCTGTGTACAAAACGTATGTGCAGAGAGCTACTCAAAACTGTTGAAAATCCAAAGCTGACAGAGCATATCTATTGTGTTTACTGTGGAGTTCTCAAGAACCAATTACCCTGACAGCTACAGGGGCTGAGGAGAATGCAGTGCATATGTACAGCAGAGCTATGATGTCAGCTCAAAGATTGCAGCCTAAAATATAATATTACAAGGTAGCAGAAACCTAAGTAAAATGTTTAAGAAAGGAGGCAGTCATCCAAGGAGCATGCATCTAGGAACTTAATTGTGCCAGAATTTCCTAGTACCTAGGATCTTCCTGAATGCAAACTATGCATTGGTGGAAGTTGGGAAAATCTGGAGGAACAACTTTGATCACAAGACCTGACTTGTTCACATATTTGGCAAACGACCTGGAACAAAATAACCTCTTTAGCACCTCAGATTCCTCTTCTGATTTTTTTTAATGTACCTTAATTATCTCCAAGGGCTATTACAAAAATCAAAGGCAATCTAATATGTAAACTACACAAACACATACACAAACACACAGATTAAAATAAAAGTAAAATTATTATTTCCCAAAGACTAACTTAATTAAACCCTGAAGAAAGTCAGGCTCATCTGTTTCCTATCATGTGGTGATTAAAGTGGTAACATACCAGTGTGTCCCCCTCGTTGTATTAATTTATGTTTCTTTTCTTCAAAACTCGGCTCAAAACTTCTACAAGGGTGACTGTATTTTTAAGAGGGTCTATGGAAACATTCAAAGGTGAAGCATCATTATTCCCGCAATTATTTTCAAATGTGGCGAGACATTAAAGTTGTGAATCTAAGGGAAAGATGCTCATCGAACTAGTCATGTAACTTGTCTCTAAGTTAAATTGTTGGGGGAGGGGAAGCAGAATACATTCTCTCTCTCACTTCAGTCCCTCACACAAGCTGTTCTTTCTCCTAGAGCAGTCCTTTGCTTCACCCTGAGTATCTAACCTATGACTTTAGTCACTTTAGAATGACACAAAGTATCTCCAGTAACCTTTTGAGCTTCAACTTTCTTGCTCGTGAGGAACAATGACACCTCATAGAATTGTGCAGATGAAAAGAGATGATAATTGTGACAGCATTCAGCAAACCACGAAGTTCTGCTCTTATTATTATGAATTTCTATATCGTAAGTGTCTAATATCATAGTAGCCACACGGTTTGGGCTTAGAAATAATTATGGATGGGTCTTTGAATTTTAAACTTTTAGTGAAAAACTTTTCTACAATAATCTGTTAAATGAGACCAGGCTCTGTTCCCCTCAGCAGGTGTGTACCACTCATATTGCCACAGGTGTGAATTTGTTGCTCATGTACCGACGTCCCTAGTTGTTACCTGGTGGGAGGAAATCAAATACTGGTCATGTTGGGGGCCATTACATCTCCCTTAATACTGTACAAAACCCCTAATATTTACACAGTTTGGGAAAGTTGAGGAAGATCTTCTGACGTTTAGAAGATCTGCTGAGATGCTCATTGTCCAAGTCTGCACCGTCCAGGTAAAGATTAGTAACTTGGTTGGCATTGTATACACCTTCTGTGTCAAGTTTCACCACTGGGACCTTTGCCACCCACTCTTGGCAACAGTGTGAGTGCCAGGTCCACAGGCATCTGCACATGGAACCCCATCAGGCCAGTGCGCTGGTCACCATAGAACCCACCACCCCTTCATCCTTCTAGTCTCATTAAATCCAACCATCTTCCAAAGGTAAGCCCAAAGCCCTCTCTTACTCCGGCTAAGCAAATGCTTCCTTTCCCCACTCAGTACACGGGGGACATGATGCACCCGAACACAAAGACCCAGATGAACATCCATAGCGGCAGCAGGAGAGCTAACTTTGATTCTTGCATTCAATCCTCCACATCAGCCACAGAGACACCAAGTAACTAATCAGTAACTCATCCATAACTGTGCAGAAAATTACAGTGACTCTTATTTGGTCATCAGGATAACCTTGTCTCTAATTTATTAAGTCCATGATATGACTTAAAAGAGATTTCTCATGCTGGAGTCTGTAGATGTAGTTTCAGATATCCATGGGTCTCAGCTTTAAGAAATAGTGATTTAAGGTAAGCAAGTAATGATCTAAGCAAGCAGATGACATCAGAATCCTGATGAGATTTCTTCCCCCTCCAGAATTTCTTTTTCAAAAGTGTAAGAAACGATTTTAAAAATGGCTTTGTGTCTTTCTTCCTAGTCATCTTATTGAAAGATTTTCAAATGCCTGAGATAATTGAAACTCTGAATATATTGTCTTAATAAAAGAAATTGGCGTTAGAGCCTGTTACACCATAGAATTAAATGTCTTTCCTTGGTTTCCATGTATTCTTTCCTTGACTCAACACTTTCATAATCTCTGACACCACTGCAGTTAATTGAATCCTGTTACCTAAGAACTTGGGATTGATAAAATCAAAGCTAGAGGAAAATCTCCAATTTGCTAGGTTTAGACTATAAATACCTAAGATTCATTTGGTTCAATTCAAGAAAAAAGGACCCAAAGACTTTATTTGTCTAAGATCACACATTAAAGTAGTTATTATTAAATATAGCTATTATTAAATTATTTCGTTCAATATAAGAACATTTCTCATAAATATATCTAACTTGAGTGGACTGGTTCGTTATCATCTTAGACTTGGCAATTGGTATTTCCTATTGCTTTTTCGTTACTTTTAATTTAGGAAAAAAAAAAAAAGAGGAATGTACCTAATCCTTCGAAGGTCTATTAAATTTAGTTTTCTTTGATTACTCTCTTTTAGCTAAGCCTTTTTTTTTTACTTAGTTTTATCCACAAGTAAGCTGCGACTGGCCCTTTTGGGTAGACTGCTCCTTCCAGCCCATACTCATTGAGATAAAGTAACAGCACTTAATCACAACACAATACTCAAGCCTCGTCTGTAAAGCATTGTCAGTTAATGCAGATTTTGTAAATATTTATTTAAACCTATCTTGTCAGGGAGCCTGGATGGCTCAGTCAGTTAAGCGGCCAACTCTTGCTTTCAGTTCAGGTCATGATCTCAGGGTGGTGAAATCGAGCCCCACTTCAGGCTCCCTCTGCACCTCCCCCCCCCCGCCCCCACCACTTGTGTGTGCATGCTCTCTCTCTCTCTCAAAAATAGAAAGAAAGAAAGAACTCTCTCTTCTCTGGCTCCCAGTTTTCTTCTTTAGATCTTTTTTCTCCTGTTTTTAGATTTTTTAAGATTTGTTTAGGCTTTTTTCCTCCTATTTTCATCCCCATATAGCATCTCTGTGTCAGAAATGCAGCTATGGTCTCTCAGCTTCAAACTTGACCTTGTAGTTTGGTGTACTGGGACTGCGCTTCTGCAAAACACTTCTTTGCCATCTGGCATCTGTTAGGTTTCACCAGTGGGAGAAACTAAAGGGAAACTAGAAGGCAGGAGGAGGGAGAAAGAATTCACCAGTTCTCTTTTGCGTTCTCTTGTTGCCGGCTCACTCCAGTGTGGTTTTTTACCCACGTAGCACAGGTGGTTCCAGTTTCCAGCTTTGTCCCTCCTCTTAGATCCAGCCTCATAATGATGACAGTCAGAGATAGACCAGCACCAGCCACGCAGTTCTGAGGGCCTCTCCTTCAAGCTTCCAGGTTTTCTGAGAAACCCAATCTCTTTGCATTGTGCCCTCAGTACTAGGAATGAAGTTACCAACTCTGTGTTCCTTTTTATTTTTTAAGATTTATTTATTTAGTTTGAAAGAGAGAGTGTGCCTGCACACACGCACACATGTGTGCCTGAGTGGGAGGAGGGGCAGAGGGAGAGGGAGAGAATCTTAAGCAGACTCCCCCCTGAGCATGGAGCCCCACCCAAGGCTCAATCTCACGACCCTAAAATCATGACCTGAGTCAAAACCAAGAGTCGGACACTTAACAAAATGTTAAGGGAAGCATTTTTCCCTCAGTATTCTTCAAGGACTTCCCTATGGGCTTCAGTTCATTCTGTACCATTCCTTTGGTCTTCCATTTTTAAGTGATGAACAGAAAATCGTGCTTAAAGGGAATGACTTTAAAGTAGTCTTGGTTCCAAATAAAGAAAATGAATGCTCACTACCCTTTCACTGGCTGGCAGAAACTCTTCATCAAAACAGATGTCCTACACCAATTTTCCATGAAGCTTCATCTTAAATTCAAGATCTTAAAAAAGACTTGGAGATTTGCTGGAAGCCTTTTATCTGGGTAACTCAAAGGATCACAGGTTAAACTTCCCCCAGAAGGGAAGAAAGAGATATAACCCAAGAAGGCTCCTCAGGCTATGACAGTTCTGTATGAATTAAAAGCTGCAACCTGGAAATTACACAGCCAGTAGGTTTAGGCCAAATCCTCCATTACTGAAATGGCCTGAGGAATGAAATGGAAAAGAAGTAGTTGACGTAGGCACACATCAGGCCTAAGAAATTGCCTAATAGTGTGAACTTCCCAAGAAATAATTTTGGCGAGGAGACACAATAAAGAATGCTTAAGTAATTAGGTGTCACTTATCATCAACATGGAAAATGCCCAACCGATAAATTACCATACTGACAACTTTTAAATTATTTTTCTTAGACTCATTTTTTCACCCTACTCATTTTATGTTTGACAACAAAGACTCTCAGGTGAAATATGATGTTTCATGAATCTTGATAACTTGACCTCCTGAATATTTCATCAACAGCTGCTTCATTTAATAAAATTAATAATACAAAAGAATGAGCTAATCAACTGCAGTATCCTGCATTTCATTTATATAAAGCAATTAAACTATTCTGTATGGTTTTTTAAAAGACACCTATTTTACTGTGCATTTTTCACATTTAATAACTGACATCTGGGGTAACTTTTTCAGTCAGTAGAAGAAAAAATGGGAAAACATTGGGTGCAGAAAAGCTGAAAAGTTACAATTAAAATGTCTGCTCTTCTTGAACAAATCTCATTTTATTTGTTTGTTTGTATATTAACTTATTCTCACATTTACACTTGCATCGAAAAAGGATTTGAGGCAACTGATGAAAATACATACAATTAAATGGGATAAAGTAGATTAAAA
This sequence comes from Leptonychotes weddellii, assembly GCF_054177405.1. Taxonomy (NCBI): domain Eukaryota; kingdom Metazoa; phylum Chordata; class Mammalia; order Carnivora; family Phocidae; genus Leptonychotes; species Leptonychotes weddellii. The sequence continues at coordinate 96,246,166 of NC_138370.1, forward strand.
AAAAAAAGTCAAAATGAAGGAGAATCTAGGAGGAAAAGTTAAATAAATCCAAAGTAAAATACAGGCGTTCCTACACATCTGCCAAAGGTAAGGAACAAGTTTGGCTCTGAGTTTCCCAGCAACCAAAGCAAAGAAAGAAACTAATAAAATGTATGAACAGAGTATACATTGAAAGCCTGCCTGCTACATAGGACAAGCATAGCTTATCCTGGAATTGCGGCCATTTCTTCCTTGGTTTCTTATCACGGTTGATACTTGGATATGTGGTAGATGACATTCTCAACGTCATCCATATAGTAAATATAATAGCGAGTTTTTATTATGTCTCTATTGAGTCTTATTGTGTGAAAGTGAAAGTATTACACCAAAGTTTATTTCAGTAAAAATAGTCAGGGGTGAGGAGGATGTTCTTTTTTTTTTTTTTTTTAAGATTTATTTATTTGACAGAGAGAGACACAGCGAGAGAGGGAACAACAAGCAGGGGGAGTGGGAGAGGGAGAAGCAGGCTTCCTGCCGAACAGGGAGCCCGATGCTGGGCTCGATCCCAGGACCCTGGGATCATGACCTGAGCCGAAGGCAGACGCTTAACGACTGAGCCACCCAGGCGCCCGAGGAGGATGTTCTAAGCATAAATTTCTCTGATCCAGGACAAATAAAATTAATAATACACAAGGTAATGAAAATATAGCATGTCCTGTAGACATAGATATCATTACTCATAAAGAAGTTTTTGCCAAGGGGTGCCTGGGTGGCACAGTTGGCTAAGCCTCCGACTCTTGATTTCAGCCTGGTGCGTGATCTCATGGGTCATAGGATTGAGCCCCAAGTGGGCTCTGCCCTTGGCCAGAGTCTGGAGTCTGCTTGGGATTCTCTCTTCTTCCTCTGCCCTTCCCCCGCTCACGCTCGCTCTCACTCTCTCAAATAAATAAATAAATCTTTAAAAAAAAAAAGGTTTCCGGGTGCCTGGATAGCTCAGTCGGTTAAGCATCTGCATTCAGCTCAGGTCATGATCTGAGGGTCCTGGGATCGAGCCCCACATCGGGCTCACTGCTCAGCGGGAAGCCTGCTTCTCCCTCTCCCACTCCCCCTGCTTGTGTTCCCTCTCTCGCTGTGTCTCTCTCTGTCAAATAAATAAATAAAATCTTTAAAAAAAAAAATACTTCCCAAGTACAATAGTCATTTTTAGTGCATGTTATAAACAAGGACCAGGACAGAGGCACCTGGGTGGCTCAGTCATTAAACGTCTGCCTTCAGCTCAGGTCAGGATCTCAGGGTCCTGGGATGGAGTCCCGCATCGGGCTCCCCGCTTGGCAGGAAGCCTGCTTCTCCCTCTGCCTGCCACTCCCCCTGCTTGTGTTCTGTCTCTCTCTGTCAGATAAATAAAATCTTAAAAAGAAAAAAAAAAGTTTCCACTGACAGTTAGAATCTCTCTGGAATTAAAGAACATCAGGAATGATCAAAGACTTTTATTGGCATTCTCTTGTGTAAAACAATTTGACTAACCAAAGGCCAGCCTGAATGGATGTGGAAACAGGCTGATGGAGTTCCTGTGGATAGGACTAGTATGTTCCCCAAAGAATGATTATGAAATTGTACAACCAAAGACAGACTACCAAGGAACCCAAGTTCCACAGCATTATGTTAGCTAGAAACCTTCCAGAGCATGTTTTTCTAGTAGCCAAAAGTCATAAAAACAAAAATAAAAATCTCAATAAAAGAATCATAAAACAGCTTCCACATGTGCTCCTTGACCTTCTTTAATGTGAGGAAAACTCATATAGATTTTGTAGGATGTGAGCCAATTAATTTGCTTAAAGATGTCTGCCCAAAATGCTAATTCAGGGCATTTTGTTAGTCATGTTCATAATAATTAGATACTGTTCATTCTTCAACAACAAACACTGACACTCTACTAGGTACCATCAACCACTCTAGACATAGAAACAGAAAAGCCAGCCTTTCGTGAGACTGAAATTATTACAGCAGAATAACACACAAGCACATTAATAAGTGAGATAGAGGTGCTACGGCGAATATTAAGGCAGTGAAGGGGGATAGAAAGTACAGGTGTGAAGGTGGGGTTGCAATTTTAAACAAGAATGTTCAAGAAAAGCCATACTGATGCTGAATACTGGCTCCCCAAAATATCACTAAAACAACCTATTGGTTAGACCAACGGAGCTTATATTCACCTTGGGAAAGGAGACCACAGAGTCTCAGCAGCCTCTCATTACTGGGAGCGCAACGTTGGGATATTCATTGAGACCCTGAGTCAGTTTAAAGTCAGGCCTTCAACAGCAGGGCGTGGTTAACATTGTGTAAGGATCACAATTTGGAAGTTTAGGATCGGTGGTCAGCAAGGTGAAAATGTTAACATGACGTCTTCAAAGAGTCTTCAAGTAGTCTTGGGGTAGAAGCTGCAATTTGAGGCTTTCCAGAAAAAGTTGATAGTCTTTCAGAAAGTTTTTGGAATGAAAAATAACATTATTTACAACTTTTCTCTTTCTCAACAAGAGTTTCCTGGACTAGTAAAACTATGTGGATGAAAATAATAAAATAGTAAAGTCCTATTAATACACGAAGTAAACTATGTGAGCGTATATGGTTTTGGTGCTCACTGAGGTAGGGAAATTTGAGCCCATACCCAAAAAAGTAAGGGAATGAGCCATGCCAATATTTGAGGGAAGAGGGTTCCAAGCCAGGCCCCAACGTTTGCAGGGCCTCAGGCGAGAGTATTAATGAGGGCCCAGATACCATGTCTAAATATTTAGAAGTTATAATTTGCAAACTCTTTAATAAAATGTTTTAGTCTTCTACTTTGATACTTTATAATGACAAAATTTAAAACGTGTATAAGTTGGTTCTTATATGCCTGAAAAATGTCAAGGACAATTGATTTATTCATACCTGTGCATATCTGGGTATTCTGTTGGTGTTTGGGTAAATAATAAAATAAAAACACACATCCTTTATAAATCAGTACATACTTTATTTCATAACATTTCATTTCCTTACCTTCATTTCAGCAGAATCATGAATTAAGTTGATTTAATACAGATTATCACCTATTTTGTTTTTCTATTGACCACAATGATCTAAGGACACACTGTCCTATGTGGTAGCCACTTGCCATATGTAGTTACTGAGCACATGAAATGCGACCTGTCCAAATTGAGATGTGCTGTGAGTATAAAATATGCAATTCCAAGACTGAATATAAAAAATATATGAAATATCTCATTAATAATTTTTATATTGATTATATTTTAGATACTTTTAATATACTGGTAAATAAAATATTACTAAAATTAATTTCATCTTTTTTGCTGTTTTAATGTGACTACTAGAAAATTTCAAATTTCTTATGTGGCTCACGTTTGTAACTCACGTTATATTTCTATTGGATAGTGCCAATCTAAAGAATTATAAAATCAAATGTCGTTATAGTCAAAGTATACACAATTTTAATGTTATCATTAACATATGCTAAAATAGAAACATTTTGGGCACCTGGGTGGCTCAGTCGGTTAGGCGTCTGCCTTCAGCTCAAGTCATGATCCCAGGGTCCTGGGATCGAGCCCCAGGTCGGGCTCCCTGCTCCGCGGGCAGCCTGCTTCTCCCTCTCCGTCTGCCTCTTCCCACCAGCTTGTGCTCTCTCTCTCTCTCAAATAAATAAATCAATAAATCTTTTAAAAAAAAAGAAACACTTTAATTGTCATACAGTTCAGTAAAAATAATTTTCTTCTAAAACACTCAAATTTATCTATTTAAGTTAAAAAGCAAGCTAAAATTAATAATTAATATCAAATTTTTTATTCAAAATAACTTAAATAATCATAGATTTCTAATTGTTTAAAAACCTATTTATATCTTATTAAATGTTTACAAAATAAATCTGTTCACAATTCTGGAGTCCAACGGCCATTTAGCTGATCTTACTTCCTCCCACAGCCATTTCTCTTTCCCTTCATTAACATCCAGGTCACTTCTTGCTGAAGGGGTCTTACTCCTGCCAACCCTGTGCAGTCTGAATGTTCCCCATTTCGTTCCACAGACATTACTCCCTCAAAAGTCTCCAATAATTTTCTACTCATCAAGTTGAACGGCATCTTTGTGGCATTCTTACAATCCCCCAACTTTCTGAGGCATTCAACCCTGTTAAACTTCTCCCTTGGAAATATCTCTCCAATTTGTGATGTCTGATTTCTTTGTTTTCCTCTTATCTCTCTAAACATGCCCTCCTCCGCTACCTCCACCCTTCAGAACACCTTTAAATATTGGCATTTTTCCCTAAGCCCTTTCAAAATCTCACTATCTTTCTGGAGAAGGCGTCAATGACTATTTATTTGCAGTGACTCACAAATCGTACCTCGCTAACAAACTCCGAATACCAATTTCTAACTCAACATTCCAAAGCCTTTCTTGCTCCTGAAAAACCAGTTCTCCTTCCTGTATCCCCAGTCTAAACTAATGATGGAGGACTCCTGCCAGTGACTCAGGCTAGCACCCCGTGATACCCCTCCCTTTCCCTGATTTCCTGCATCGAATCAGTGGCAACACCCTGTCTTAATACCTCCCCAGTGACTCCCAAGGGCTTTTCATTTCCAGAGCTTGTGTGCGGATTCTTATTCGAATAGCCTCCTAAAAGGGATTGTCATCTTAAAAATCTTGCCCAATATGATAGGACAAAAAACAGTATCTCCTTATTGTTTTTATTTTCATTTCTCGGCTTGCTAGATATATCAGACACCTCTTGTAACCTGTCTCACTTCGTCCCTGCCCACTTTTAACTCTAGTTTTGGCCCTGCTATCCAGCTCTGAGCAAGTGCAACCCAACAGCACTCTGCCTCACCTGCACAGCATATTTCTGTCTTCATGCTCCGGAATGTCTCTGGTGTCCCAGCAAGAGATGCTGTGGGAACCCGTTGGCAGCCAACACGTGTAAAACTGTAATGCAAGGGAGCGGTTGTAGGAGTACGTGGATGGATGTTTCCTTAACCTTCCCTAGGGCTAATGATTTTGAGGTGCTTGCTACACCTATATTGTCCAAGATGGCAGCTCCCTGATGCATGTGTCCACTGTCAAAGGATTTCAATATCTAAAATGGAACCAGAGGATACGAAAAGAAGAATCTCAGGCATGTGCCCTCAGAAAAACAGAACTGAAGAACTGAAAAGAAATTGATTTACTGTAAGTGACTTATTTACAAAAGACCAACACTTACCTCCCGACCAATGAACATCTGCCAAGAATCTCTCCCAATCCTCAAGCCAAAGAATTTACTGCTTGAACTCTGGCTCGACTTCTCCCTCTGTGCACTTCTTGCCCATAAATAAAACCAGCCCCCAACTCTCAACAAATGTGACTGTAGCTTGCTACAGTATACATTTCCTACATTGCAATTCCCCTGCTTTCCCCAAATAAACTCAATTTCTGGTCATTCAAGCTTGCCTCAGTTTACCTCTTTATTTAGGTTGACACCATTGTGCACTTGAAATGTGAATAGCCCAAATTAATTAGAGTAAATGTAAAATAAACACCAGATTTCAAGGACAGTATGAAAATGGGGGGGAAAAAAGGATGAAAAAACTCTCAACCAAAAGATATGTTCCAGTCCTCCCCACCCAGGACCTGTAAATGCATTCTCATTTGGAAACAGGGTCTTTGCAGATGTAATCAAGTTATGGTGAGGTAATACTAGGTGGGGTGTAGGGGACCCTAAATCCAATGACTGGTGTCTGCATAAGAAAGGAGAGCGAGATTTGGATAGAGGCACAGAGCCCACACCAGTACTGAGGCCATGTGATGACAGACGCAGAGACAGGAGGGGTGCAGGGATCCCAAAGACTGCTGGAGCCACCAGCGGCTAGAGAGGGGCAAGGAAGTCTTCTTTCCTAGGACTTTTAAAGGGAGTGTGGACTTATCAACACCTGGAGTTCTAGACAAGAATTGTGAAAGAATAAATTTCTATCGTTTAAATCTGGGACAAACCACCCAGCTTGGGGGAACTTGTTACGAAAATCCCAAGAAAACAAATACAGACTAAAAGCATGAGAAGGACTCAACATGTAGGTGCCTGCTGGTAAATGCAGGGGGCCACAAGGAAAGCATGAGATGGAACTAAATTCTACCAACATCTTGAATGAGCTTGGAGGCAGATTCTTCCCCAGAACTTCCAGAAAGGAATGCAGCCCTGCCAACAGTTTGGTTTCAGCCTAGTGAGATCCTGAGCCGGGAATCCAGCCACAAGATAATAAGTGCTGTTTTAAACTGCTAACTTTGTGGTAATTTGTTGTGAAAACGAATACACCAGGAAACTGAAGAACATGGAAAAACCAAGATATTCAAATGCCCACACCTAGAATAAGTAAGAATTATTTCAGTATATGAATCATAAGAGATGAATCTGAGAGGGCCTTCTTCAATCTCGAGTTTCCCAAACCTCTACAGCTCATGAGTCCAGTAATGGATGCAGATGGGCTAGAACCCACTCTGACTAAGCTAAAGAGAAGAGGATCAGTCATTTGTCACCTGGCCCAAGATATCCATTCATACCAAGAATGGTGGTGGTGGTCAGAGGGGGACTAACTATCCAAGTATCAGGGCATCTGGGTGGCCCAGTCGGTTAAGCGTCTGCCTTTGGCTCAGGTCATGATCCCAGGGTCCTGGGATCGAGCCCCACATCGGGCTCCCTGCTCAGCGGGGAGCCTGCTTCTCCTTCTCCCTCTGCCTGCCCCCTGCTGTACTCTCTCTCTGTGTCAAATAAGTAAATAAAATCTTTAAAAAAAAAATAACATCCAAGTGTAAAACATGACACTTACAATAAAATGTAAGTAAAATGAAAAACAAGTAACATTTACACTGGATTTAGTCCATATATTGTGAGAATGCATGTGTGTGTATGTGTGCATATAATCTTACAAATAACATACAAGTTTATATGCATGTGTGTGTATATATATGTATATATGTGCATATATATATATATGTATGTACACACACACACACACAGAGATTAGAAGAGACAGAAATTAACAAACTGTCCTTGGAGGGCTGGCCATATCAATGCTGGGTAAGCCCCATGCAACTGCAATGCCAAGGTTGGAGTTTAGGATTTCAGATTGATGAATGGCTTAATGAATGAATATGCTATCAGTGATCGGAGTCAGTAACCGTGGTGGTTTTGTCATGTGTCATCTTGGTTCATCTGAACTACATTTGCCAGAAGCGGTTTTTCTGTTTGTTTCTGTTTAGGGTCATCCCAAGAGAATCTCATGGGAAATTTGAAGGGCAGAAGTGAAGCCTTAGCCCACATGTCACTGATCTGCTGGCTCACTTTGTTGGCGTGAGGTCGCAGCAGGCCTACAACCTCTCCAGCTTCCCCGGGATCCTCCTCAGCTTCTCGGACTTCTGGGCCAGCTGTGTGTGTTTAGTACCATGACGAGGGGCCCTAGTTTCCTCTCAGGATCTGACATGGGCTTCTGTCTGTTCTCAGGGGCTCCAGCTCTTACTCATGGTTTCCTGCTTGTCCGTGCTCTTCCTCCCCTTTTCATCTTCTTCCTGACTGCCTGCCCTGTAGGCTGCAAAATTCCTACATCAGTCAGGAAGGTGACAGCCTTGCAGAGACGGCTTAATCAGCTCCCACAGTTGTGTAAGGTCAAGTCATACACACATACATATGCACATACATTATATGCACATACATATGCACATACATTAGACATTATATGCGTCCTAGAGTTTCTGCTCTTCTGACTGAACCCTGACTGATACACCCATCCACACCAAGAGCTTTCAGTTTTTTTTATGACCATAGAGAAAAAAAACCTAAAACTTTGAAAATGAAGGAGTACAATCTAGGTTATCTGTTGCACAAGTTTTATATTAAAATGCCAAGAAAAATGTTAGCACACTGGTATCTTTACATTTGGTTTCCCCATCTGGCTATATCCCACTAAGATATTTTATCCAATAAAATTTTCCCAACACTGATAATACCGCAAGAATTTTTATTGACAACTTCAAACAATTTGAGGTGTCTAAATATGCATATTCAGTCGTGGTATGCAAAACACAATATAATAACAATAGCAAAGTGCCAGGAGATTTATGAAGAAATTTTAAACTGAATAGCAATAACAAACACTAATTTTGAATAAAGGAAAAAAATAAACAGAAACATATCTTTTCATAGTATGATAATTATAGGCATTTGTCTCTGAGATACTGAACTATTCCTATAGATCTAAGAATTCATTAATTTTGTTTTCATGACCCTTATGAATCTTTACAGCAATATGACTGTGAAATATAGTTTTTGTTAAGTGGTAGGAGGCACATTCTATCTACCTTTTATCTACATATTTGATGTAAAATTAATAAAAATTAAATTTCAAATATGTATCATCACACATTTAGTCAAACATTCTGGGTGTGTCTGTAAGGGTTTTTTGGATGAGATTAACATTTGAATTAGTAGACTAAGTAAAGCAAATTGCCCTCCTCAGCGTGGGTGGGCCTCATCCAATCAGTTGAAGACTTGGATAGACCAAAAGGGTCAGTAAGAGGGAACTCTTGCTGCCTGACTGCTTTGTCCTAGAACAATGGTCTTTTCCTGCCTTTGAACTGCAACTGAAACACTGCATCTTCTTGGGTCTGGAGCCTGCTGGCTTTCAGAATAGAAACTACACCATTAGCTCTTTTGGGTCTCTAGCTTGCTGACTGCAGACCTTGGGACTTGTCAGCATCCATAATCATATGAACCAATTATATATATATATTATATAATATATTATATATTATAAATATATATTTATATTTATATATATCTATGTTAGTTTGTTTGTTTATATATATGTTTATTTGTTTTTCTGGAGAACCTAATACACCATGTATTTAATCTTCTAACCCCTTTGGTAAACTAAAGTTCATTGTGAGTGACTGATAGCATGGGTTTGGAGATCAAGGAAGCTATGGATTGAACTGGGAAAACTTCAAGTGGACAAAGAAAATGTAAACAGTATTTGTTACTTAAGACTATTGTGAAATTTAATATGTAAAATGAATAAATAAATAATAAATTTAATAAGATCTCAAAAATTTTAGAATAATAATAATCAGGGCCATAATAATAATCAGGGTAAAATACTCCAGAGCACTTCTACTGCCTGCTTATGGAGTGACAACCAGAGCATTAAAACTTTCCCTTGGTGTGCTTACTACATCGGCATCAACTGTGCTCACTACATAGGTCGGTGTGAATCTAAGTAATTCTTTCCTAATTGACAGACACCTATGGACAAGATCACCACAGTGGTCAGAGGTAACGGTACAACTCCAAAAAACATTTCAAAAGCTTCACCAAACTAAATACACGATGCTTTTTATCCACATTATCGCAGACTTTCTTGCCTGATCGTTAATCAGCCTGAAGGTGAATAAACATTGACTGAGAAGAAAGGAAACTTTCCTCAAAACCAAAAACACCTTTAAGACGAAGTTCAGGTTGAGGACTTCTGACCTTGAGTGAGAGTATCTGAGGAGAGAAAAACAGAACTTTTTAATATGAGTTTTCTAAAAAATAGTCATGAATAGCATGTCCGCGTAAGAAATTTTTCTAAAAAATTTGGCAAGAGTAAGAATAAGTTTCTAATATTTTATGCCCAGTGTATTTTCAAAGGTTTTTATTTTTATTTATTTATTTTTAAGATTTTACTTATTTATTTGACAGAGAGAGAGAGAGCACAAGCAGGGGGAGTGGCAGGCAGAGGGAGAGGGAGAAGCAGACTCCCCACTGAGCAGGGAGCCCAATGCGGGGCTCCATCCCAGGACCCTGGGATCATGACCTGAGCCAAAGGCAGACGCTTAACCGACTGAGCCACCCAAGGGTCCCTTCAAAGTTTTTTAAATCCAGATTAATATCAATGCTTAGGTGCAATTAAGGATCTTTGCAAATATATTTTCTTTAATTCCAGTTGTAAATTTTGTGACTCTTTTCCCAAAAAGTAGTCTTTTCCGCCTCAAATGCCTGATTTTTATTCACCCTCTTCCAGCCTTGTCTTCTGTTTTTGACATGCATGGATGCATTTAATATGTACAGAGTTAATGAACAAGATTGGCTGTTCCGCCAGTGCCAGCCAGTCTTGCCCCAAGCTCCCTCCAAGACCGCACACTGGTGCTTGGTGTGGCTCTCAGTATCAGCCCAACAAATCGCTTGTAAATGGCTCAGCATACCTTTGCCCGGGCAGAGGACAGCAAAGCCCTGGGGCATTAGACTCCATTACACAGGTCTTGGGAGAAATGGAGGCCCACAAATAGTCCCAGTGAGAGCCACAGAGGGCAGAATAGGGCAGGGGTCAAGCAATTTGCTCCATCCCCTTGGAGGATCAAGACTGCTCTTATTTCTTTTCCTCATTCTGACCCTGAAGGTAAAGCAGTTGAGGAGAATGACAGGGGAGATGCATATGTAGATCATGTTATTATGTGATACATAGATCCTGTATTTTTATATCATGTATTTTTTCATATATATCATGTGTTCTTTTAATCGCTCAAAGTCCATTGTTTGCATTAGGGTTCACTCTTGGTGTTCAACATTCTATAGACTTTGACAAATGTGGAATGACACATATCCACCATTATAGTATCATACAGAGCACTGTCCTAGAAGCCCTCTGTGCTCCTTCTATTCACCCCTCCTTCACCCTTAGTCCTGGTCACCACTGATCTTTTTACTGTCTTCATAGTTTTGCCTTTTCCAGAACGTCATAGAGTTGGAATCATGCAGTATGTACTTCTCGGATTAGCTTCCTTCACTTAGTAAAATGCATTTTAGTTTCTTCCATGTCTCTTCATGGCTTGAAAGCTCATTCTTTTTAGTGCTGACTAATATGTCATTGTCTGGATATCCCACCATTTATTTATCCATTCACCTACTAAAGAGCATCTTGGGTGCTTCCAAGCTTTGACAATTAGGAATAAAGCTCCTATAAATATCTATGTGCTCGTATTTGTACAGACAAATTTTCAACTTGTCTGGAGCACAGTGTAATTTTTAAAATGTAAAATACTATGAAATAAGTTTCCTGTTAATGTTTTTGTACCATGAAGTCTGATTTCAGAAGTGAATTCCTGGAATTAACTAAGAAATCTATGCATAGAAAATAAAATCCGAAACAAGTCTAAACTAGCACCCCTGCTCAGACAAAAGAGTCCCACCCGCTTGGGCTCCCCTCTGACTTCACCCTTCCACAAGGGACTTGTTCACCTAGAGCCCAGAGCCCCTTCTGGGCCGCACGATGAGTTCCTGGAATCTTGGAATTCCTGTCAGACAGGAAGAAGAGCAGAAGGCAAAAAGGGATTTTGTCAGCAGAGTCAGCCCCTTTCAATGAGCTTCTAAGAACACTTTCCTCCCATCACTTCTGCTTACATCTTATTTGCTAGAACTGTATCAGATGACACCTCTACCTATAAGAGAGGCCTAGAAATATAGCTGAAAACATTACCACAACCAAAAACAAGGAGTATATATATGGAAGAAAGGGAAATTTGATTTAGTAAGGCAAAAAAAGTTTCTGCCACAGATGGGATTGTTTCGAGGAGGAACTGTAATCTTCTCCCAAGCCAACATTCACCAGTATTTTGTTTTTTAGCCTGTTACCCTTACAAGTTCAATAGCAATTCAATGGTCAATTAGCAGGGAAGAATATCAGAATATGTTGTCAGGAAATTGTCAATGCCCCCAGGTATCTGTGCTTCAATACCTTGTGAATATTTCTACTCTTAATCTAGAAGCATCTGAAATAATCCAGAATGGGCTTTTTTTTTTTTTAAAGATTTTATTTATTTATTTGAGAAAGAGAGAGAGCAGGAGCAAGGGGAGGGGCAGAGGGAGAGGGAGAAGCAGACTCCCCACTGAGCAGGGAGTCCCATGTGGGGCTTGATTCAAGGACTCCAGGATCATGACCTGAGCTGAAGACAGACACTTATCCGACTGAGCCACCCAGGTGCCCCCAGAATGGGCTATTAATTCAATCTTAAAACCACACCATATACGACTGTCTATACCGATTCTACTGACATCCAAAATCATGCCTGACAGCCTGACAGCCTTTTGTTCAAGATGGCAGATAACAAAAGAGAACGAGGAGTCATTAGGAGATGTGAGAACTCACACATTTCTAGAGACCAGAAAAAAGACAATCATAGCTGGGTCTTGCATGGGAAATGGAAGGGATTTCAGCAAGAAAGAAACCCTGAGTTCTCAGACTCTGAATACGCAAGTCTGAAGTGGACTGGAGTCGGGGGGGAAATGGCAAAAGCAGGGGGTGTAAGTACAATTCTGACCATAGAAATGATGCCCCAGTCAGTGACTCACAACCTGCCCTTTCCATCTTGGCATATCCCTATCTCTACTCATATGAGCACCAGCATTTTACCTACAGGGAAAAAAAATTTGAGGATATTTTGAAAAACAATTATACAGATTTCCTGGAGAAAAGTAGAGCTTCTAGGATGAGAGGCAACCCAAAGAATAAAGGCCTCCCCATTCGGGTATTTGGACCTTCTCTGCCCCCAGATTAAAGTCTACACCTGCAGAAAGTAAAGTCTGCCTAACTAAATATCCTGTCCATATACCTAGGGGTCACTGGGAAACAACCTACATTCACTACAGCAGACAAAACTTGTGCTGGCTACTCAGAACAATCTAATTAAGCTGTGCTAAATTTTCCAACCAAATTCACCAGAAGGGTTGTACGGCATGGATCACATGAGAACATAAGCTCGAAATGCCAATGCAGCCGTGTGAAATCCTTAAACTTGGCCACCATCCTATAAATTTGAGATGATGAAGTCCTCCTACTAACAAGTCTATTCTTGTTCCAGATATAAGTTAAGGCCCTCCCCCATAAACCTCTCCTTCGATTTTCCACATAAAGTTTCAGAGCAGATAACAAATATCTCACTCCCCCGAATTATTCCTTTTCTCTGGCCCTTTAGGAGGGCTCACACACCGGTGCCTGGGTTCAGTCTTATCCCTTCTTAACAGCTTGCACCAGCTTCTGTATTTTTTTGGCTGGGTTACATTGGGGTAGCACCAACTTTATCCCCTTCAAAGCTGGATTGCTCCCAACCCCGTGGTCTTATGTGTCCCCTGTTTACAAATGTCCACAAAACCAGCCTTTCACCCACTGAATTTAGAAAACATTATGGAAGTCTCCAGAACAAAATGCAAAACCTATGTTTAAATCTCAGCAACCACATACCACCGACAGCATTCCTTAAGCCGAAGTACATATTCTAGATATATACTACAACCTAAACACATAATTGCTGCCAGCCCTCGGCTATAGCAGACTCAGTATTACTGAGTGGAAGAACAGAGACTATGGGAGAACAGTAAAAGCATTCTACTTACTGATGAGTTAGGATGGACTACTTGAAAAATACCACTTCCTCAGCTAAAGGCAGCTAAAGGCCTAGAACCAAAGCAGGCCAAATGACCTACTTTGGCCCTTATTCCCTAAACACCTGACTCTTGTGCTTTTCCAATCCAGAAGGAAAAGCTCACCCAACAAAAAGCAGTAGCACAAAAGTATTAAAAGATAGAACAGGAGAGCTGAGGTTTCCCCACAATGGCCAGAGACAAATTCTTTCCTCCACAGGCCAGGGCAAGATTCGGGGCCAGCTTACTTCATCAGGTGTCAGAAGAGAATGCCCACAGAATGCCAGAGTCCACCAAAGAGATGATAGAAATCAAAATAGTGGGCAGCTGGAACAGTAAGTATTGACTGGGAAGGGGCAATAGAAAACTTCCAGAGTCATGGAAATGTATATGCTTTGATTTGGGTCATGACTACATGTGGATGCATAGGCAAAAAAGTTTCAAGATGTTCACTTAAGATTTGTACATTTCATTGCATATAAATTATGCCTCAAGAAAAAAGAAAGGAAAAAAAGAATTCACCAAAAGAGAGAGAGAGTCAAACTTGTTTCCAATAAGAAACACCTCCAGGGGCGCCTGGGTGGCCCAGTCAGATAAGCGTCCAACTCTTGATTTCGGCTCAGGTCATGATCTCAGGATCGTGAGAACGAGCCCACGTCAGGCTCTGTGCTCAGTGGGGAGTTGGCTTGAGATTCTCTCCCTCTCCCTCTGCCCCTCCCTGTTCCTCTCTCTCTTTCTCTCTCAAATTAATAAATAAATCTTAAAGAAAAAAGAAACACCCCAGTCTTTAATTCTCCAGATTTCTGGAAGCCATAGATTCCAAAGAGAAAATTAAGGGGCAGCCAAAGAGAGGAAGACAATGATTTCAGAGCACACTTGTTTCATCTCCCTTCAACCTCATGGAAAAGCAACTAGAAAAAAGAGAGACAAGAAAACCAAACAGAGTTCCTCAAAAAGAAGCATCACAACTTAGGTCTTACAAAAGACAGTGCATCAAAAAGTCACACCCATATGTGCACTGTAACTTGAAACCCTTTGTTGCAAACAGTGAAGGCTTCATTCCAGGGAAATGTGGCCAAAGAAATTGACAAGTCCAGATGGGCTGTTCTAGCCCTCAAGTAACCTTTCCTGAGCACTCAGCTTCACAACTGCAGTTCAACACACCTGATCCACAGATTTCTCAGGCATATGCCAAATGATTTTCTTTTTAACAGGGTTCCTAGATCATTCAAATTGGGAAAAGAATGCCTTTGAGGACATTAGTTAGGACTAACAACAACAAAAAACCACAAGGAAAAAGCTTTATTCAACTTTTTTTAAATATTAAGGCATTGCCATACTCCCATTCCCCAATATTTTTTTCCAGCTCCCCCTTGCCTTCTCACACACGGACCACCACCACTATCCAGACATCTGGATTGTTCTGTCTACTTGACTAGGGAAAATGATGTGTCTGCAGATAAAGAGATTTAGAGAGGCTCATTTTTAGGTTTAGTATTTTAAAACTCAGGCCATTTGGAAGTTAAAAAAAAAAAGGAGCCATGACACGTACAACATATATGGAGAAATACATGATAAGTTAGAGCAAAATGTCCCAGCCTCACCCCACTCCAACCTCCAGACTAGAAAAGAGTCCTCAGGCTAAGGGAAGTCTCCACCTTACTGAAATGGAATTAGAGAAGTGGCAACAGCAACTAGTGGGTCCCGGAAAGAGGAAGCCTCTCCCCACCTCTTGGACCGAGTTCTGGGAAAGATTCAAAACCCCTATAAAAGGCTGGTGGTCTCTGGGAGGAAAAGAAACCTCGACCCATTGTTCAGGCAGAGCCTATGGAAATGGCAGGGCGTCCGAGGAGAAATGGCTGCATGGTGTGCCTAGGTAGACGGCAGAATGATTTCCATGTTCCCTCAACAGAAGCATAGCAAGAGAGATGAAGAGCCTGTGGAGATTGGAATGAGGAACTTCTGGGCAATTACATGGACTAACCTCTAAGGACGAGATAGGATGATGGCTGTTCCAGTGGATGTCAGGGTTGGCAGATGACATTGAGGACCACATTGACCCTCTGCTTTCCCTTCAACAGCCCAGTCATAGTCATTGCTATCCCATAGAGTACTTTTGTGCAACTTAGGGAAAGAACACCAAAAAGTGTGTACTGCTTAGTGAATGGAGTATAGGTTAGGTTTCAGCCCCCTTAGCTCTTCACCCCACCCCCAAGCCCAGGCAGTGGCACTTGAAAAATAGAATTCAGATGGTCTCCTTCTTAAACTTGTGCGACATCACCTCCAAACTTGGGTGAAAAGTTAAGATTCAGGAAATTGATCTGAAACCTCAAGTAAAATAAATCTATAGCAGTGATGTTAAAAAAAAACAAAAACATCTATAGCAGTGATGTTAAAAAAAAACCCAAAACTATAATTAGGAAAACTCAACAATATCCACCAATACATGAAACTTCCCTTTATTGTAATATTTGTTTTGGTGCTTAGTTTACTACAAAATTCTATCTCACATCATAATTACTTTTTTGGTCTGATTTATATTTTCCAGCTTTATTGATATGTGGTTGACATATAACATTGTATAAGTTTAAAGTAAACAACAAGATGATTTGACACAACCATGGAGAGGAACATCTAGTCCAAATTCTGAATTTTATAAAAGAGAAAACTGAGAACAAGAGAAAGTTACATTAGTATAGGATTTAGGAATCCTTAAATCATTTTGACATACCTTTGCTGTTTTCCTGGAATATCCCTACCTCTATGGAACATAAACTACTAGCCTCTGTGTAAAAGAATAGGATAAGGAGGGGAGCCTGGGTGGCTCAGTCAGTTAAACATCTGACCTGTGATTTCTGCCTGGGTCATGATCTCATGGGTCGTGGGATCGAGCCCTGTGTCGGGCTCCACGCTCAGGGGGGAGTCTGCTTGGGATTCTCTCTCTCCCTCTGCCCCTCCCTCCCCCACCCTCCCCTCCTGCTCGGTTGCATGCACACTCTCTCTCTCTCTATAAAATAAATAAATAACTCTCTTAAAAAAAAAAGAATGGGATAAAGAAGTGAAGAAAGGGGAAGCAGGAGGAATCAAACTTTTATTTTCAAACACAGATGTCCATTGATATGGGGAAAATATATGATGGGACTCTAAATGATCATTATTTTCTTCTTTACACTTTTCCACAGATTTTTAGTATGTGAAGATTCCTTTTGCACTAAAGAGAGGGAAAAAGACTTAAAATTAATAATATATCAATTTTTAATTACTGGTTATTTATTTCTAAAATCTGACTACCAATTATTTATCACAACAATGTAAACCATTAGAAAGGAAAAAGCCTGGGAGAAAATGCACTTAAAGTAACTTCAAAGACATGCATGTAAATATTTTCTTCTGTCTGTATGTGTTTTCCAAGTTTTCTATAATAATACATATTAATTTTTTAAGATAAAAATAACTATTTTAGAAGAAAAATTCCTAAATGAGTATTTTTAAGTATACAAATGACAATGTCTCTTACTGTAACACATTTCCCAAAATACAGGTTTTTGATACTATTGATTGGATAAAAAACTGAGTAATGATACACACAAATAATTTTTTTCAAGAAATTTAAAAACAAATCATTGAAACCCACATTTCTGTGACTCTGATGTAGCATAGACATCAGGATCGAGTGGAAATCTAAGAGTTATACCCTAACCTGAGGTTTTCTAGCCCAGCCTCCTACTTCATGGGAGAAGGCACTTCCTGCTTAGAACCTCAGTTTCCCTCTCTGTAAAACCTGCCTTGCCTTCCAGTACAAGGAAACTGAGGCTTGCAGGAAGTTAAACAATCTGCCCAAGGTCATCACAGCTACCAAGTCTCCAAATGAGGGAAAGAACTCACCCGGCTTGACTGTGATACCGAGCAGACACTCTCTAATGTGCCACAGGGCTCCAGCCATACTCGTTTCACATCGCGCCATCTTGTCTTTTAAGATGGTGATAACACCCTAAAATTAAAATGATAATACTTCTGCAAAAACCAACCCATTCTACCACCAGGAAAACAATTTACACAGAACTGATAACATAAGGAAGCATTACCCTTCAACTGGGGAACACAGGTATGAAATGGAAGCATTCATAGCAAATGATGTCAAAGAAAAAATTGGGAGAACATACACTTCTTTTTTATGTCAATTAAACTCTGTCCTTTGTCTTTGCCCATGCTATCCAAAGTAACATCAAATCTTGGACATACCTCTGTCCCTTAAGAAACATTCATGAAAGAAGTCATCTTTAAACACAGAAGCTGGGGCACCTGGGTAGCTCAGTTGGTTAAGCGTCTGCTTTCGGCTCAGGTCATGATCCCTGGTGTCCTGGGATCAAGTCCCACATCGGGCTCCCTGCTCAGCGGTAAGCCTGCTTCTCCCTCTCCCACTCCCCCTGCTTGTGTTCCCTCTCTCTCTCTGTCAAATGAATAAATAAAATCTTTAAAATAAATAAATAAATAAACACAGAAGTTAAACCACCAAGCAACACAACAGCGTGAAGTAAGAAATTCCAAATCTTCCCTGGCAGATTCATGTGAAATAGAGGAGCCACTTGAAACTGCTAGAGCTGGGCCACCTGGGTGGTGCAGTCAACTGAGCCTCTGACTCTTGGTTTTGGTACAGGTTGTGATCTCAGGATCTTGAGATCAAGCCCCACAGCGGGCTCTGAGCTCAGTACAGAGTCTGCTAGAGTTCCTCTCTCCCTCTGCCCCTCCCCACACTCACTCTCTCTCTCTCTAAAATAAATAAATAAATATTTAAAAATTTTTAAAAAATAAATAAACTGCTAGAGCTAACTGCTAGTGATTCCTTTACCAAAGGCCATTTCTCTCCCCTAAAGTATTCTGATGCAAGGAACTCTGTTCAATAACATTAGAAATCTGTGGAACAGAGGCTAGTATTGGTTTCAGAAAGGGACATTTGAATGCAATGTTTAAAAAAATAGTAGAGTAACATAACATATAAAATTTTAAAAAATAGCAGAGTAAACATTTTTGGTGCTAATGTTGATATTCCTCCCCTGGTCTCCATTCCATCTTTTTGTTTAAGCATGATTTTTTAAGGTAGAAAATAATGTAATCACAATCTAGAATATTATGAATCCAGAGGGGGAAAACAGTCACATAATTTTAATACTATAATATATTTTGTCTAGGGGCACCTCGGTGGCTCAGTAATAAGCATCTGCCTTCGGCTCAGGTCATGATCCCTGGGTCCTGGGATCAAGCCCCACATCGGGCTCCCTGCTCCACGGGAAGCCTGCTTCTCCCTCTCCCACTCCCCCTGCTTGTGTTCCCTCTCTCACTGTGTCTCCTTCTCTGTCAAATAAATAAATAAAATCTAAAATATACATAGGTATATTAGGCAATATATGTATATATTGCCTAATACCCTGGGGTGTTTTTTCTAGCTCATTTTGAAATTTTGAGGATAAAATCTTTACTATAGATAAAAGAGCCCTTTGTAGAGCTAACTCATGATTGTAAAACTCACTACCTCTTTAAATTCATGCATCTCCTATTAGTACAAAGGAGAAAATACAGCACTGGGAAATTTTTAAAAACAGGCCTCAGTATTGAGAGAGAAAACAGGTTCTTATTAATGAGATTTGGGATGAGTCATATTGAGGCCCAATCTCAAGCTTCCCAGTTGTAGCAGACTGGATCAATCCTACTGTACTTAATGATGATATTTTATTGTTGGAAGGCAACAGGAAAATAATCTAGTCCAAATCTGTGAATGACTCTTGTGAAGTTCATTGTCCAAGCATATCTTGCGCAACAACAACAACAAAACAACAGTAGATACACGCAATGCTTATTTTTCAGATCGGAGAACTGAAGTGGAAAGAGTAAAATAGAAATAAATGGGCAAGCTCAGAATTTAACCTGAGAATTCTCCTGTCCTTTCCTTTTTTTTTTTTAATTATAACACACTTTTTGTTTGCTCCACTCAAAGGATCAAGTACCTATGTTTATGCTGACTGCCACAGGCCAAAAAAGGATTTGTTTAGAGTTCACTTGAATTAAGGAAAAAAGCTAAATTTGGACACCTAAATATATAATCTTCCCTAAACTGTTCAGTTTGTAAACTGCATCTCTTTATCTGAAATCCCAAGGACTGTTTAGTCATATATATATAGATAGATGTATTTGAGTAATACTACATTGTTCCAAGTAACATAAATATTTCCCCCAAATAAACATAATAGATGTTTATGGTTAATAAAAAGATATTTGAGCATGAAACTCCAAACTTGATCATTAAAAAAAAAATTAAGACACATCTAGTGCAAATGAAACTCAAATGGATATTTGTTTTCATTCCCTTTTCTCATGATAACTCACACTCCTAGGGTGCTGGAATTTGCAAGGGGCTCACCAGCATAAATCTGAGCTCAACATCACCTTCATAATTTCTACCTAAATGTGTTAGCTTATCTTTGGAGGTGGTGTGTCTTTTTTTTTTCTCGTCTGTGAAATAAATGTACAAGACAGTATCTGTTTCAGCAAGATTGCAGACTTGTTTATGGTATGACCACCTTCACCAGTGGCTTTTCTGGACCCACTGCAGACCCCTGTGGCTTCATTGTCAGTGAAAACAGCATCAGCCCTCCTTTTCATACCATGCAGTCTTGTCTGGTTCTTACTCCTCTCAAATCATTTCCAATTTGCTACAAAACTTGCTCCCTTCACCTCACTTGTGGCAGATGGCCTTATTGGCCCCAAGTTTTCACCCTTCTTGATATCCACACCTTTTGTCATGGATCTGAGCAGCTCCTCTCTTTTCTAAGGCAAAGTATATTTTCCCCCCACCCCCAACTTTGGGGCCAGCATGTGACTTGCTTAAGCTTATGCAGTGATAGTGGATGGGACATGTCCAAAGGCATTAAAGTCATATGAAGGATTGGGCTTGCCCTCTTAACACCTCGAAGAAGAACATGCCTGGAATAGCCTGGTGGTTCAGGGAGAGAATGAGAAAATCCCAAGGATGACTCTCACCCCAGATGCAGAGTAAGCCCAGCTGAGACAACAGAACCACCTTCTTGAGCCCAGCTCAGATCAGCTGCATGCCACCTGGCCCATGATAAATGCTTACTGTTATACACCACCGAGATTCTGTAACTATCAGTTAATATGGCATACTTATGGCCATATTTAACTGATACATCACCCCATACCACTGTATTAGCTATCTATTGCTGTGTAACAGATTATCCCCAAACTCCATGGTTTTAAATGACAGTTATTATCTTGGGGTGCCTGGGTGGTTAAGCATCTGCCTTCGGCTCCGGTCATGATCCCATGGTCCTGGGATCAAGGCCCGGGTTATGGGGCTCCCAGCTCAGCGGGGAGTCTGCTTCTCTCTCTCCCTCTTCCCCGCCCCCCACTCGTGTGTGTGTGCAGACACAGGCATGCTCTCTCTCTCTCTCAAATAAATAAATAAAATTTTAAAAAATAAATAATAAAATGACAGTTATTATTTTATAATTTCTGTGATCGGGAATTTGAAAAGTTTAGCCTCATGTGGCTGTAGTCAGGATGTTGGCAGGGGTTTCAGTAAAAATGTTTAACTGGAGCCAGAAGAGCGGCTCCCAAGATGGCACACTCACGAAGCTTTTGACAGGGAGCCTCAGTTCCTCGCATGCTGTTGACAGTACACCTCAGTCCGTTGCTATGTAGACCCTTTACATAGGCTGCCTGAGTGTTCTCATGGCATGGCAGCTAACGTCTCTCTGCGAGAGAAACCCAAAGGAAGCCTCTATGCCCTTATGACCTCGTCTCCAAAACTATATACTGTCACTTTCGCTTTGCCATATTCACTAGAAGAGAGCCAAGAAGTCCAAACCCTATTCGAGGAGAGGAAAATTAAGCTCCATCTCTTAAGAAAGAAGAGTAGCTAAGCTTTTGTGAACATATTTAAAAATCACCACAGAATGCCTTCTATACACTCCTCCTCCATTTAAGATACACTCACTCCTTTCCAAGGCTTCCAAAAGTCTCATCCCATGATAGCACCAGGGGAAAATCCAGAATCTCATCATGTAAATTCAGTTTTAGGGTCCTGAGCACAGTTCTTGGACTCCAGCTCCTCTCCATGCAAAGACCTGTGCACTAAAGGGACCAGTAAGCTGCTCCCACCACCACGCCCAACATAAAATGGTGAGACAGTCACGGGAGAAAGACTATAATCATACACAGATTTTCAAATATATTCAGGCAACATAACTTTTACAGGTTTTTTCCTCATCAAATCGTTAGAAGTATTATTCCTATTTCACAAAAGAGTAAATAGGTTTATGAATTCATATTTAGTGACAAAAAAGTAACCCCCAGTGAAAGGACAAAATGATCATAAAAAAATAAGTAATCACGTCACTGGAAACTTGGGTAAATTTATTAGGTAGTAGGATAGTGGGAAACTCAGAATGCCTAGATTATGAAAGGCTTAATTAGTCTTAGTATATCAGCACTATTTAAAAGACTTTCCATATGAGCAGCCACGAGCTATGAAAAGATATCTATTTCTACTTTACTGGTATTACCTGCTAGAACAATGTTTTCATAGTATAGAATTTCTGCTTGGAATTCTACTGAATTCAAGACTATCAACAGACCAGGTGTGAAACCAAGTGTCATATTTTTAAATCATATAGAAAGATACACCATAGTATATCCATTCACAGTACAAAAATGGTATGCAGGCTGAAAGGAATTGGAAAAGTATTTTTGAGCATTGGATTATATTAAATAGGTGCATTATTTACACTGGGAGATACAAAGGCAGAAGAGTATGCATTTTATGTGGTTACAGTTCTCCAGGTACAGAAATCCTTCTGAATCATATACATAACATTGTACACAGTCTAAATTGATAAAAACATATTACCAAACCAAGTACATTCATAGAAATGGATCTTTCACATAAGCCCCCCAAAATAGACAGCCTCCTGTTTATTTCTTCATTGCTTTTTGTTTTTGTTTTTGTTTTAAGATTTTATTTATTTATTTGACACAGAGAGAGAGAGACAGCGAGAGAGGGAACACAAGCAGGGGCAGAGGGAGAGGGAGAAGCAGGCTTCCCGCCGAGCAGGGAGCCCGATGCGGGGCTCGATCCCAGGACCCAGGGATCATGACCTGAGCCGAAGGCAGACGCTTAACGACTGAGCCACCCAGGCATTGCTTTTGGATTTCTGTTCTTCTTTATGAACAGAAACTCTTGCATTTAATTTAAAATAAGCAATAAAATCCTTCCTCCTGCCCCTCCTCCCGCCTACCTCCACCATGCTTGGAGGCACCAATTTGGCCACCAGCACCATGACAGCAAGAGACAGGGCGACACGAGAGATTCTACTGTTCCCTGTGCTGGACAGCTTACTGGTAGAAGAATTAATCCCTAAAGAGACTGAATTGGGTTTCAGGATGGTGAAAGAGGAGCCCCCGAGTACCTCAGAGGACTTGTAGGAGCTACAGAGGAAGCTATCTTTGCTGATAGAGTCCATCCCAAATAACTCAAAGGTCAGTTTCCAATCAGGAGGTATAATGGAGAATCCCAAAATAACACTAACTTAAATACCATAGAAAGTTATTTCTCTCTCAAGTAGAAGAAATTTGGAGGTAGGTCAGGAATCTTTCTAGCTCACCACCCTGCCATGTCTAAATTGTGACCTTCAAACTCATTGCCCAAGGTGACTATTAGAGCATCAGCCATTGTATCCACATTCCAGGCAATAGGATGGAGGAGGGAGGGGAAAAAGACTTTCAAACCACCTCCAATTTAAGACTTCTTGAAGTCAATTTTTTTTGAGGGGGGGTCTCTTTGAAAGTTTACTGTTATTAAAAAAAAAAACCTATACTTTTTACATTTTACATTCACCTCACCACATTTAATGGGACCAGTTAATGATGATTATATATAAAAAGCCCACCAGCTGCTTGAAATGGCTGCAAATTTTTATCATGTTCTGGTATTAAAATGGCTTGAGCTTTTTGGAAAAATTAAGGTAACATGAAGTACCAAGATTTCAAATTCTTAGATTAGAAACAAGATGTTTAAGTCAGGAGGAAATTTAGTAAAAATTCAAGGCTAAAAGGAAATGTTAATAGAAAATCAAAAACAAAAACAAAAATATTATAAAAAATAGGATTCCCCCCCCACACACACACACGTTAGGTGAAAAAAAAAAAATGCAACCAACCCCATCCCGCCCCCAATATTTCTCTTAGAAAAGTCACCCAATCCTGAATATAGTGTCTCACACACACAACACTTCCAATTATATCTCATAGACCCAAATTTAGTCTTATGACTACCCAGCAAATACAATACTTGAGCTGGATACAGAGATGTGTCTCTCAGTCTGTGTCACAGATACCATCTTTTGCTTTATTGTTAATTTTGATGTATCTGTTACCCTGAAAATGAGGGGCTTAAGCCTACTTTAAGATTTGAGTATAGTGTTCACCTAGCAATCCAGTGTCCAATAGAAATGTGATGTTACGGAACCTGGACTGGATTGCCCAACGGAAGAACCAAGCGGCACTCAGAGATCTTGGAGGATAGGAGGTTTATTTAATGGTGGCGGGCTCAGAGGAGAGTGGTCTCTGAAGGTCTGAGCCCCGAGCACAAACAAAGGGGGTAATTTATACACTTCTGCTTCTGCATACTTGGCACTTTTGGCGGTGCGCGAAGCTGGGCAGGGAGGAGAACCCAGAAGAGCCCTGGGGCAGGGACTGGGACTCCCTTGCTGGTTTGGTCAGCCATCTTAGGACACAGATTTTTCCCCTTCATTCCCCCCTTTTGATGCCTTTTCTTACTTGAATGGACATTGATTATTATTATTAGGGTTCTTGCCAGTCTAGAGGTCTGTATTGGGTTACCAGTAGTTATAATTTTATTGATTCTATCCGAGAGCTGATGAATCGGGTGGTGAGATTAATAATACCTGGACCGAACAGGAATGCCAATAGGATCACGAGGAGAGGACCAGCTAGGGGAAAGAGCCACATAGCCCAGCTCCAGATACTAAACCAATTGCCCCAAGAATTTGCTAATTCTTCTGTCCAGTGTGCAACCTGATCTTGTAGGTGTTGGATCATGTCTTTGACTAACCCCGATTGGTTCATATAAAAACAACATTCCTCATTTAGGAAGAGACAAAGTCCCCCCTTTTCAGCAGTGAGCAGGTCCAAGCCCCTCTGATTCTGTAGTACCACCGCTGCAAGGGAGTCTATCTGATCTTGGATAGTCATTATAGACTTGGCCACCTGTTCCATATCTTCTGCGAGATTTTCTGACAGTTTCTGGTAGTAATAGAAGGATGAGGCAATTCCTCCTATTCCAATGCCCACAGCAGTTGTTATACCTAATCCAACCAACAGTGGGATGAATTGGATGGCCTTTTTGGGCTGTGTGTGTGCCAACAAGGGAATGGGAAGGGATTGATTACTGGGGATTCTATCTACCTGAGGAGTAAGAAGCACCAATGCACATGTCCCTGCCCAGTTCGCCAGTAAGCATCGATAAATATACCTTCTGCACATGAAAAGGGTGCCAGGTTCTGGAGTGCACCATGGTGTGGCAGACATGCAGCCATCAAGTAAAAGGTAGCTGTGGGTTTGGAGACATTGGGTGGCAGATAGGCTGCCTACTGAATGTGTTTCCCCTGGATTATGGACACAGTCGGGGGCCGGGTAAGACAACAATACATTGGCCGGTTTTGGGTCTATTTCTGTGGGTTTGGGAGGGTCACCTGTGGGCCTGATCAGGTTGAGAAACTCAGTGGACTCACTATAAGCTGAGGGGGACCGGTTCGCAGGCAGAGCCAGTGATCTGCAGCCAACGGAGGGTTGGTTGTGTTGAATATATAGTGGACCCCTTCTAATATACCTTTTACTTGAGGGTCTAGAGTGAGAGGCCCCCGATGGGGAGGAAGTCTCAGCAAGGGTTGATAAAGGTCAGGTTTCCAGCAGGTTAGGCCCTTTTCCTCAGGACATCTCAAATCCCTATATCCCCAGTATAGTCTGTGCCTAATTTTTCCTGTCATGAATATCTCTCCCCTATTGTGACAAATAGTAACTTCCCTCAAGTCATAACATTGTCTTGGCATTCTAGAGTACACCAAGGTACAAGAACAGGGAGACCATGGGGTTGGTGTTGTCTGTTCTTGGTTGGATGTGGCTGCAGTTAGAGTGAGAGTGGGAGCTTGGGCAGAGGCCTTCCAGATAGGAGTGGGGAGAGGCCATGGAGAGGCTGGGGGGTCCCCAGGGGCTAGGGCAGCATAGCAGTTGGGACATCGGTCTGTCACGTGACCAGACACATAGAACAGACCCTCGTGTTGGCAGAGGGTTGGGTGGCGTTTAGCACATGCATTGAGGTTATTTGCCCAGGAGGGCTTGTAGTAATGCTGGCATGTACCTGGCAGGTAGTTGGTGCTCCCTAGTATTCCTATGGCCTGGAGAGTGAAGGAGAGGAAACCTGTGAGCAAGTGAGTTTAGTATTACATCCTAAGGTGATCCAATAAACAACAACAATGGCAAGTCTCTGGTGGAAAGTCCAGTCAGAAAGGGCAACAGTATAGAGTCTGACTCCTAGGATGAGGGATATCACGCCGAGAGAGCTAGGGACCATGACAAGCAGTTGTCCATTAGTTGGTGGGGTCTTGTCGAAGGCGAAGCTGGAGCGGGTCTGTGGGGTTTGGCTGGACTGTCCACTGGCGTGACTCCTCATCTGAATGATGAGCTTTCTTCAGTCTGGAGTGGTGAACCCACGGGGTGACACCTGAGACCTTGAGGGCAGTAGGGGTGGTTAGAACAAGAGTGTGGGGCCCTTCCACTGCAGTTTGAGGGGGGTCTTTCTTCCAAACTTTGACCCAAACTGAGTCGCCTGTTTGGAAGCAGTGTACCTGAGACCCTAAGGAAATAGGGGTCCACTAAATGGTGTATTTTTGTAATTCATTTAAGGTGGCCCCCAGGGCCTGAAGCTGCTCCTTTATTTTTTTATCTCCAACCTGATGTAGGTTTCCTGGAAGGCTCCCCAGGCACGGGGGAGGCCATCCATATATTAATTTGAATGGGGAGAAACCTAATGTCCCAGGCGTGCAGCAAGCACGCAGGAGAGCTAGGGATAGAAGATCCGGCCATGGGAGGTTAGTCTCCTGAAAAAATTTTGCTAAGGTTCCCTTGAGGGTGCAATTCATTCTCTCTACTTTCCCTGAACTTTGGGGCAGGTAACCTGTGTGGAGTCTCCAGGTGATATTGGGAGATTTGGTCAAGACCTGTACAATGTCTGCTACAAATGCGGATCCATTGTCACTGTGGATTGTTAATGGCAGGCCAAACTGGGGCACGATGTCCCACAAGACGACTTTAGCTACTTCCTGGCTTTGCTCCGTCCTGGTCGGGAAAGCTTCAACCCACCCGGAGTATGTGCATACTATTACTAGGAGATATCTGAACCCCCTGCTCAGCTGCACATCTGTGAAGTCCACCTCTAGATCTTTGAAGGGGGTTGCTCCCATCCTCTGGACACCTGGCAGGGGCCATGGTGCAGACCGAGCATTATCTTTAGCACATGTTATGTACCGTTCACTAGTTGCTCAGCAGAGTGCAGGCAGCTGACTGATGTAGTAGTGCTTCTTGAGAAGGGCCTCTAATGCAGTTTTCCCAGATGAGTGAGTTGGTGGTATTCCTTGACTAGATGCCCTCCAGTTGCTCTTGGAACAAAGAGGTGCCTGTCTGGCATCATCCATCATCCCTTTTCAGTCAGGGTGGCCCCCTCAGCCATGGCCCATTCTTTTTCCTTTTTAGTGTAACTGGGCAGAGGGACTTCTTCTGGGGGTGTGAGGGCCATGGTGAGGGAAGGAGCTTTGTTCACATCCTCACTGGCTGCCTCATCTGCCAGACGATTTCCCCACGCTATGGGGTCATCTCCTTTCTGGTGTCCCTTACAGTGTAGGATTGCTACTTCCTTTGGAAGCCAGACAGCTTTGAGGAGTGTCAGTATCTCCTCCTTGTTCTTGATAGCTTTTCCTGCTGCGGTTAGGAGGCCCCTTTCCTTGTAGATGGCTCCATGTATGTGTACAGTAGCAAAGGCATACCGAGAGTCAGGATAGATGTTGACTCGCTTGCCTTCACCGAGGGTGAGGGCTCGGACTAAGGCATATAATTCAGCCCATTGAGCTGACCATCCAGCTGGTAATGCCTTAGCTTCTAGGACTTTAGTGGTTATGGTTACTGTACAACCAGCTTTCCAGGCACCCTCTTGTAGGTAACTGCTGCCTTCACTGGACAGCGTGAGCTCTGGATTCTTTATGGTTTGATCCCGCAGATCTGAACAGCTCGCGTAGACCTCATCAGTTACCTCGGAACAGTCATGGTCTGGTTCCCCCTCTTCCGTGGGGAGAAAGGTTGCTGGGTTTAATGTCTTTACTGTTTCGAGGGTGACCCGTGGGTTTTTGCAGAGGAGCCCTTGGTATTGTGCTAGCGGAGAGTTGGAAAGGAAGCGGTGCCCCTGTGCATTCATGAGGGACACAACTGCATGAGATCTTGACGTTAAGTTCTTGCCCCAGGGTGAGCTTGTCTGCCTACTTGATGAATAGGACTGTGGCTGCCAGCGCCCTGAGGCATGGTGGCCATCCTGCTGCCACGGAGTCCAACTTCTTTGACAGATATGCAACTGGCCATTGCTGGGCCCAACAGTCTGGATGAGTACCCTGAGTGCTATCTTTTCTTTTTCATGTACAAAGAGATTGAAGGGTTTCTCTATATCGAGTAGGCCCAGTGCTGGAGCCCGCCCCAGGGCGGTCTTTATCTCTGTGAAGGTGGCTTCTGCTTCCTCAGTCCAGGCAGGGAATTCTCGATCTGGTCCCCCTAAGAGATCATAGAGGGGTCTTGCTATTGCCGAGAACCCAGGGATCCAGATGCGGCAGAAACCTGCAGCCCCCAGGAATTCTCATAGGCCCCTTTTTGTCTGGGGCTGTGGCAAGGAGACAATGACTTTCTTTCTCTCCAGCCCTAGTTCTCTCTTACCTTGGGTGAGGAGGAAACCAAGGTATCAGACCTGTTGTTGGCAGATTTGTGCCTTCTTCCATGAGACTCAGTATCCCAAGTCTGACAGGAGCTGTAGGAGGGCCTTTGTGCCTTTTGTGCAGTCTTCTTGTGTGTCACTGGTGAGGAGGAGGTCATCCACATACTGGAGGAGGGTGCATCATGTGGGCTCTCCTGGGAAGCTGGCCAGGTCCGTGGCCGGAGCTTCCCCAAAGAGGGTTGGTGAGTTTTTAAAGCCCTGCGGGAGGCGCATCCACATCAGTTGCATCTGGGTGCCCTGTTATCAGGTTCAGACCATTCAAAGGCAAATAGTGGCTGGCTCTGGGGAACTAAGAGGAGGCAGAAGAAGGCATCCTTCACATCTAGGCAGGTAAACCATCTGGCCGGCCCTGGGATTTGGCCGAGGAGGGTGTGTGGATTCAGGACCACTGGGTACAGACAGATAGTCACTTTGTTGATGGCCTGCAGGAATTCATGTCGGAACTTGTGGCCCTCACCGCTTCCTTTCCAACTCTCAGCTAGCACAATACCCAGGGCTCCTCTGCGAAAACCCGTGGGTCACCCTTGAAACAGTAAAGACATTAAACCCAGCAACCTTTCTCCCCACGGAAGAGGGGGAACCATCAACTGGTCGGGATCCCCCTCCTGGCTTCTTGACTGGCAGGAGTGGGGTATTCCAGGCCGACTGGCCCTCGACTAGAATACCTGCTTCTTTGAGTTTGACCAGATGTTC
>NC_138370.1:96275923-96302121 GCF_054177405.1 Leptonychotes weddellii
TGTACAGAATCTTGTCAGGGTGTCCTGGTTCTCCTGTTACAACTCGCCATACTCGACGAATCGTTGGGACATCCAATGTCCCTTCTGAGGGCCACCCGACATTAAAGGTGGGCCAATTCACATAGGGTTCTCAACTTGCTGGGGTTCATCCTGACTCCATAGTCTCCCCAAAACCCCTTCTTAACATTTTTGATCATGGTCTCTAGAACTGTAGGTTTACACTGCCCTGACCCCATGGTGACGTTCCTGTGTGCGGTGGCGCAGAGACAGACAAAGGGGGGGGGGTGCCTCCTGAGGTGAGGAAACCAATCAGATGCCCGTCTGGCCGTGTCCAGAAGGAGCTTAGGTGAGGCTTAGCCGTAGCGGTCTCAGCATTGTGACTTACAATCGGAATCTATTCTGATGCCACCCTAGGCTCTATGCCGTTCACCACTGAATTGCAGACAGGCCCACTCAGACTCTGTAGGCTTCTAGGGACCTTAAGGGTGCCCGCCCGTGGAGTCACAGAATCAGTCCACTTGAGCAAGCCAGGTCGGACTGCAAGTTCACTCACACATTCACACTCCAGACGTTATTACATTCCCTCCCTGGGAATTCCTACCTGTGAGACCTCTAAGAGGTCTCTGGGAGGTGATCAGGCTCCCCTTCCACCCCAAGGGGGGTGGGCCTGTCTGGGTCCTGGGGCCCCAGGCCTTACCGGAATCCGACGTCTGAACCAGGTCCTCACCTGCCAAGTCTCCTCAAGTCTGGCGGGAAGAGCGGAATGGGGCCAGCCCGAGGTGACCGGGGCAAGAGACTGCCGAAAATTAAGCAGGGTGCACCTTCTCCATTAGGATCCCTCGATCCGTCACCACCCCGCCGTTGCCTCCAAACCGGTAGCTACAATGGGCCGTTGCAGTTGGGTTTCCTGGTCAGGGAACCAAATGTTACAGAACCTGGACCGGATTGCCCGACGGAAGGACCAAGCGGCGCCCGGAGATCTTGGAGGATAGGAGGTTTATTTAACGCTGGTGGGCTCAGAGGAGAGTGGTCTCCAAAGGTCTGAGCCCCAAGCACAAACAAAGGTGGCAATTTATACACTTCTACTTCCTCATACTGGCCACTTTTGGCGGTGAGTGAAGCTGGGCAGGGAGGAGAACCCAGAAGAGCCCCAGGGCAGGGACTGGGACTCCCTTGCTGGTTTGGTCAGCCATCTTAGGACACAGATTTTTCTTTATCAGTATTAATGAGGTAACTCTTGAATAGCCTTGGGATAAGGGCTGGTTGCCAGGGGAACCCACCCTGTGCTCAGACTCTTGGAATTTTTAGCTCCATCCCCTCCCCTGCTGGACGAAACTCCATGCCCTGCCCCGGGAACTTGCCCACTTCTAGCTCTTCCATCTGGCTGTTCCTGAGTTGAATCCTTTATAACAAACCAGTAATCTAGTAAGTAAACTGCTTTCCTCCATTCTGTGAGCCACTGTAGCATATTATTGAACCTAAGGAGAGGGTTGTGGGATCTCCAATTTGTAGCTGGTGGGCCAGAAGCACAGGGAATAAGCTGGATTTCAGACTGGCATCTGAACGGGGGAGAGGTGGAGTCTTGTGTGACTGAGCCCTTCCTTCACCTGTGGGATTTGACGGTATGTCCAGGTAGACAGTGTCAAAGTTGAGTGCAATTGTAGGACACCCAGTGGATGTCTACACAGAATCAGAAAATTCTTATTGTGGAAAAACCTACACATGCAGTATGAGAAGTATTGAAAGTAAAGTGTAGAGTAGGGAGAAACAGGGTTTTTCCTTACAAACTTCCTCCCTCCAAATGTGTCATGTCTGCATCTAATAGACAAAACACAATTTGTATCCAGATTACAGATGCAAAGAAGAGTGGTCAACATAGTTTTTGGCTTTCTAACCTCCAGTTTACATAAAGGTATTTTAAAAGGAGAGTAGACTGTGACTGACGGGCCATTCTTCAGTTACCTATCATGTCACAGTCCTTATATTTTATATTTGTACATTCTAAATTATGCAGTGCCAGAAAAATGTGATGGAAGTTATTCCTTTGGGGAAATAAATTATTTTAAGTAAATCTATTCTACTGAAAGCAGAGGAAATGCAAGTAGTGTTACCTGGCAACTTTGAATATCAATGAAATGATTAAGCATATAGTTTCCATTTATTCATGAGCTATAGCTACATAATGCCAAATTTCCAACTGTTTGATATTACAAGGAAAGAAGAAAAAGGATCTGACAAGTGTAGAGCTCATTTGATCTTAAAGGAAAGTGTTTCCAAACCTTTACCTCCCCCAAGCTTATTCATTCTTTCTCGTGGGGGAAAAAATCAATCCAGGAAGAAAATCACTCTGGATTGCATCACATAAAATCAGAAAACTCTAAAATACTAAATAAAATGCTACTGTAGACTGAATAATGGCCACCCAAGGATATCAGGTCCTAATCCCTAGAATCTGTAAATATTACCTTCTGTGGCAGAAGAAGTCTTTGTAGATGTGATTAAAGTAAGGGTTTTGAGATGGAGAGTTACCCTGGCTTATCCAGGTGGGCCCAGAATGTAATCACATGTATCCTTATATGAGGGAGATTTAACACAGATACACAGAGGAGAAGGTGATGCATGTCAGAGCAGATAGAGATGTGAAGATGTTGGTGTTGAAGGTTGGAGTGGCACTCCCAGGAGCCAAGAAATGCCTGCAGCCATCAAAAGCTGGAGAAACCAAGGAACAGACTCTTCCCCTGAATCCTCCAAGACAGCATGGCCCTGTTGACTCCTTGACTGTGGCCCAGTGATACTGATTTTGGACTTCTGGCCTCTAGACCTGTGAAAGAATAAATTTCTGTTTTAAGCCACCAAATTGATGGTAATTTGCTACAGCAGCCATAAGACAAGTCTTCTACAAGTACTGAAATATCAGAGCCTACTAGCTCAGTTCCTTACAGCAGTTTTTCTCCACTGACATGTTGCCACAGAGCACCAGAGAAGGCCAATTGTACAGACGAGAAGAGTGTGCATCAGAGAGAGAACACATTGATTAAGATCACATGGGGTGCCTGGGTGGCTCAGTCGTTGGGCGTCTGCCTTCAGCTCAGGTCATGATCCCGGAGTCCTGGGATCGAGCCCCACATCGGGCTCCCTGCTCTGTGGGAAGCCTGCTTCTCCCTCTCCCACTCCCCCCTGCTTGTGTTCCCTCTCTCACTATGTCTCTCTCTCTCTCTCAAATAAATAAATAAAATCTTAAAAAAAAAATCACACAAGGTAGACAGCGATGCAGCAAGGTTTTCAATTTAGTTTATTCTGTTCCAGAGGCTGTGTACTCTACCACACTGATCCCTGAAAACTGGAGCAAAGTCTTCTTGTCTTCAGCCACTGGAGTCATTTTCCACTCTACTCCTAAGAAAAACCCTGGTTTCTTCCTCAATGTCTCCCTCTTCCTCATGCCCACACCTATTCAACAATGAAGTTCTTTCTATCCAAACTCAGTTACAGTTCCTGAATCCATCTCTTCCACCCATCCCGTTGCCACTTCCTTAGTTCCTGCCTTTATTGTGTTTTCCCCAAATCATGGCAATAGATTCCCAATTCTCTGTACTTACTCAATGGTTCCCAGTAACCTAAGGTGTAACATCCAAGACCTCGGCATGGCATAAACAACCCTTCATCATCTGATCCCAACTACCTTACCGACTCTTATTTTTCCCCCACACCCATTGTTCTAGTTACACACTATATTTTTTTTATCCCTTTCCCATACTCTAGGCTTTCACAAATGCATGATGTTGTCCCTGCCATTCTTCCTGTGTGAAATGAACTTCCTCTTTTCCACCTAGCCATCACTCTTAATCATTCCTCACAATTCAGGACAAATGTCACCTGTTTCATCAAGCCTTTCCTGAGTCTTCCAGGCGACCCCAGAGGCTTTGTCAAATAACGGGTAGTACAGCGTACATACCAACTGGATCATGAATTCCTCAAGAGTAATATAGAAATATTATAGACTTTCTATTCTGGTTCAACAATCTCCAAACTATGGTATCTAATACCTGTTTGATGTGCATGGAGAAAATATTAAAACTTCAATTTAAGTTTTTTATATTTTAAAATATAAAAATTTATATTTTTCTTCATTGTTTTAAATTTTGATTTATCTAATGTTTTATGAAATATACATAGTATATACCAGTAGTACATGTATGTAATTTTCAAAAAAGAAACGTATATGGGGGGATGATCACTAATTTTTTTTTTAACTGATAGAAAAGCACAATATAAAGTTTGGCAACCACTGGTCTTGCCTGTTTTTTCTCCAACTATGAAATTCCTTTTCTTGTCCCCAGTCCAGTCTCTAATTTGCTCTTTCAGGGCTTTTTCAAGAATGCAAGTCTGATCCTGTGACCCTCACCTCAAGCTGCTTTGGTGACTTCCCACCCCTATACAACGATTGTAAACTGGTGGCCCCTTGGGTCAAATCTGGACCACAGGCAGGTTTTGTTTTGCCTCAACAATGATTTGTTTGAAAAGAAAATTTCTGACCAATGTTGAAAAATCTTAACATGTCACACACTGACATACACAAACATACTTAACTTTTTCTTAGGAAATTAAAGATCTGGCAACATTGGGCCTGCATTCAAACAAGGCCACAGTTGGCCATGGCTGCTGCCTTCTTTAGATGGGACCTAATTCTCAAGTTCAGCACAATCCCCACCAGACCTTATTGTCTGTCCACACTGAGGCCAAGCGTCAGCTGCCATTTGTCATTACTTTCGTGGTATTCTTTCCTCAGAGTTAAGAGAAAAGTGAAATATTCTCATATCCATGTTTATGTTAATTGGGAAAGCAAAAGATAGACTTTTTTTTAAGATTTTTTTTATGTATTAACAGAGAGAGAGAGAGAGAGCAAGAGTACAAGCAGGGAGAGCAGCAGGCAGAGGGAGAAGCAGGCTCCCTGCTAAGCAAGGAGCCCGATGTGGGACTCGATCCCAGGATGCTGGGATCATGACCTGAGCTGAAGGCAGATGCTTAACCCACTGAGCCACCCAGGCATCCCAAAAGCTAGACTGGAAATGGCAATGAATTCAGAAAAAAAAAAAAAATGGAAAAAAGTAGGTTTCTTTCAGAAGTGAAGATATGCACACAATGTGTGCCCGAGTCAATATAATACGGTTTTCTAATAACCTACTTCATTCATTCATTTGTTACCTAATCCTGGTCCCCAGAGACATTGTGTTTTTGACTCCATTTTAAAGAATCGAGCAGTTATCCCTTAACATGACAAACGGAGGCTCTCACCTTACCAGCTCTTATTTTGTCTTGCCCCATTTCTACCCTTAATCCATTCTTCCCAGACAACTGCTATGCATGGAAGGAATAGGAGCAACCACTACTGAGTCTTTTCTATCTACTAAAAATAGATAGGTGTAATAATGGGTCTGTTTCCCAAGGCCATTTGTTCTCTAACCACTAAAGCCTTTCCCAAGCAAGACGGTAAATCTAAAAAATCTAAATTGAGGCTTTAGAATGTACTTAGAATTTTGTACACTTAGAATTTTTTGCCTGGTACTCTTCTAAACTCTTTATACAATACCCCTAAAAGTTAGGTTCTGTCATCCTCTATTATAGCTGAGAACACGGAATCCTAGAGGAGTTCAGGAGTTCCAGAGATAACATGGTTAGTAAGAGGCTCAGGCAGGAATTGAATTCAGGTTTATATTATACCAGTGATCTTGACCTCAGTTCCTCCCCAAAAGTGTGCGTTGGTCTATAATGTACTTCCCTGTCATTACCTACATAAAATTTTTACCAATTCTCAGTGACTCAGCTCAAACATCATCTGCTACATAAAGCCCCCTGCGTTTCTTCGGATACAACATTCTTTCCAATAAATACGTATTTATTGAGTTCCTATCTGAGATAATATATATAAAGAGTGTATGTGCCTGGCACATATTAAGTGAAAAAGCAATCTATTTTAACCCCTACTACCCACTTCCTACCCACTTACACTACATTGTGATTATTTGTAATTATTTTACCTCTGATGGCACTTATGATCTAGAAGGAAAGAAATGTGATCAAAGAATGTTAAACCCATTCATATGTAGGACAATGGAAAGTTATTTGAAAACTGTAAGAAAATGAATATACCAAAACCCCTTTTAGCAGAGTATCAGAGGGTTTCAGCTAGATTTGAGCACTAAAGTCTGAATGAATATTAAAATTCTTTGAATGGAGTAATGCTCTAGAAAGGAACCCAGAGTGATTGTTGAAAACACCTACCCACTAGAAATAGGGAGAGAAAAGAACAATAAAGTAAGAACCCAGCTGAGGACAGAAATAAGTAAGCTGTCATAAGAGGGATCCACATGGAGATATTATGTTTCAGAAAATGTCAAGGGCAAAGATTTTGAAGGCACAATGAGCTGAGTTTTACACTTTTGTGAACTGAGGATTTTAAAAAATCTTACTGTATGAGATTGTTGTAGGAGTTAAGCTAAATGAGATAATCTATGTGAAAAGTCTAATTCGCTGCCTGTCATTTGATAAGTCCATCCAAAATGTGTGTTCCCTGCTCCTTACCACCCCTTTCTGAATGCTGGTATTCAGCTTGTGTATATTTTTTTTCTTTTTGTAATAGTTTTACTGAGATATAAAACATACCATACAATTCACCCATTTAAAGTGTGCATTTCAGTGGGTTTAGTATATTCACGGGGTTGTGTGGTCATCATTACAATCACTAAAACATTTCTATCACCCCCGAAAGAAACCCCATACCTTTTAGCTATCACCTGGACAGCTATGCTTCCTGGCCCTAGGCAACTAGCAATCTAATTTCTGTCTCTATAGATTTGCCTATTCTGGACAATTTATAGAGATAGAATCACATAATATGAGATCTTTTGTGACTAGCTTCTTACACTTAGCATACTGTTTTCAAGATTCATCTATGATGTAGCATATATTAGTACTTCATTCCTTTGTCTAACAAAATAATATTCTACTTTATGGATGTACCATATTTTGTCTATCCATTCATCAGTTGAGAGACATTGGGTTGTTTCAACCTTTGGGTTCTTATGAATAATGCTGCAGTGAACATTTATGTACAAATTTTTGTTTAAATACCTCTTTTCACATCTCTTGGGTATAATCAATAACAGTGCAATTGCTTGGCCAAAGTGGCCTATTGTTTGAAAAATCCATCCTTCACAATGTGTTCCTGATTCTGTAATTGTTCAAAAATGCAAAACTTATCTTGCCCCTTGGTGAACAAATTCCTCAGTAACTCCTCATTATATAAAGATTGAGGTCCAAACTGCTTAAAATCAAAAGGACACACAAGATCTTTTAATATCTGAATTCCAGACAACTTTCTAGTTTACCTCCTACCACTCTGCCTCCTACTTCTAAGACTTCAGGGAAACTGAAATTTCCCAACCATGGGCAAAAACTTGAGTCAGACTTGAAATTGTGTGCCTGCTTCTGCCTCTCACGATTTTATCTGACCCTTAGCTCCCTTAAGTATATTATGAGATAGATTATGAGATAGTAAAATCTGTATTGCAGAGATATTGACTCTTTTCTATCTACTAAAAATAGATAGGTTAAATAAGATACAGTAAAGGGTCTGGTACATTGTCTATCTTCAGTAGAGGTTGTTCATCATCATCATCATTATAGATATCATTGTCATCATCACACTCAGCATCATTACGTCTCTGGATCTTTGCAAGTGCTTTTTTTCCCGATTATAAATTGGAATGTCTTTCCAGCTTTTCTGCAAAATGAATTTCTTCAAGTCTCGGCTCAGATGTCCCCTATTCTACATCAGAGAGTTAGTACATTTTATTTTTCTTTATTTAGCAAACCTGTATATTATGCTTATTATGTTCTTGGTCCCTAAACACTTTTTGTAAATATTAGCTCATTTATTTTTTTTTTAAGATTTTATTTATTTATTTATTTATTTGAGAGAGAGAGAGAGTGCGCACTTATGTGAGCAGGGGGAAGAGCAGAGGGGCAGGGAGTGGGAGGGGTGGGAGGAAGGAGGGGGAAAGAGATCTCCAGCAGACTCAGCGCTGAACTCGGAGCCTGACTTGGGGCATTATCCCACGACCCTGAGATCGTGACCTGAGCTGAAACCAAGAGTCGGACGCTCAACCGACTGAGCCACCCAGGTGCTCCCTATTAGCTCATTTAATCCTCATAACAATCATATAAGATAGGCACTGTAATTCTTTTTTTGTAGCTGAGAACATTGAAGCACACAGGGATAAATAACTTGCCCAGATCACCCAGCTAGGAAGTGGGAATGCAAACAGTGTGTTAGCAGAGACCTTATGAGAGGTACCCTCCACCACTTTTTTCTTTTTTACCTTTTCTTTATAATATTATATTGCCTTACAATAAAACTGTGGGCTTTTTGTTTTTCTTTTTTTTTTAAAGAATGTGATGTTTGTAGAGCTTATGGATCTAACTACGCTGAATGGCCGCTGAGGTCATGAAAGTTGACAGGCTGACAGTTGCTCTCCTGGACCATGGCTGAAGCTCAGTGAGACTGTTCTCTTGGTAGGGACTTTGCTGAGTTGTCAGCACCAATGATTTCCAGTATGAGGTTTTCAGTACTTCTGAATGAACAGGCTCTGAGAATAAATGCTTTTGCAAAAGCCACTTGACCTCTCCAGGCTTCGACATTTCCTCACTTATAGAACAGAGGTGGCTGGCTTGGATCATCTTTCACATGTCTATTTTTCTACATGAGATTGAGATAAAGGTCATACCATCAACATCATGCCTGCTAATGTCTGCTGTGTTAGTCACATTATATAATTTATCTATTCAAGCCTTTTACTGTATTTAATCCTCATTTTCAGAGAAGGAAACAGAGGTAAAAGAGATAGAATTGTGTGTTGCTTAAGAGCATTGTTTCTTAACAAGACTATCTGTGTTCCTCATCCCAAATTCTCCCCTAACTAAGGAAACATGAGAAGATGTCTTACCCTCTTGCTCCTCCTTACATGTGAATTGGAAATATTCTTTTTTTTTTTTTAAGATTTTATTTATTTATTTGAGAGAGAGTGTGAGAGAGCACAAGCAGGGGGTAGGGGTAGAGAAGGAGAAGCAGACTCCCCACTGAGCAGGAGCCCAACGTGGGACTCGATCCCAGGACCCCGGGATCATGACCTGAGCCAAAGGCAGACGCTTAACCGACTGAGCCACCCAGGTGCCTATAAATTGGGAATATTCTAACAGAACCTAGACCACAGGGTTATTATGAAGATTAAAAAAGACCATGCTTGCAAAGCACTAAATTCAAGTCTGAGAAATAGTAAGCTATTGTTTTTGTATTTGTCTGAAGAGACACTATCAGAAAGTGGTGCCCACCAGGATAAAGCCTAAAGCCAAAGATCATGCCCTTTCCATAGCATCACATACCTCCCTGTCAAGGGATTTCTGAGCTAGAGGTCCTGCTGGTCCTTCAAATCTCAACTACTGTTATCTCCTCCAAGAGCCTTCCCCAAAGCTCACAGTCTGTTTTAAATACCCCTACTCTGTCTTCAAGTAACCTCCATAATATACTCCTCAGAGTCCTTACTTCACTATAACAGTTGGATTAACTGTCATCTCTCCCACTGGGGTCTGGGGTTATGAGAGTATCTTCAGGACTTCACTCAGGGTCTGTTAAAAATGAATGAATGAGTGGATATATAAATGAACAAATGTATGAATGAATGGCAGTGCTAAGTGGGAAAACAAAGAGCCATCTCCTTTTTAAGACCTCCTCCTTTTTTAAAAAAAAAAAAAAGATTTCATTTATTTATTTGAGAGAGAGAGAGGGAGAGCACGAGGGGGGTAGGATCAGAGGGAGAAGCAGACTCCCCACTGAGCAGGGAGCCTGATGTGGGACTCGATCCTGGGACTGTGGGACTCGATCCCGGGACTCCAGGATCATGACCTTAGCCAAAGGCAGTTGTTTAACCAACTGAGCCACCCAGATGCCCCTAGACCTCCTCCTTTTTAAGACCAGTTCTAATAGCACAAAAAGATGGGTAGTTGTCCAAAGGAGAACGATGAGGTTCTTAAGCCCAGGAGCTATAGATGGAGGTGGAAAATTAAGAAATGAGGTCACAGAGGCACCTGGGTGGCTCAGTTGGTTAAGCAACTGCCATCAGCTCAGGTCATGATCCTAGAGTCCCGGGATCAAGTCCCGCATCGGGCTCCCTGCTCAGCAGGGAGTCTGCTTCTCCTTCTGACCCTCCTCCATCTCATGCTCTCTGTCTCTCATTCTCTTTCTCTCAAATAAATAAATAAAATCTTTAAAAAAATAAAAAAAAAAAAGAAATGCGGTTACAGATTTATTTCCCAGACTACATATTTTAAGATAGAAATAATAGTGCAGGGGAAATTTGTGTAATCTGATTTGTCATTTCACAATATCAATCATTTTCACAACTAATTCCTCTATTTGTGATTAATCTATATTTTTTGTATCTTTCAACATGGCAGATCTTTGAGGGAAAGATCTAGGAAATGGTGATGTTTAAAATAAGGAGATGTCAGATTAATGGACAGAGAGAAAGGCAAACCAAAGTTCTCCCTTGGGAAACTGGGGCCATTTCCCTTTTCAGCAGCTCAGGCTTAGGCAAGTTCTAGCTGTTACTCCCCAGATTCTGCTAGTTTCTCTTTCACTTGATCCAATATTGGTAGTGAGAGGATCTCTTGATTCACTTATGGGTTTGTGACGATAACTTCATATTCAGGTGCCCTGTAGAGAGAATCTTAGGAGCATTTGAGGGTATTACTTTATTTATTTGAGGAGTCAAATGCTCACTTTATCCCTGTGGTTGAGGAGAAGAGGGAGAGAGGGAAGCTTGCCCCATGACTGACAGGGTCCATGTGGAATTAAGGAGCTTCCCAAAGTTCCCCAAATAGCAGTGGGATGCAGTTACCAGAAGGGGAGAGACAAAAACAGGAAATGTCCGTGTCCATATAGAAAAAAATAAGAGTATAGGCTCTGTTTTTCTGAAATTTTTCCTACTGATACTGCAAGCTATGTCCTTTATGTCACTCATTTCCTTATCTCCCCAGATCTTTCTCTAGCTTTGGAAAGTTTTTCTTTCCGTGTTGCTTACTTTCAAATCTCTTTTCAAGCCAATGTTGCATTTGTTGCTTATGTCCAAACCCCTATTATCTTATCTCCAATAATCCCATTTTTTTCTTCCTCTACATCCTGATTGAAAAGTCAATTTTGAAAACTCAAAATGATTAGAAAGTACACTCAAATTCATGACACCCTATAAGTCATTAGACTTTACAACTGGTATTATATAGTGTTAATTTTAAAAAAATTATTCACAGTTTTAAAAGCCTCAAGTATGAGACTTCGAACAGAGTCAGACATGAACAAATCAGTGTGATCTTGGAAAACCCATGTTTTGGGAACTGTTTTACTCATCTGGCAATTTGGAAACTCTATTATTTTCTGGATGGCATTTTTTTTTTTCAAGCTCTTCTTAATTTCCAAAAAACACCCTCCAATCTCTTTCAAAGATTTGTCTCAAGATAGTTGAGTAAGTATAAGAGTTTTCCACATAGTCTAATTAAGAAAGACTCTAGGTCGAAGTTGAATTGGTTGAAAGGAACCTGCCCCTGTGGGTGCCTGCCGTGCTCAGAGCACATGAACCGTAGATGGTCAGGCCAGGAGTAGCATAGCTGTCTGCAGGCTGGGCAGTTTGCCAAGTCATCGGCCCCTGCCTCCTTTGCCTGCTAAGACCATGAAAACATTAGGGACCTTACGGATCACATTGCCCACTATCTTCATTTCACAGAGGAAGAAACCAAGGGCCATAAAGGGGAAGTGCTTTGCCAGTATTACCCAATAAATTAATGGCCAGGCTAGGAAAGAACTCAGGCCTTCGGACAACAGTCTAGTACTCTTTCCACTATGTGCCACACTTTTCCCCTTTCAAGTTCTCCTTTCTCTGACAAACAGTTGAAATGACATCTCCTCTTAGGTCTTGTCTGCCTTCATTCGAGGCTGGTAGGTCTCTCTCCCTCTCAACCTCCCTCCCTCTCTCCCTCTCTCCCTCTCTTTCTCCCTTCTGTCCTTTCTTACATCCTCCCATTTCTTTCCTACTCTGCTAGATACATAATACAGCAGAAGGATGCATAAAATACCTCAAGATTATAAAAACAAATAAAAGAAAATGTAAGGGTCAAATTATGAGGAGAAAGGAATGAGATAAAAAATGTGTATTATATTAAACTAAATCCTTGGTACAAGGGCAAGTCCCAGATTTGCCTCCAAGAGTTCTAACAATGAAGACAAAATGCACAGGAATCTTCCTAACAGATCAATTACTTGAGATGACACAATTATTCTTAGGACTGAAACCAGATGGAAATATTCTTCAGAGATTCCTCATAAGAAAAATATTTGAAGATTTTTTTTCTCCCCCTTTAGGTTATCTGGCCTGGAACAGGCCGAAAAGATAAGTCCTTAGGAGTTTAATTGGTATTCACCGTTAGTAAGTCTTAGCCCAAGTCACGAAGGCGGTAAAAGGCCCTCCTAAAGCTTACATGATAGAGTGACCTCCATGCTCTTCCAAAGGCCCAGTCACTGTCTTCTGCCCTGCCACAATGACTCCAACAGGTGAAGGTTGGATCATGGTAGGGAAGAGACCCACTGAGACCCTTGCCTTTCTTGAGGCCTCCTGTAGAGTCTGAACTGGGACCCATAAAGAGAGAGCAGGAGAGGGTTTGGGTATTTCTTGCTAATTCAAAGAAGTTTATTCATTGTTAGATACTTTCCATGAATCTTCTCTTTTTCTATTAACACAGATAATGAGGAGTAAATGCAAATTCCTAACAGCCAGGTCGTTAATACATCTATTCATATATAGAGAGAGGAAGATCAGAATGAGAATGTAGAGGTGAGCTCTTGAGGTTTCCTTTCACACACAGGTTGTCCAATATCCCCCCAGGAGCTCTATGGTCTTAATAGCAATGACGAAAAACCTGCTTTCATTATCAAATAGCATTCTTCGGGGTTTTGATTTATATCTCAAACAAATTTTTGTACTACAGAATAATTCTGTGTATTGACTGTATATAGGGGAAGTGTATCAGAATACATCTGAAATAAAGAAAGCAGAAGACAGGTAGAAGCCCATCAGCCCATTGATCTTTCCCAGAGAGGCCCTGAGTCCCCAACGGCCCCAAGACAAACTCATTCCCTGGACCTTCCTTGCCCTCTGCTATTCACTACCAAAGTGAAGAGTCTTGGCTTATAGACTCAGATGGTTCCAGACAGGAAGTCTTGAATGAGGCAGGCACGTGCTCACAGTGTTGTGAAAACCCCAGGGTAAAACTGGACTTGTGAAAGTCCAGTCTTATTATTTTCTTAAGTCAAATTTCTTCCTCTTGAACTGCTGTGCTCACTGCTCATATACTTAAACTTTTGTAGGTATCAATTTTGGAGTGTGACTTTATTTCTACCTAATTATTTGCACTTCTCTTATTTACATAAAATAGTCAATGTCTTTTATATTTACTTCAATTCCCCCCAAGATCAATAAGGAACATTTGTCAGTATAATAAGATCTTTTAAGACAGGTCTATTTGGGAAAGGGTCTGAGGTATCACAGACCCACCCCAAAATTCAGGGTCAAGAGAAGGAGATACTCAGAATTCTGATAAGGAGAGTGGGGATACTACCCTGGGCATCCCAAAGCATCACTGGAGGGCAGTGGGTAGCAGGATCAGAAGGTGGGTGCCTGGCTCAGCTTGTTCCTTCCACTGTGTGGGAGAGGGCTCAGTCCTGCCAGAGTCTTTAAGGAAGCCCTGGGCCTCAACGTCCCTGTTCCAACCAAAAACCTCGTGAGGAGGTGGAGAGCCATCTCTGTTCTGTCAGTTTTTGCTCAGGAAAGGGTTAGGGGTTGGCTAAAGGTTCCTTGGCCTCTTTGGTTTATCAATAAATTATGTCTATGAGAAAAAAATAATTCTTCCTAGGATTTAGAATTTTCAAAGAAGTCTAAAGTGAAGATGTTCAGGAACCACATATTGATTTTTCTTCTCTATGGCAGGTATCAGTTTATGGATGAGTTTTTAATATGCAATATTAAGAACACAAAAAAGC
The DNA here is from genome assembly GCF_054177405.1 of Leptonychotes weddellii. Taxonomy (NCBI): domain Eukaryota; kingdom Metazoa; phylum Chordata; class Mammalia; order Carnivora; family Phocidae; genus Leptonychotes; species Leptonychotes weddellii. Next base: position 96,290,064 of record NC_138370.1, read on the forward strand.
ATTTCTCTTTTACAAAACAGTATGCTGTCCACTTTTTGAAAATATCTCCAATAAACAGAGCTATGCAACTCTGGGGCAACGTGGCAGTTTGTGGTCATTTGTTACAGCAGTTCTAGCAAATGAATACAATAAAAAAAAAAAAATCATCAGCCCTGCCCTTAAGGAAATTTATAATCTCCTACATGGAAGTGGATGGCTCAGGCAGGGCCTTAAGAGCTACGCTAGCTAGAGCTTCAAGAGCATCAGAAGCAAGAGTGAGAGATCATCTCTGTGAACAGGAAAAGCCTCAAGTAGGTAGTAGCTTGTGAATATCCAAAGAGTGGACTGAATTCGACAGGTAGAAATGGGGAGTTTGTCATGGAATGGTATCTCGAGTAGAGGGAATTATGAGAGAAAAAGAGCCAAAACTTAAGATGTTCAGAGGATCTCAAATGATTCAGCTTGGTTAAATTCCACCTATGGAATAGAGTTCTAGAAAAGCAGGTAAGTATTATTAGAAAGGCCCAGAAACAATGTGTGTATTTTAACATATTTCTGTGCCAGAGAAAGTTGAGCTGGTATCAAGATCATCCAGCTCAGTACTGTTATTTTATACATAGAAAAGGAAATTAAAGGATGGGTCTACTTTCCCCAAGATCAGATAGCTAGGTCTGGAATAAAGTTAGTACTAAAATCCAAATCTTTTGCTTAGCAATTGAGTCATCTTTACAGTAAATTTATGTCTTTCGAATACTGCTTACTCTCTGGCCTAACTTTTTAAAATTTTACTACTAAATATCAATTAACTGTTACTTTTTGAGCCTCAGTTATTTATATTCAATAGTAATTACCTATCTGGTTATGGGTCAGAAACACACACAATAAATCTTTTCATAAAGATTCCTAGTGGTGTTGCTGGGCACCCTCCCAACCTTCCCCTCCATCTTTCCCAACCTTCTATAGCCCCTAAAATAAGTCTAGAAAAGTCACCATTTAGAATGTTTTATTTCTAATATTATGCTACATATGAAATCTTTCAATAGAGAAAATTAAAAATAGAAAACTGACCCATTATCTCACTACTCTGCTAATTCCTGTTGACTTTTTTTTAATGAAATACAAATACATCATAAGAAAAATCAAATACTTCAGAAAAACAAACAGTATAAATAAGAAGTAGGAGCTCTCCTTAGTTTGCTCCCAGGTCTTTCTCCAAACATACATCACCAACGAATTCTTGTTTGTCTTTCCAGAAAAAAAAATTATGTGCAATTGTAAATGTTTTTCTTAATGTAATACTATACACAATGTGCTGTGCCTTACTTTTTTATTTTCCTTAAAGATATATCTGGAATCCTTCAATATTACAACCTACAGAACCATTTCTTTTAGCAAAGCTTTATAATATACCATTATAAAGATGTGTCATCATTTAGTTAACCAGCCCCCCATTATTTCCAGTGTTTTGTTATTATAAACTGCTGAACCATATCTTGTACATACATCTAGAATGTTTTTGTTTTGTTTTGTTTTTTTACATCTAGAATGTTTTTGCAAGTATATCTTCAGAGTAAGTTCCTAGTTGTAGAATTACTAGGAATTATCATGCGATATTCCCAGCTAAAGACCCTTTAATACCCTGCTGCAGGTAGAATCAAATCCAAATATCTTTATTACCAAGTTGCCAAGACCTGGCCTGCTTGTCTCTTTAACCTGTCAGTTACTCTTTATTTATAACCTGGGGACACACCCACCTTTTGCCCTGACTCCTGCAAACTCCTTTCTTACCCCACGACTTTTGTACTTGCTCTTGCTTCTTGTAACTTTCTGCGAGATGTGGCTGCCTCTTTGCCACTCTGGTTTCAAATCAAAATCATCTTCTCTGTGAGGCCTAAAAGGGCTTAAATGAGCACTTCTATCCCTTACCGTCATACTGATTTTCTTTTTTTCCTTTTTTTTTTTTTAAGATTTATTCATTTTTGAGAGAGAGAGAGAGTGTGTATGTGTACAGGCATGGGGGGCGGGGGGGCGGTTAGCAGGCCGGGAGGGAGGGGCAGGGGAGAGACAAAAAAATCTTTTTTTTTAAGATTTTATTTGTTTATTTGAGACAGAGCACGAGATGAGTGTGGGTCAGAGGGAGAAGCAGACTCCCTGCTGAGCAGGTAGCCCGATGTGGGGCTCAATCCCTGGACCCTGAGATCATGACCGACTGAGCCACTCAGGAGCCCCCGGAACAGACAGTCTTAGGCAGACTCTGCTAAGCCTAGAGTCTGTTTGGGGGCTGGATCTCATGATCCTAAGATCACTCACTACCTGAGCTGAAACCAAGAGTCTGAGGCTTTTTTTTTTTTTTAAGATTTTATTTATTTATTTATTTGACAGAGAGACACAGCACGAGAGAGAACATAAGCAGGGGGAGTGGGAGAGGGAGAAGCAGGCTTCCCGTGGAGCAGGGAGCCCGATGTGGGGCTTGATCCCAGGACCCTAAGATCATGACCTAAGCCGAAGGCCGATGCTTAACGACTGAGACACCCAGGTGCCCCTGATTAATTTTCATTCTAGCGCTTCACTCTGTACGAAATTATTTTGTCTTGCCCTCTGAAATGTGAGCTCCAAAAGAGCAAGAGCCCTATCTCATTTCTTCTCCACTGAGTCTCAAGAGCTCATATCTGGTGAATAAATGGTTAGAGGGTAAATGGGTTTAAAATGACCAAATAGGTGGCCAAATTGCTTTTGGGATGGTCACCGGTTTTTACTGCCTCTGGCAGTGCCTGAATACCCTTGGAAGCACTTAGTACTACCAAGCATTTATCATTTTTTGTAGTTGTCCATTTTAAAGGTCAAAAATAGGGACATAGCTCCCATGTCAGAGTAATTTTTCTTTAGACACTGTTAAGAACAAATCAGATATTTTAACATAACCTCATATCCATCTTTGAAAAATAAACAGGCAATAACAACCATTATTTGAGTGAGAAACAGTAAATGAGAATGTTTCATATTGGTTGGAAATTGATGTGATGACTCGTAAGGGCACTGATTTTGAAAATCAAATCTTTTTAAGACTAAAGACTTATCCTTGCAATATACAGTAAAACGTCTGCTGGAATTTGATTCCTTTCTCACTTCCCTCCCTTCTTTCATTTATTTAATCAATCACTCATTCATCTTACAAATATTTATTGATTGCTCACAGGCCTAGGTACTGTAGAAAATCTTTCTCTCATCAGACCACACCCATCTTCTAGGTCAATATCACCTGGCCTTTATTTTTAAACTCATTCTGACTTGTACTGCAGAATTATCTAGAATGACAACCCTGAAATGGAGAGACAAGGAAAGTCTATACCTGAAATCTTTTTGGGAGGATCACCTTACAAGTTATTGTTAATCATCAACCAATCTAGCCTTTTAAGTAATATTGTATTGGATTTAAAAAAAACCCTTTCTTTAATTTCTTGTTATATCTTCCTCCTTTACAGAGATATTTCTCCCAGTTCCCACTTTTCATAGTTTCCAGGCAACCTAACTTTGAATGAAAATACCCTCTACTTGGACTACAGGTGAGGTGGGGAAATGAGCACCGGAGTAAGGAAGGGAATTTTCTTCTTGGTCCTAATGTCCACCTAATTTTTAAAGCGTAGGTTCCTTATTATATGGGGCTTGCAATTACATCCATAAATTAATTATTAGGTAACTCCATGTCTCCTATACCTCATTTTTTCCGAACCTGTGGGTAATGAGTGGAGCGACGGCCGGAGTAGAAAATCCTTTTCCTCCTGAGAATAAGGAGGGGTGTAAACAGAAGCTGAGTTTAGGACACTGCTATGAGACTGGGGTTTCAGTAGGGGTCAACATTGCATTTAGCCTTCTCCTCAACACGATTCTGTTCCACCTACCCGTGAAATGTATAAAACGAAATTTTACATATAAATAAAGTTTTTGCATTGGACCAGCTGGTCCAGTTCTCCTATCTGCTAACTTCCTTCCCCCCTTTGTCTCAGTTCATTAAGTCTACCTCTTGCCGTACCCAAACCCTCCACCTAGCAGCGTCTCTCCCTCTTCCGGCTACTGGTCGCTCTCCACCTTCCATCTCCTCACCCCAGCATCCCCAGCCCGCGAGTGATCGAGGAGATCTGGGGGCTGCCGGGCCCCAGGTTTGCGGTAGTCAAAGCCATAGCTCTGGGGTGGGGGATCCCGAGAGTATGGCGGGGGCAAGAAGGTGGAAAGCGCGTTCCTCTTACGTGTGATCGCAGCACAAATTTGCCTGGAGTTCTCCTGGCGAAAGAGCGGGCAGGTTTCACTGTTTCTTAAACGCCTACTAGCCAAGCTTGCAGGTCCGCGCGCCTGACGGCTGCGCCTGGCAAGCCGAAACTACGTTCAGAGGCAAGGCTAGGCTGCCCACGAGGTTGGGATTGGGGATTGTGAATGACCTCGAGGCCGCTTCCTCCTTCTCGTCACCCTTCCTCCACTCCCCTAGTCACCTTCGCGTCAGCAAAACTGCCCTTCAGGGCGAGAGGTCTCGCTTTCTCTCTCTCGCAAAGGGTTAATTTTCTGATCGCACGAGGGGGAGGAGATTTCCCTGTAGACAAGTAAAAAGGGTGATGGACAAACGTGCGGGCACTAAGACCGCAAGGCATTCATTTCCTCCGCCGGTGGATGCGGACGCCGGGAGGAGGAGAGCGCCGAAGCGAGGACCTGGGAGCCGTGGCACAGGCAATGCTCAACCCTGGATGTAGCTGAGAGAGGCTGGGAGAGGCCGGCCCGCGGAGATCCAGCCGCCGGGGGAAGACCTAGGGGGGTGGGTGGGGAAAACAGGAGAGCATTCGAAATCAAGCGCTTTACAGATTATTTTATTTTGTGTAGAAAACACATAGCGACTCCGAAGATCAGCCCCAATGAACATGTCAGTGTTGACTTTACAAGAATATGAATTCGAAAAGCAGTTCAACGAGAATGAAGCCATCCAGTGGATGCAGGAAAACTGGTAGGTGATGGTTTCGCGTGATACTCTTCCCGGGAGCCCTGCGCGTCTTCCCGCTGTGCCTTAATGTCGGTGTTTTCTGTCTGGGGCGTGAATGGAGCGATGAATCGCAGGCAGCAGAGAAGCTGGTCGCTGAGTTCCCGGGTCTCCCGGGTGCAGGAACCACTGGGGCTGCATGAAGCGCGTGGGTCTGTGAGTGCCCCTGTGTGAACCGTGGCTACACATACATCTTTAACATAGATTATATAACATAGAACATACATGAGTATATAGAGTAGATGTCTGCGCGACACGGAAGGCGGGAGAGATGCTACAGTCCAGATTCCCTACCTGTGCTACCTTCTGATTTTCATCTAGATTTGGGTTTTCAAGCTTGGCCTCCCGCAAGCTGAGTGTGAAAGGCAGTGGAGGAAGGACCCGGGCTTCTGCTCCATTTAACCCTCTCCCGCCTGCGCTCTCTGGTCCTCGCCCTCTCTCCATCCCCCGTGTCCTTCCTTTCTCCTTGCAGCCCTCCTACTTCACTGCCCTACTCTCTGCTGCTCCCCGGCCGGATTTCTCCTTTCCTGGACCCCTTTCCCCACGCGGATCCCTTTCCGGTTTCATTAAGAGGCGGGGGCGGAGGGGGAGGGGACAATGAAAACAGTAATAAAAATGAATGAACCCGAGCAAGTGGAGCCACGCCATTATTAAGTTTCTGTTTTACGGAAACGCCTTTTGGACACACTCAGTTCTAATTCAGTAGGAAGCTGTTGATTGGAGTTGAGACAGAGATCAAAAATCCCTCGGTCCGCAGAGTCCTTGGGGGCTCTTCCCCAAACTTCTAATAGGGAAAGAGTTTTGCTTGTTTAGTGTGTTCCCTCCGCCAGTCCTTTTGAAAATCCCTGTGTGGGAGGCGATCCTGTGTCACCTTGCAATATTTAACAGGGGAGGGTGTGCCCATCTCCCTTCTTCCTTGTAGACCGAGCTGCCGTGGCAGACATGCCGGTCCTCTCCTTAAGCCCGGGTCTGGCGATCAGTAAAGCGCACGCTCAACGCACCCCGGAGCTGGGCAGTGGCCTGCAGCCTCCTGGGTGCTCGATGGGAGGGTCGGACGGAGGGGCTCTCCGGAGCCAAGGGATCCTGCCCGCCGCCGCGTGCGCGAGCGCGCGTGCCCCGCGCCGTCACGACCTGCCTTCCCTCCCCCCTCTCATCAATGGGAAACCAAAGACGCGGGCGCGCGGGGGGCCGGGGCTGGCTGGTACGGTAGGAGGGGGTGCCGCGGGCCGGAGCTGGTGGAGGGAGGTTCAACTTCCTTTCCTCCGGTCCCCAGGAGTTGTGACTGGCCCTTGAAGGCTTGGCCGCGGTGCCTGCCTCCTCCCGTCCCGCTGGCCCGCCCGAGGCCCGCTGGCCCTTTGCGGCTGTAGCCCGGCCGAGCCCGCCCCCTGCGCGCTGCGCGCGGGCTGGGCCCGGCCCGTTGGGGGCGGGTGCGGAGGGCACGGTGCACTCACGCCCGCTGCGGCTGGGCTGGGGACTGCACTGGGTGCGGGGCGTTTGGGGGCCCGAGAGCCGCGTCTGGCCGGAGCCGGAAGCCAGCAGGCGGACGCGATCCGCTCCGAAGCCCTGGAAGTGCGGCGGGCACTTGGGGCGCGGGGCTGGGGCCCCTCCTGGGCCGGCGAGCGCCGAGGGTGGGTCCGGAAGGTGGTGGTACACCTCGAGGCCCGATCCCGTGGGAGTGCAGACATTGAAAGGCCTTTGGCGCCTGGGGAGGCCGACCCCTCTCGGGGCCCTGCGGCCTGGGGACCTTCTCCGGAGGCACTTCCTCCTCCCGCCTAGAGGGTGGTGCTGAAGGCGGGGCGGGGGCGGGGGCCCGAGGCCGCGGGCGCTCGGAGCTGCCAGGCGGGGCCCCTGAGCGGCCGGATCATCTCTGCAGCTGTTTGTCCGGTTCTCTTGCCACCCCACTCGAGCTCATCTTCTTCCCCCATGAGCGCTGTGTGCTGTTTTCTAGCCTCCCTTGTCTTCAGCTTAGTGCACCTTTATTGAACCTGCCTTTCTGGAGCCGGCGTCCCCTCGCCTTGGCTGCCCCCATTCACGGTCGGCCAACCCTCCCTTGCACCGCCGCGATCGATAGTGCCTCTTATTTACCGGTTGCCTTTTCTCTGAGGCCAGGTAACCGTTTCCCGCCTCTTTTATGCATTCACTCAACAAGTACACAATGAGCCAGACAGGGCCTTGCCCTCACCGGCACCGAAAATGGCAAAAATGCGCCAAGTTCTTTTCTCCTGTTGAGCTCTCATCACTGTATTTCTTCTAGCTCTTTAGGGACCGTTCTTCTGGCAACATCTTTCCTAGCTTTTATTTATATGCATGAATTTTTACATGTCTGCCGGTGCCTCCTTCCTTCCAGACCGTCAGCTCTTTAGGGCATGGTTCTTGTCTCATTCGGAGCACGCTGAAGAGAGCTTTGTACATGGCAGATGCTGGGGAAGATGCTTATCCAGTGAGTTAAAATGATTACTGGTGCCCATTTTATTGCCAGGTCTACCTGTTAATACCTGAAGTTTAACATATTTGGTCTCCCCCTGAGTTTGAATGCTATGTCATAGGCACGTACTGGGATTTTTCCCTTCCTGACTTTTTCTTTGTTGACCCTATTTTTTTAGCTTGCCTTTTGCAGTCAAAAAGCTCTACTGGCTGTTTCTCTTTCCTTGCAGGTCTTCCCGACCTTAATTGTCTTGCTTTCTCCTTTTTATCCCCTATTCCAGAGGGGGTGCATCTCTCCCGGTATCCTGGGGGTCCAATTTTCTAAGCCTTCCCCACCAAAATCCCAACAGCAAAAAGTCTCGACCAAGGTGCGTAAGAAAACGATTTTCTTTTTTCTTTCCCTTCTTAACAGGAGTAGGGAGCTCCATAACCAAGGCTTAAACCCTCTTGGGGGCAGGAGAAGTTTAGGAAACCAAAGCTTTACCTTTACAAAATGGTTTGAAATAGCTTCTGGGCGACAAACACAATATTGTGAAGCATCTACTCTGTCTTTTGAGCAGTCATTTGCACTTGTCCTTAAGAATGTCTTAGGGCCTCAAACAAAGCTTGTTAATGTAGAGAATTATAACTTCTCTCTCAAAAAAGAGCTACCCGGTCCTCTGAAGAATTGTGAGAAAGGCCAGGAGTGCTGTTTTGTCAGTATGCTGTCTGTGCGCTCCGTAGCATTATTTAAGAGAACCTTAAATAAGAGTAGTTTATTAGCCATATCCTATATTCCATATTCATTACCTTATTACATATAAACGTTATGGTCCCCTTATTTTGGAGTGGTATTTGTGTAAACACTAAAGTGTTCAACTGTGGCAAGTTTATCAGGCTTATTGCTGCCTTAAATGATTAACCCTATACCCATTGTTCTAAACACAGGATAGGTACATAGACCTTTTTAATTTTCTAGCAAATAGTTTCATGTATAATAGAGCAACAGTTGAAATGAATGCAAAGTCATAAATATATTTCCTTGGAGAATCCTCCTGAGACCTCATCTTGAAACTACACGGCAAGTTAAAAATATCTCCGGTAATGTTATCCCGTAAATAGGACTTTATTAGAGGAGGTAGAGGTAGAGAAAAAATGCTTGCTTCTAGCTCAGTAGCATTTTTGACTTCCAATTTTACACTGAAAAGCCCTGTCTGTGATTTTACAACATTGAAAAGAAAGGCATTTTGTCCCTTAAGGAGATGTCTCGCCTTTACCTGTTATGGCCACTAATAGCTGACTTAATTTATAAGTGCTGCTAGCAAGGAAGCGAAATCACATAGTGACTGGTAAGGCAAGGTGACATAAAATTCATTGAGTGAGAAGGGCAGCTGGGCTCTGCCTTCTCTTTCAGCAGCCTGCCAGGTTCGTGCTAACAGCGGTGGATGCTAGTTAGTCGCTCCAGTTGTAATTGTCTGGCCAATGATGATTATCTTCTGATGTCGGCTGACAGGGTGTTCACCAATAGGAAAAGAGGAGGCCTGTGCTGACTGCTGTAACATTATGGCTGTGAGGTGACGTCATCACAGGGCTTGCCTAGAACCTCGTGAAGCCCTCCCCTGCTCCCCTCTGGCATCCTTCACGTATCCAGCCTTTCAATGCTTTGTATATTTTTCTGACTTTCTCCACTACCCCCACTGAGGTATTTATTGGTTATAAGGCTTTTATTGTTTACATTTTGTGTTCTGTATTTTAGGGTCTACAGGATAGTGTAGGAATTTTTAAGATTAAATACTACCCAAGAAAACCTTTTTATCCGCAAATTTGTTTTTACTAAGACAAAAATTAGAAGAAACACTATTTAAAAGGAATTGTACATTGTTATATGTGAGGCTCAGAAAGTAACATGAGGTACAGTTTCTGTATTTAAGAACATTATAAGCCTGACTTAGTATTTTACTCAAAATATAGCATCATAAGGCATGTCAAACTTTTAAAATGCAGGCAGAGTATTAAGCTGTTGTTTCTCATGTAGTGACAATTGTTCTGAATGGATCCCTAAAATCCTTGAAATCTGCTATATTCGTTTATAAGAAAAATGGCTGGAGAATAGTGCAGTCTGCTCTCCTGAAACAGGAAAGGCCAGAGTCTCATTTAATCAGTGCCACCACAGCGACTACAGATTTGGTCAGCTATCTAGGAAAATACTATGTCCACATAATACTCATGTTTCTTGCCACTTTGGGGAATCACAGTTCATATTAGTTTTAGAATTGAAAAGTCCTAAGTGTGAGGAATTTAGCATGTCATTCAATAAATTTTAAAGAGCACTGGGATATTGGCCTAATAGCACTAGGTTAAGAATGAGAAGACTGAGAAAATGTACCGAGAAGAAAAATATGATCTATGTTATGGTGTTAGAAAATGAAATGTGGGCGCCTGGGTGGCTCAGTTGGTTAAGCGACTGCCTTTGGCTCAGGTCATGATCCTGGAGTCCCGGGATCGAGTCCCGCATCGGGCTCCCTGCTCGGCAGGGAGTCTGCTTCTCCCTCTGACCCTCCTCCCTCTCATGCTCTCTGTCTCTCATTCTCTCTGTCTCAAATAAATAAATACAATCTTTAAAAAAAAAAAAAAGAAAATGAAATGTGTGGTAACTATGATCTGAACTTTTATGTATCTTTTTAGAAAAGATGTATTTTCGTGCAGTCCTTGGTGTTTTAGGATTCCCAGGGATAATGGAAATTATTTTATGATCATATTATCCATCCCTATATTTGCATTAGTTATAAATAGTATATGATGATAAAATTTTTACATAGGGCCTTTTGTTAAATTGAAGGTTGAATTTTGTGAAGAAGGCTTGTTGCTTGTTGCTTTTAATGTTAGATGATGATAATTCTAAGGGTATCAGGATCACATTGTCATTTAACTCCAGTGTCTGAACCCACTCCAGATCTAAGAGTTGCTTTGCATACTTCTTGAAAGAAGATTCTTTCAAGTTAGACAGTGGAAAAGCTGTGGGGTTGGAGGTGAGGGATGGAGACTTTTAGAAATACTTAGGAGGGCATAAAATAACTATCTAGTCAGTCTTTAGCCAACAAAGCAAAATGAAGGAGTATGGCACTATTCAGTTAATTCAAGAATTCATCTTTGCTTCAGTGATCTGGATATTTTAGGTACAAGTATTTTTTTTTCTTTTGAGGATACTTGAAATATGTTTAATAATAGATAACCAACATTCTCTTTTTATTCTTATTTGCATTTATCCTATGCGGAATTTACTCCCAGCCCATAAGTTTTTGTTTCTTCAGTCTCTTCTGAGATATCTTTTTCTTCTGTGCAACCTCCTCTTCTGGTTTAGGAACAACCAGCTCTTTTTCAGTAAGGATCATCTAGGTGTGGCAAGGAGAGCTCATGTGTGGGTTAATCCGACCATGAACCCTGTACGTTCTACGCTGCATCTTGGGGACTTTGTTCACCCGGATGTGCTCAATGACCAGAGAATCAACATCTAAACCCTTAAGTTCAGCATTACTCTCTGCATTTTTAAGCATGCGCAGTAAAAATTCAGCACTCTTCTTGGGCCACCGACCCTGTGTCCAGCCCCACTGTTTGGCCTGGGCACACCTACCAACTCCACCACTGTAGCAACGGAATGGCACACACTGCTTCTGTAAAGTGACGTCTTTCAGATACTTGGTGGCTTTTCGGATATGCATACCCTTGATGGCCTGGGCAGTTTCACGTGTGTTCCTAAAGTGAACATGCAGATTTGAACCTCTTGATTTGCATGATTTTGTAGGGGTTTCGGGGTCAAGCATTTTCAGAGGTCACCTCAGGCCTCTTAGGGGAAGAGGAGGGTCCAAGTATTTTCTAACATGAATTATGTAAACATCATCTCAATGATCCAGTTAATTTTTCATGTATGGACATAGGTGAGCTGGGCTGCCCTTTATTAATAGGAACCAGACAACAGTCCACAAACTTGGCCTTAGCTCTTTACCTGTTCTGTCGTCTAGTCCCTACCTTCAAGTCTTCCTGCTCCCATTTACTTTCCACTTATCTTTGTTAAAAGAGCACAGGCATTTACGTAGAGAAGTTACCTATGTATACCACAGATAGATATTTCTCTTGATAACGCTAGAAAACCTGAATGAAAATAGAACATGGCTTTTTTTTTTAAGATGTTTTATTTATTTATTTGAGAGAGAGAGTGAGCAAGTGAGAGAGAGCACGAGCAGAGGGAGAAGGAGAAGCAGACTCCCCACCAAGCAGGGAGCCAGATGTGGGGCTTGATCCCAGGACCCTGAGATCATGACCTGAGCCGAAGGCAGACGCTTAACTGACTGAGCCACGCAGGCACCCTGAAAATGTAACATGGCTTTATTGGAATGTTAAAGTTCATAACTTTATCTGTTTTCAGATTGTGTAAACAGGCAGGTACAAATGTGTAACTTTTGGCATACTCATAGAATTTAAATAGCATCCCTAATTATATTTAACTTCCAATCATTTTATTTTAGAAATAGATTAGTTCTTTAAAAAAAATTATTGTTTTAGAGTCAAAAATGAATTTGTACTTTTAGGCCTGTTGAGCAAAAACCATTCCAAAGCATTGGGTCGTGTAGGTCATCTAAGTTCAAGCTTATATGTTTA
>NC_138370.1:96302221-96340162 GCF_054177405.1 Leptonychotes weddellii
CCCCGCCAAATGTACAAGTGAAAAAGATTTACACTTACCTTTGCTGAGATGAATAAGACATGCTGATTACAAGCAATTATGCTGGATGGACACTCATAGTTTTCTAATAATTTTATTTCCTCCAGGGGTGCCTGGTGGCTCAGTCATTAAGTGCCTGCCTTCGACTCAGGTCATGATCCCAGGGTACTGGGATCGAGTCCCAGGTTGGGCTTCCTGCTCAGTGGGGAGTTTGCTTCTCCTCTCCCTCTGCCTGCCACTCTGCCTACTTGTGCTTGCTGTCTCTCTCTCTCTATCAAATAAATAAATAAAATCTTTAACAAAAATTTATTTCCTCCAGATTTTCATATTTTAGTATTTTTCTTTCTAAAAATTTTATAGCTAATTGCAATATGATTAGGGGAGTATCATTGACAATGTATTTTGGGCTGGGGGATCTCACCGTTTGTTTTTTGTTTTTTGTGTTTTTTTCATCTGAGACAGAGAGATACAGAGAGAGAGAGAGAGAGAGCATGAGCAGGGGAGAGGCAGAGGAAGAGGGAGAAGCAGGCTCCCAGCCGAGCCAAGAGCCAGACGTGGGGCTCGATCCCAGGACCCTGGGATCATGACCTGAGCCAAAGGCAGATGCTTAACGACTGAGCCACCCAGGCACCCCGATCTCACTGTTTTTATTTAGGTTTATGATCACATATTTTCAGTGAAATAGGTATAACCCCATTTCTTAAAGATACATTTCATATGTTTTAGTTCAACCCTTAACTTTATTAACACCCATCCTTGGAGCTAGTGTTTTGTTTGGTTTTGTTTCTTTAATTGATCCTTTGAGTTCTGAGGCTGAATTTTTTAATTCACTTTTGAATTCATTAACTCTTAATAGACAGTATACATCATTCTTTGAAGATTATGAAAAAAACCCATGAAATGCATGTTTATTATATATTTTTGTTAGGAGAGGTACAGGCATTTACCTAGAAAAGTACACATGTATAAAAACATTAAAGTGACTTTCAAAAAATGAAAACCGATACCCCATTATAGACCATGTCTTTTCTATTTCTTGCTATTCAAAGAGCATCTTGCTGGATATACTTCTAAAATTTGCTGCAAAACAGGTCCCAATTTAATTGATTTTTGTCAATTTTTCATGGAGCCAAACACAGGGCTTCAACCCAGAACCCTGAGATCAACACCTCAACTGACTGAGCCACCCAGGTGCCCCTTGACTTTTGTCAGTGGTTTTTAAAACTAGTTAAATAATTTGATTTTAAGATTTTATTTTATTTTTTTTATTTGACAGATAGAGAGTACAAGCAGGGGTAGTGGCAGGCAGAGGGAGAGGGAGAAGCAGAAGCAGGCTCCCCACTGAGCAGGGAGCCCGATGTGAGACTTGATCCCAGGACCCTGGGATCATGACCTGAGCCAAAGGCAGCCGCTTAACCAACTGAGCCACCCAGGTGCCCCAATAATTTGATTTTAATAAATATTTTAAAACCACAAAAACTGAACGTTTAATTAATTAGATTTATCCCGATCAGTACTTGGATTTATCCCGATTATTAATAAATTTAAAAAATCTTTGATATAGTTAGTAATGGCCGAAACCTTCAAGTTTTTTTGGTTGTTTTTGTTTTTGTTTTTGCCTTGTAGGCCCAGTTGTTCCTTCTATTAGAAAGGTGGTATTAGTAAAATGTAAAAGCTTTTAAGATACTTGGCCCACTCTAACTGGGGTAATTGACTCATTCAGGTGTAGTGAGTTCAGTGGAATTGAATGCTTTGAAGTTGAGAATTTTATGATATTGTTTTAGGAGGCTCAGTGGAGAAATAGGGGCTAGTTGAAAAGGTTTACGCCTGAAAATTTTTTTTTTTTTTAAATGTGTGAGATTTCTATTAAAGTCTTTGGGTGTGTTAAGCATTTAAAAGCTGAACTAGCAGTGGTTATCATTACAATAAAAGGGAAGGAAGCTCAATAAAGGGACTTAAACATCAATGTCTACGGTTTCTTCTCAGTTTTATGACTTTTTGGCAGACTTAAAGATCTTTAAAAGTGGGGTAGATTTTCTTTATTTTAGAGTAATGATACTAATAGTTCGTACATAATTGTTTACTGATTGCAGGCATTCTTTTTTATTTTTTTTAAGATTTTATTTATTTATTTGAGAGAGAGCATGAGCAGGAGGGGAGGCAGAGGGAGAAGCAGGCTCCCCACTGAGCAGGGAGCCCTCATTTGAATAGGAATAAATACTCAATCAACAATGCACTTGAACACTTGCAGCACTGTAAACACGGAAGGAACTTGTGATTTTAGTCAAGGATCTCCCAAGTACCTCTAAGAAATTTTCACTAAGGGATCCTGAACACGTCCAGCCAGGATCTCTATGAAAAACACCTATAAATGTTGTAGTGAACATTAAACTAGATAGATACATAAGTACCTTAATCATTAAGAAATATTTCCTGAATATTATGTGTTCATCTATCAACACTTTCAGAAGTGGGGAACACCACGTCACCTTTAATGTTGCTTCTATCATAATTCCAGTTTTGTCGCAAGCGATGACACGCAGATTCGGAACCTTTCTTATAAAGCATGCTTTCTGTTTGCTTCTCTTCCACGAGCCTCATACATTCAACCTGTTTCTGGAACTCCGGGAATTTGTATCCACCTGGCGCTGCCTGTACCCGGTTTTCCTCCCACTAAACCTCCAGGCAGGTTTTAGTAGCTAGGGTAAATAGTCACCCACTGTTGACAGAAGGAAAAAAAAAAAAGATGTGTGGGTCAGGGATGTCCCTATTCTTTGAGGTCTGTTCCAGCAGTGTGAAGAATTAGAGTACTTTTATTTGTTTTGTTTATGAGTTTTAAATTCTTTATCTCGTTCTACAGAAAGAAATATTATAGGCAAAGACATGAAGGCATTAGAAAATGTAAGGATGCGGGAATAAAACATCTTTAATTCTTATCCGAGGTAGCCGCTATTCTTTTGCCACATTTCCTTCAGCCTTGTTTCCAAGTTTTTGATATACTTTAGATCATTCAGTGCATACCATTTACAGATTGAGTTCCTTATTACGTGCCAGGGACTGCACTGGGCACCTTACATTTAATACATCATCTCATTACAATTTTTATGTTGCTTATTTCCCTCTTTACATTATAAACATACCACTAAAACCTCTCCAGAAGTATATTTTCCATATATTTTATTGTTTGGTATTGTTTGGACCTAAATTAATTTAGGTAACCATTGCCTTACTGTTGAACATGTTAAGTGTCTAAGATTTTGCTATTAGAACTAGTCCTCTGATTATCATTGTATATTAATTTTTTTACTTATCTGATAATTTCCTTTGTATAAATATAAACTATAGCATGCAGGGGAATTACCTCTTTTTTTTTTTAAGATTTTATTTATCTGACAGAGAGAGACACAGCCAGAGAGGGAACACAAGCAGGGGGAGTGGGAGAGGGAGAAGCAGGCTTCCCGCGGAGCAGGGAGCCCGATGCGGGGCTCGATCCCAGGACCCTGGGATCATGACCTGAGCCGAAGGCAGATGCTTAACGACTGAGCCACCAGGCGCCCCGGGGAATTACCTCTTTTAAGGTTTATAGTATTTATAGCTTGGTTGATGCCTAGAAAAGAAGAACCAATTTGCACTCCAGCAAGGAAGGACAGTTTTCATATCCTTCTTAGCACTGAAGATGATCACATTTTAAAAAACTTTGATAGGGCGCCTGGGTGGCTCAGTCGGTTAAGCAGCTGCCTTCAGCTCAGGTCATGATCCCGGGGTCCTGGGATCGAGGCCCTGTGTCAGGCTCCCTGCTCAGCGGGGAGTCTGCTTCTCCCTCTGCCTCTGCTGTACCCCCTGCTTGTGCTCTCTCTCTCTTTCTCTCTCTCTCAAAATAAATAAATAAAATCTTTTAAAAAATAAAAATCTTTGATAAGTTCATGAAAAATGGGATATCCCATTGCTTTAATTTATATTTATTTGTTTTCTGTTGAGATCCAAACAATATACTTGGGTTTATTTTCCATTTGCTTTTGTAAGTTCTCTCTACTGGCCTTTCCTAGTTAGCTATTATTTGCTTACACTTGGGATATATTAAGGATATTTGCTTTTGTCCAGCATGACAACTTTGCCGTGAATAATTTCTTCTCTAGAGTGACTTCTAGCAACTAGTTTAATATATGAAATAGAAATGTAGTTTCCATCACCCTCTGAATTAAGGGAAACTGTGCTTATCTCTTTATAAATAACCTGTAGGTCAACAGCCCCAGGGAGGAAGGGAGAGAGGAGAGAAAGCCTGGAGACTGGGCTTCAGTGTGGAGAGAGAGGGTCTCTTGGACTTCCTGCAAATTTTTAGACTCTCTTATTTGCATTTATTTTTCAGTTTTTCACAGGTGTGGTGAGGAGTATGCCCTGTGGTATTATAGTATGGTGGTTAAGCACATGGACTCTGGAGCCAGTGTGTCTGGGTTCAAGTCCTGGTTGAACCACATAGCAGAGTGACTGTCTCACTAGCAGATTAATTAGCACCTCTGCTTCAGTTCCCTCATCTTTAAATGGAGAGATGATAATAATAGTATTGGGGATGATAATGATGGAATCTACTTTAGCAGATTGTGAGAATTAGATGATTTATTATACATGAAGTCCTTAGACCAGTGTCCAGGACTGTATATAATTTTTATTATACCTTTATTGTTATCTGCACCATATATTCTATGGCATCAAAAGGAAAAAGGAGGAATCATAAGTAAATTCCTGTAGAACTGAGGTAACCCCAAATGGCTGTGCAGTCAGTTCTCCACATATGACACAAAGGCCCATTACCTAGGAGCCACGACCAACAGATAGGCATTGAGGGGAAAAAACAAGAAAAAGAAAAAGTGTGACATTCAACTTTGCTGTCAAGAAATCTATATTTGCAGTCAAGAAATCTGTAATTTGCAAGATCCCAACAAGGGAAAATATTGTTACTCTAAATGTGGTTTAAAAGAAAGTGTGGGGGTCAAACTCTACCATGAACGTTTGGAGCATTTTCAGAAGCTATGCTTTATCTTCCATCACATGTAACAAACGGTGTGAAATCAAGGCAGTCCTGGGAATAGATGCTGATTACTAATTTATTTCCTATAAAACACCTGAGATTATCTCATTTAATAATTTATTCAGCAAGAGTGTGATGGTGTCTCTATTGTGTTACATACACTAAAGGTAAGACCACTATATCAATGAGTGAAATGATAGTGGCTGAAAATTTTGGAGTTATGAACTTCCAAGTTTGTTCTTCAAAGTAAGGCTTTGGTCATTGCTCAAAGATATGTATATATATATATTTAATTTCAATGAAAGAAGCATGGCTGTGTGGTTTCTTAGTGAAGTAAAATAAGGGAGTATCACACATCGGTTTTCTCTTATGTACCGGAATCGCAGTGGGCTCGTGGTGGGGAAACTAAAGTGGAGTCCTTTCTTTAAGGTTCCCAGTTTTCTCATTCTTGAGACAAGGAAGTCCATTAGGGGTTCCCAGGGGATAGGGGAGCTTTTCGTCCACATGCTTATTCCTTCCTCTCTTAGCTCCTGTTGAAGGAGGTCATCGAGAGCGCATGACCGCCTGTTGACCCTCAAGCTGGACCTGGGCATTTGGAGGATCCTTATCCCCTCCCTATGTTCTTCCCATTGTTCCCATGCTAGAAGCCACTTCAAGGAAGCATCCTTGAGAGAGTACTGTGCTATAGAGACCATCTGGACTATATATGTGACTGAGCCCTGTGAAGGCCTTTGTACCAACTCTTAAGATTCTGGTGCGCAGGTGTAGAGATCAGCTCGTGTTGTGGTCTCTGAAGACAAGCCCCGTATGTAAATTCCCTTGCTTATTAAATCTGCCACATACATGTCTGGCCTCTTCCTTCAGTCTCCATGCACAGGGGACCAGTTTCGAATTTCACCTGGAGAACTTCTGAGGTTACAGCAGCTCCCCATCCGGGCCTGGAGTTTGCATGGCAGTGGGCAGGTTGCACCCCTCTTTGTGTTGGCAGCACAGATGAAGTGTGCCGTGCTGTTAGAGGTGTTTTATATCTGATCTCTAAGCTAATAAATACTTAAGTTGTAAGTGGACTGTCCCTCTAGGCCCATATCAACTGTAGAGAAATTCTTCTTTCAGACCTAGTGTTGTAGATACTTGGAATCTGTGGTTTTAACAGTAGCAGTGTTAACGTGGAAAATGACCCAAAGGTCCAGGAAATGAAGCATTTTTAAAAATTTTTCTGAGGTCAAATTTGAGAAGCATTTATTTGTCAGAGCGGTTATGTTGGGCTTTCTCTTATTGTCCTGTAGGTAGGAATTTTTATGAAGTGTAGAAATTCTGCACTCATGAAAAATGGCCCCACGAAGGAGAATAACAGTACTGACATGAAAGTAGGAGATGAGTAAGA
This sequence comes from Leptonychotes weddellii, assembly GCF_054177405.1. NCBI lineage: Eukaryota > Metazoa > Chordata > Mammalia > Carnivora > Phocidae > Leptonychotes > Leptonychotes weddellii. The sequence goes on from NC_138370.1 coordinate 96,308,650, forward strand.
GGTCTAGGGACATCGTGATGCATAATCAGAAAACACAGATAGTTTCACGGAATTTTCTACATTATAGGAGTGTGCTTCAAACCTTTTGCTCATATCCTTCTAAAAGAAGGTTCAAAATCTATGTACTGCCTGACACATTTAAATTTTGTCATTATAAGCTGAATTAATTTCTTAACAGAGATAGAATAAATAAGATGAGGATTAGCTAGTTAAAATAAATATTTAATGACGTGCGGACAGATTTACCTGCTTTATTGAATAATGCCCAGTGAATCTGAAATTCCGTAAACATTTTTATCAATACTTTTATTCAATCGATGGCTCCAAAAAACATGTCACATTCCACAATAAAAGAATCAATGGCACTAACCTATATGGCTTCTGTTTGTTAAGAATTCAGAACATCTCAATGTATTTTAAACTATGTTTTCTTGACTGCAGAGAAGATTATAGATAGAATTTCCATGTGTGTTGTGTTCATTAGGACTACTTTCCTAACAGGGTAAAGCAATTTCTTTTTTAACTTGGTCATCTACTGTCAGAACCTGAGGACTTTCTTAAGAAGCCCCCTTCCACTGGGGGTGGCTCCGATTGTTGAAGGCTGTTCTACATGTTGACCTGAAAGTTGTGTCCCTCTGTTATTCCTCCATTAGTCCTAGTGCCAACTCTACCTGTGTTTAATTCCCACTTCCACATGCCCATTGTGTATGTGTTTGAAAATTGCTATTACGCCCTCTTTAGGCTTTCTTTTCTAAGCCATTTCTCATATATTATTTGCAGCCCACTGGTAATCCACATGGACGCATCTGAAAAATAAAAAATTAGGACCCCCATGCTTTTGGTTTGGACAATTCAATGTGACCGACTAGGAAACTGCCAATAAATTTTTTAAAGCTTGGTACATATATGTTAAAATGAGCAAGTCTGTATTAGAGAATAATGGTGGGGGAGGAGGGAATTATAATTTTAATCTACTGGAAGGTCAGCCTTGTGGTCCTTTGGAACATTACGAAGCTCCTATTGTACATATGACATTCTGGAAATTTTAAGGACTCTTATCAGAGAACCACCAGGGTTATCTTGAGTTGTAGCAGTTTTCAATTACTGCTCATGCAGTCGCATTTGCAGAAATCCTTTTTTGAACCTGTATATCGCGATTGCTGATACTGTTTGTGGTGACATCATTTTTGTTGGTACTTGGTTCTTCTCTAGTTCTTTGTAATTATTGAGTTCTTTTTCTACTGATGAGGGTAGTTTGGGGTTAAAAAAATTCGAGAACCGTGCTATGTCCTTGAACAGGACCTTAAACAGGTATTTTGGCAAGACTCATTTAGAGGAGGTGGTTTCTCTTCAGAATACACATGAGCAGGCTTCTTGTCAGAGATTCAGAATGAGTATGTCAGTAGGAGTATGGAGGTGCCCAGGTGCCGTGAAAAGTCTTCCCAGGTAATTGTTAGACTTGCCTTAGCGACTACTGCTCTGTATCATGCTGATTCCATCATACATTTTTTGGGTTTGTCTTCTCAGACCATTGATTTCACAAACTGAACTTCTTCCCATTTGCCCTACTTCCTTTGTTGCCTGCTTCGGGACAAGATATCACTCTTTTCGACACCCTTGTTTCCCTCCCCTTCCTCCTCACCTCTAATTCATAAGTGCTGCGTGATCTGGCCCTCGATCTGGCCCTCGGTTCATTTCTTTTGGCTCATGGCCATTGCCACTGTTCTCCTTCAGGCCCCGCCTTGCTTTTTGTCTCCTCACTCACTTTCCTCCCTCTATTGTCTCCCTAGTCTTTCAGCACGAAGTCACAGATCCCACCTTCTGTGGTTTCCCACTGTCTATATGACAAGTCCAAATTGTTTTGGTTGGTTTGAAAGGCCATTTAAAATCTGGCTCCAGGGCGCCTGGGTGGCTCAGTTGGTTAAGCGACTGCCTTCGGCTCAGGTCATGATCCTGGAGTCTCTGGATCGAGTCCCGCATCGGGCTCCCTGCTCGGCGAGGAGCCTGCTTCTCCCTCTGACCCTCCCCCCTCTCATGTGCTCTCTCTCATTCTCTCTCTCTCTCAAATAAATAAATAAAATCTTTAAAAAAATAAATAAATAAATAAAATAAAATAAAATCTGGCTCCAAAGCACCTTCCTAGTGTTATGTATTGAAGTAGCCCTCGACCCAGGCTCTCTATTCAAATGCAAATTAAAAATCCTTTTTCCTCCCCACCCATCAAAATCCACTGGGTCTTCCTTTGTGGTTTGCAGGCACTACTTGACTCATAAATAGATGAGTATTTTTTCTTCTAGCTTTGAAATCAGTGCCTATCACAGAATTTGGCACATAGTTGCACTCTATGTGTGTTAAATGGACAAATACATATTTGTATGGATACTCAAGCCTATTCATTCACTTTCAAATGTATCTGATTTATCATCCAGTACACTTTATATTGTCCTTAAGTGAATCATGGGACACTGTCCAGTGCCTTATTGAAACAATAATAAACATACGCATTCTCTTCTTCTAATTTTATTTTTAAGAGGAAAAGGTATTAATTTATCATGACTAATTTTTAGTGGAACTGTGTTCATTGTTGGGGATTATTAGTTCTTTTCTAGACACTCAATCCATCTACTCTAATCAGAAAGAAGTCAAAAGACTTACCTACAGTGAGGGTTGGGTAGGACTGTATGCACAGGAACAAAGATCAGGAAGAAAATAATACCCAAATGGTAAAAGATAGTTGTATCAAGATGGTAAAATGGTAGTTATGTCTCCTTTTGCTCTTCTAGTTTTCTATAATCTTTTTTATGTTATATTCTGAGTATGTATGAGTGGTGTGATTATGCATGTGGTCTTTTCAATTTTTTTTGCATTAACTATAACGTATTTACTGTTTTTATAATAAAAGTTGCATTTTACAATGGTGTATTTGATACCAGGTAACAAACACTTTTTTTAAACTAATGCATTTTTAAATAAACATTTAAAAAGGCAACATAGTTCAACAGAAACACAGTTTGTGGACATTGAATTGCACAATCTTCCTTCAATAAATCTTCTCAGATTAAGGTAGAGATGAGCCATACTATTGATGTTACAATAAATTTCCTCCACTTTCTCCAATTGTAAATTATACAGTTTAATTATTCTTCAGTAGGAAGGGGTTGTACATCTTTAAGCGGGGCGGGGTAGTGGGGAGCGGAGATAAAAGACAATTAATTTGACTTTAACATTACAACTTTTATGCATGGGCTTCCGGAATGTTATCTAATAGGGCAAAGTTTCCCCAGGGACAAGAGTCATCTAATCTAATAGAGATAAAAGATTAAACATAAACCTGTCCCTAGAGAGAAAAAAATGAATAGGATAATTGGCTCAGGGACCTTGTGGCATCTGGAACAGATGCTGTACACATACCTGGAATTCATCATTAACAAATACTTCCAGAATTGTGGAATGCCTGGAAAGATCGTATCTCCTTTGGAGGAGCTAGAAGGATTTTGTTTTTCTCTGTGAAGGGTTAGTCCAGAGGCCATGCAGAGAACCTGGTGTATATCTGGTGTGAAGTCCCAGGGATGAGGTTAAGAAGAGTGTGACAGAGCTTTTTTATGGGACTGCTTTGTAGAGGAGATCTTATCAGTCTTGGGCATGGCTTTGAACTCTTGCTTCTTCTGGACTTCCTCTTAGAAAAAGATGGGGGATTGCCATTTGAATACAGGAAAAGTAGTATTTTGTTTTGTTTTTATGTTACCAGTGTTTAGGAAGAGCTGCCATTTCATATTAGTCTTTTCCTCTCCATTGTCTCAGCCAGCAAACAGAAGGGCACAGGAGAGAGGAAAGGGAGGTTGGAGGAGAATGGTTCCAAATCATAATGGGATACAGTTTTTAAAGATCTCTGTAAATGATCTGATGATCTTTTGGTCCTATCATTTCTGTAAATTTAGAAAAAGTTCTGCTCTTAAGCTATTGACAACTTAAGTATTCTTTCTGGATGCAAAAAAACAAAAACGATAGGTAGAAATGTCCTAGAGGAGCAAAAAAGAATATTAAGTACTAAGGAAAATATTGGATATTTGCTATGCTTCAGGTTTATTAGACTTGATTATTTTTAAGAGTGTTATTTCCTCAAAAGATAATTTTTCTTGAAGTAAATTTAAAAATTTAATCTACTAAACATTTGTGACTTTCTTTTTGTCACCTAAGAAGAAAATGTATATTTATCTCCTTTCAGGTAATTTTTTTTTAAGGAAGCCTTCTCCTACTATAGAGATTTATTTTTTAAAAATTTTGAAAACCACCCCCCAAATAAAGCATAGTTTCATATTCTAGAGCAATGTGCTTATATCAGCCTAATATCCAAATTACAATTTACTAAGCATAAAATGTTCTGACTAGCACAATCTCTGTGGATATGTAGATGCAATTCCTGCCAGGAGAGAGTAAGGGCTATATGATTGTATTTGACTTTTTAAAACATTAAAACAAAATTGTTCACATTATACACTTTTTTTTTTAAAGATTATTCATTTATTTATTTGACAGAGCCAGAGAGTACAGGCAGGGGGGAGGGGTAGAGGGAGAGGCAGACTCCCCACTGAGCAGGAAGCCCGATGCAGGGCTCAATCCCAGGACCCTGGGATCATGACCTGAGCCCAAGGCAGACGCTTAACTGACTGAGCCACCCACGTGGCCCTCACATTATAAACTTTTGATAAGCTTAAACATTCAGACAAATTTTTGCATACTGTACATACTTGATAAATATTTACATTTATTTTGAAAAAAGCTTCAATTTTAATGCTGTATAATAGAAACATTATGGTGAATTAAAAAATAAACCTCTACTAATTATTGGGCTTTTTTTTTTTTAATCGAACAAATGTTGATGCTAATCTCTTCTTTAGTTCTGCTGTGACAAGTAAGAAGTGGTCAGTGCACTGTAACTGATGGCTGGGCTCAGATGGTGGATGTTATTTCATGTGAGTAATTCAGGCAAACCAGACAGCTGTTTTTCAGAACTGGCATTGCCTAGATGAAATAATATTCACAGTGGAAAACTACATGAAACAAACTGGAAAAAAAAAAAAAGATTACCATGTTTTTGAGAATTCTATCATGGCTAAAGAATCGCATGGTTGGCCTCAGAGATATAAGAGTTCATCATCTGACTTACTTTCTGTGGAGAATATTTCTTCCCCACAAAGCATTTGGTGTCCTGAGGTCCCTTCTTTTCTCAGTGATGTTGGAGGGACGAGGTGTCGGGGCTGGGAAGCCGGTAAATTGTGCTTGTCCTCCCTTCCCATAGTGGAGGACAGTAAATGACAAAACGTGGTGCAAGTGGATGCCCCTTCCAGGATTAAATTTCACTTAGTGGAAAGAATACATAGGCTCTTTCTTCCGTTTATAGCTTGTCATATGTAGATGGGCTGTAATAGATTGAAGCTGTTTTCCTTAGGTAGCTACAGTATAACAGCTCCAACTGTCTTTTTTATATGCAAAGTCTAGGATATTTGGAATATAGTAGCTTTCCTAGAGTATCCTATAAATTATGTTTTCATTGATCTGGGGCCAGACCATCAATAGCTTGCCAGTTGTCTTTAGAAGTTAGCTTAAATTGGGCTCCTGGGTGGCTCAGTTGTTAAGCGTCAGCCTTCGGCTCGGGTCATGATCCCAGGGTCCTGGGATGAAGCCCCACATCGGGCTCCCTGCTCAGCTAGGAGCCTGCTTCTGCTTCTCCCTCTAGCCCTCCCCCCTGCTTGAGCGCGCACGCTCTCTCTCTTTCTCTGTCAAATAAATAAATAATTTTTTTTTTTAAAAAAAGGTAGCTTAAATTGTTTTTCATGTGAAGATGAACAGTAACACTCTTGTTTTCTCATGAGTTCAGCTGAGTTTAAAGGTTTACTGTTTCTACTGTCCTTCCTGAAATTGATGTATATATTGTTTTATTTTATCAATTTTTTTTTTAAAGATTTTATTTATTTATTCATGAGAGACAGAGAGAGAGAGAGAAGCAGAGGGAGAAGCAGGCTTCCCATGGAGCAGGGAGCCCGATGCGGGACTTGATCCCAGGACCCTGGGATCATGACCTGAGCCGAAGGCAGACGCTCAACCGTCTGAGCCACCCAGGCACCCTTTACTTTATCAATTTAATTGTATGCACACAGAGGCCTAGAATTATGGAGATATACTTAGGACCTTTATTTTTTTCCTGACAATTTTACTTATGTAGAGAGTATTAGGATTTATTTTTATAATGCAAAGACGTACTGTCACAGAAATATTTTTAAAAGCAATAAACTTCACTCAGTTGTAGTTTCTTCTTTCAATGAATAGGCCTGGAGCAAGTAAGTTTTAAATAACATTGTAGAAAATTTAAGAAACCACAGATAAGCAAAAATAAGAAAATAAATTTTACCTTGAGATAAACACTAACATTTTGGTGCAAACCTTTTTAAAACTCTTTCTATCTGTCCATTTCTGTTTTTCTTTTTAACAAAAATATTATCATAGAGTTCATACCATATTTTTCTGTAATCTGACTTTTTTTCTTAATAGAGAATGGACATTATTCCCTGTTGTTAAATACTTCCCTCACCTAATTGTAATTGGGAGAATTATGTTTCTTTATTGTGATGTTCCAGTTAACATGTGAAAAGCTTGAGGAGACACATGTCACTCTTTTTAATCAGTGTATTATTTTTTGTCATTTTTAGAAGGAAAAAGGAAGCTAGGTAGCTTTATTTTTTTTTTAAGATTTTATTTATCTGTGCGTGGGGGAGAGAGAGAGAGCACGCACAAGCAGGGTGAGGAGCAGAGGGAGAAGCAGACTCCTTGATAAGCAGGGAGCCAAATGCATGACTCCATCTCGGGACTCTGGGATCATGACCTGAGCCAAAGGCAGACACTTAACTGGCTGATCCATCCAGGCATCCCAAACGTTCGTAGCTTTAAAAGAGGAAAAGTATACACTAAATAATATTATTAAGATGCTTTTAAGTTTGACCAGTAGAATAAAAGCATAATACATTTCAGATTATATCCTTCCACAGATGATGTCCTCTTTGGGCAATACTCATCAGTTTGCTATGCAGAATATACCCGCCAACCAAGGAATTGTGTTGACATGCTTTCAAATGCTAACAGCATAATTAATTGTGGCTTAAAACATAAAACATTTAACTATTTCATATAAGAGTAAGTCTGATTGGAAGCCTCTGTAGTTGTTTAGTGGTTTAATAATGCATCAGTGGTCCAGGTTCTATCTGAGTTTTTGTCTTGCCATCCTTAATGTATCAGCAGTGTTTTCTTGTGGTCACAGGATGGCTGCCATTTCACCAAGCATCTGTCCTCACTACAGATTTCCAAGCAGAAGGGAAGGGGCAGCAGCAAAGTGCCTTCTTTCAGCTCTCTTCTTTGATAAGGAGAAGCCTCTGAGACAACTTGCTCTTAATAAGCTTATACAAGGATTTGCTTCTGTTGCTATAACGACATCTCATTGGCCAGGCCTGGGTCACATGCCTCACTCTTGGCCATTCACTGGCAAAGAGGAGTGTGATGGTTTTGCCCACCCTTAGACTGTTGACAAAGAGACTAATGCCTCGAAGTGCTCATTCGAGTCTTGCTTTGTCTCAGGGCTGGGCACATGGCCTTCCAAACAATATCAGGTTAAGTTTTCTGTTAGCAAAGGAGAAAGCTGGGTTGGCTGTTACAGTATCCTCCACTGTGCTAGTACAAGAACTTCAATCTAATAAGACAGAAAAGAGTTAAGGCTTTAATAAAACTCATTTTGGTACTTTTTACATGACTTCTCACAAACAGAATGGTCTTATTAAAAAGTGGACACATTGGGACGCCTGGGTGGCTCAGTAGGTTGAGTGTCTGACTCTTGATTTCCACTCAGGTTGTGATCTCAGCGTCGTGAGATCGAGGCCCACCCCCACCCGTGTCAGGCTTTATGCTCAGTGAGGAGTCTGCTTGAGATGCTCTCTCTCCCTCTCCCTCACCCCAGCTCTCACTCTCTAAATAAACAAACAAACAAATAAATAAAATCTTTTAAAAAAGCGGACACATTGACTTACTCATGGTGATATTAAATGTAAATTATCATGTGAATTACTCCTTGATCTCTAAAGATGAAGATTGAAATACTAGTCTTCTAATGGAAGTGTAAGAATAATTCCCAAAGTACCAACAAATGAATAGTTCTCCATGTTACTTGACATGTCAGAGTCCTGAAACTTGACCCACATTGACGAAGTACTGGGATCATTGATATCAGCACGTGTCAGTCATCTTTAGTTACTCAGTATGTAAACTCAATGCAGATCTTACCTAACCATTCAAAGCAAGGCACTGCTTTGGAGACAGTTGTTAGTGTCTCTGTTGGATCAAATAGAATGTACTAGTAATAGTAACATCGTACAGAGAGATGATACAGTCTGACTCTAGGGCCACAGTACCTGGGTTTGAATCCTTCCTTATTCAGCCACTTAGTAGCTCTATAGTGATGAGAAGTTATGTATCTTCTCTAAACCTTAGTATCCTTATTTTTAAAATGTGTAATACGGGGCGCCTGGGTGGCTCAGTCGTTAAGCGTCTGCCTTCGGCTCAGGTCATGATCCCAGGGTCCTGGATCGAGCCCCGCATTGGGCTCCCTGCTCGGCGGGAAGCCTGCTTCTCCCTCTCCCACTCCCCCTGCTTGTGTTCTTTCTCTCGCTGTGTCTCTCTCTGTCAAATAAATAAATAAAATCTTTAAAATAAATAAATAAAATTAAATGTGTAATACTGATCCTATAGAGTTGTTGCATTGATTAAATGAGTTAATGTATATAAAGCATTCACTAACAGTAAATACGTTTTAGTTATGCTGTTATCATTGAATGTTAAATGTGTCAGTATTTGGGCGCCTGGGTGGCTCAGATGGTTGAGCATCTGCCTTCGGCTCAGGTCGTGATCCCAGGGTCCTGGGATCAAGTCCTGCCATCGGGCTCCCTGCTCCTTGGGAGCCTGCTTCTCCCTCTGCCTCTCTCTCTCTCTCTCTCTGTCTCTCATGAATAAATAAATAAAATCTTTTAAAAAAAAAATGTGTCAGTATTTAACATTTTACACAGTACATTCACATGATTTCATGGTCCCCTTGCTACAACCCCAAGAGTTAGGAATTTTCATCCCCATGCAAGAACAATATACTTTTATGGCCCAATCATGTATGAGCCCAACAATGATTATTTCTTTTTAGTTTGTTAATTATAAATTTTACTTAGAGTATAAGCAGAAATTACAATATACATGGAATATACACATTCTTAGATTATATGGTCCATAAGGTCACATTAGAAGTACAGAGAAGGGAAAGGAATGACTGGTTAATAGACAACAAGTATCCTAGAAGCTAACTGTACTCAGTAGAAATAATGATGCTTATTCACTGCATTGAATTTTGGGGATTGACCTAAATGCATGGATATGCTAGCTCTAGGGTGAGAGAGTAAAAATATAGGTAAAGATCGTGGTATATTATGTGATAGTTTCCTGTGCTTTAAATCTATCCTATGCCTGTAGATTTTACACCTGTGACTGCTGATAGGTCTAATATAGGGAAAGCAGATCCAGTCTGGTGAACATGTGTTGACACTAGGAATATTCAGTTCAGAGCAGGAGGGAACTGAACGTCAACAGAAAATTCTCAGTAAGTCCAGTCTTATTCAGTAGGGCCACAGGCAGAAAGAGATGCCATCTGAACTCTTAATTTTTTCTTTTGATTCATATTCAAGAGGAATAGCATTCTTCATTATGAAGATATGTGTTTAAAATGGCTGAAGAGGGGTCGCCTGGGTGGCTCAGTTGGTTATGTGTCTGCCTTTGGTTTAGGTCATGATTCCAGGGTCCTGGGATCAAGCCCCACATTGGGCTCCTTGCTCAGCGGGAGCCTGCTTCTCCCTCTGCCTGCCACTCCCCCTGCTTGTGCACACTCTCTCTCTCTCTGTCAAATAAATAAATAAAAATCATAAAAATAAATAAAATAAAATGGCTGAATGGGGGGCGCACCTGGGTGGCTCAGCTGGTTAAACCTCTGACTTATGGCTCAGGTCATGATCCCAGAGTCCTGGGATCACCCGTGTAGAGCTCCCCAGTCAGCGGGAAGTCTGCTTCTCCCTCCCTCTGCTCCTACCCCTGCTTGTGCTCTGTCTCTCTCTCAAATAAATAAGTAAAATCTTTAAAATAAATAAAATGGCTGAGTGGTTTTACATCCCAGTATATGAGATCTTTTTATTTTGCATTGACGGTAATGTCATTTTACTTGACTCTTTATAGTTCAGGAAGTTGTTTTGGCAGAATGCAACCATAAGCTGAGTGACATGGACTATTTAAAAAATAACAGGGTAAATTACATTAGGATGGCTTCCTGCAGATCTAGAAATCAGGTAAAGAATCCATTCTCATCAGGTCTAATAAAGTTTTAGATGATGGTCAGGAGTCTTGAAATGTTTCAGATGTGGATGTTCCAGGATGAGAAAATGACAGGGTGGGGCGGGGCGGCGGCCATGGTTGAGGCTATCGCTAGGGGCATTAACACATCAACATAACTTTTGGAGCAGGTATTGACATCCTGGGACTGGCGCTGAGAGAGCATACTGGTCTACTGGGATCCCATTCTGCCTCCTTCTCTTACTGCCTGCTCCTGGGCCTTGACAGCCTCAGTTACATCTCCCTGTTTGTGTGCATTCTCACGCTTGACTAAGTCACACCCAGCAATTTGTGTTGTCTAGGCAGAGAAGCAGGTCAGAGATGCTATTTGAATACACAGATAAGCAGATAAAGTCAATGGATGAAATAGCATACTATCATGGTGATGCATGGTGTGCTTTTTGTACTTCTTAAACAGACCTATAGGTTTACTCAGCCCAGGGCCGAGTAGAAGGTATTGCCTGGACATATGCGTTGTGTAAAGTCAGCATGACGGCAGATTCTGCTTTCCCTCTGTTTCTCTGTACTTAGAACCTGAGCAAAAGCAGGTTTGGGAGATCTGGGAGTGTTGTCGATTTTCCTGTGTTTACTATATAGCAAACATAAGGCTCAGATGCAAAGTCCCCAATACTCCAGGGGACATATGTCCTTTGTTTCACTGTAATGAGACTCAAAAGCTCTTTGCAGAGTTCACAGTATTAAGAAAGAAAGAGAAAGAGAAAGAAAGAAAGAGAAAGAAAGAAAGAAAGAAAGAAAGAAAGAAAGAAGGAAAGAAAGAAAGAAAGAAAGAAAGAAAGGAAGAAAGAAAGAAAGAAACCAGCAAGAATTTTAAGTACATTGGGATAATACAAGTGTTTATTTTTGCAAGCATTTATTTTAAACTAAGCAAAGTCAGATCACATTTCTTAAGAAGAAGAGAATCACTCACCTAAGCAACTATTACCAAGTATGGATTATATTCTAGACAGCTCTTCCTTCCCAGGGTCTAACTATTGCCTAGATAGATTAGTACCATCTGTTCTAATCCATGTTCTTTGTCAGAGGTTCAGTTGATTCTCATTACTTGCAGTAGTTATGTTTCATAAAGTGTGTGGAAACACTGAATTAGCAAATTCTTTTTTTTTTTTAGCACAAACAAATTTATTTACTAACCAAAGGGATGATCCTAATTAAATCAACACTTTGAAATAGATGCATGTAAAATGTTTGTGATAAAGATAATTGAACACAGCAATGAAAAAAAAAGCAGTATGGAGATTTGCTCATTGAACTGAGCTTGTTCATCCTCACAGCTAATTCCTGTCCAAAATGATGATGGAATTTTTACTCTACTTTTTCATAGACCTGGGTACAGGTGACATTATTCATGATGCATTCCACCACTAATTTCCCATTTTCCAATTTTCTTATGATTGTGCTTTCCTTCCCATCCCATTCCTGATGTTGAACCAATGTGCTGTCTGTGAAGTTGTAGACAGTCTGAATTTTTCTGCCATCAACTGTAGTTTCTTCAAACTTCTCTCCCAGGTTACATGAAAACTGTGTTGTTTTCAAAGTGCTCTTCTGAACCATTGCTCGCAGGGGAAATACAGGATTAGGTTCCTGCAAGCCTTTGGTCATGACAGTTTTGCCAGCTGATTAATATATAACCTTGTTTAATGTGTGCTTCTGTTTAAAGACACTTTAATATGTATTGTTGAATCATTAACATTAAACTTACAGCCATACCTCATGCCTGCATGAAGCTCATCTAACACACGCATTTCTCTGTAAGGCACAGCCTTCTTGCGCTTAGGAGCACTGGACAGCATTTCAGTACTGGAGGCCGTTATTTTAAACAGCGAAATCACCAACAAAAGGCACAAAAATCAAAAAATGTAGCACTAAGACCGAACAATAGACTCTTGTTTACTGTATGAGAGCTGAAACAAGAAGGCAGAGTGTTGTCTCGTTTGACCTCAGCTGGGAACGTGGGCATCGGCAAGTCAAATTATTCACTGCCACATGCGTGTGACCATGAATGACCATGAAAGACTTTTGAGTATAGATTTTGGGGTGAGTGATGAACTTGAGTGAGTAGGCGAATTTGCAATAATGAAGATCATCTGTATTCAGCTGCAGAAAGTAGCATCCAAAGTTCAAGTCTTCCTCCTGTCCTAGATGACTCTAACTTACAATGGCAGCACGAGCCTATGTTTAGCAGTGAAAATACTTTTCACAGAATGCTGAGAAGGCAAGTATCTCTTTATACAGAGAACTTGTCTTTCCCGATTTCCATCACAAAGGATGCCTTTAAAGCTGGAGATGTAAAATTTTATTTTATTTTTTTTAGAGATTTTATTTATTTACTTGAGAGACAGAGAGAGTACAAGGGGGGCGGTGGGAGTGGTGAGGAGGAGCAGAGAGAGAAGCAGATTCCCCACTGAGCAGGGAACGTGCCCCGGGGCTCAATCCCAGGACCCTGGGATCGTGACTCGAGCCCAAGGCAGACGCTTAACTGACTGAGCCACCCAGGCACCCCTAAAATTTTGTTGAAGGAGATAAGAATTAGGTCAAAAAATGGTTGTGGTTTCCTAATGGAGAATCAGGAGGGAATTTCAGAAAAGGGTGGATAATTGCAAGCACGCACGCTTACACACACATATGCAGTGAAGCCTTTATGGATGTGGAAGGTGATTGAAGTGTTTGCTGGAAATTGAAATGTTTATTTGAAGATTTCTTTTGGGCATTTAATAAGGATATTACCTAACAGTTATTGAGAGCCTACCCTGAGCCTACAAAGGGCTTTATGAATATTGACTCACTAACCCTCCATTTTACAGAATATGCTTTGTGACTGGGCATGTTTTGCAGCTGAGGAACCTCAGGCACAGAGAGGAAAAGTAACTTGCAAAAGGGCACAGAGCTGGTAATCAGTAGAGATGGACTTTAAACCTAGGCAGCCTGGGTCCTCTCTCTATGCTTTATATACTCCCTCTCCCACTTTGGCTAATGACCTCAGCACTTACAGGAAAGATCATAAAAACCATTTCAAATATAATATTTAAAAATATATATATATAATATTTTAAAAGGGTAGTGATGGGTGGGAGAGTGGGCTTCATTTTGTTAAGGAAGCCCAGATCAATGGAAATATATCACATGAAATAGGGTTTTTGAAAAAGTTCTGATTGTATCTTTTGAATTAGACTCTTATTCTAATGATTTATAGCAATATAATGCTCATAAAACAAGCTAAAAATACAGCCAGAAAATGCTGATTCACTCTTGAAAACTTTTAATTTTTTTTTTCCTTGAGTAATCTCTTTTATGTCTACTTATATTCTGGGCTCTATTCATAAAGTGATACAAAGGCAGGTTTCTATTAAACATTAATCTTAATTAAACACTCCCTAACTAGATCTTCCAACTGGAATCAAGCATTAAATCTAGAATTTTGTGCCAAAATTCAAGAAAGGACTTTTTTAATTGGCCTGACACTTGTCCGCACCTAAAGGCTTCAAAAAGTTTTATATACAAACAATAAGAACAGCTTTAAACTTCAATGTAGACATTCTGTTCTGATGCCTCTAAAAAAATAAGAACTCTACACATAGATTTTTCCAAAGATGATGTATGTGAGTTACTTGTATGTTCTTGACAGAGATCAGTTGTAGTCAAGAATATTCTGATGGAGGGGCAGCTGGGTGGCACAGTCAGTTAAGCATCCAACTCTTGGTTCTGGCTCAGGTCATGATCTCAGGGTCATAAGATTGAGCCCCTCGTTGGGCTCCATGCTCAGCATGGAATCTGCTTAAGACTCTCTCTCTCTCCCTGTCCCTCCGCCCCCCCCCAAATAAATAAATAAATCTTAAAAAAACAAAAAAGAGTATTCTGATGGAAAGGTCCTCCGTCCCCCTCAAAAAAACTTTACCCTCCAAAAATCTTTAGTAGATCCTGTGTTCTCATTAAAAGTATATTACTGAAGAATGTATCTTGACAGAAAATGCACATGATATATTGCTAAGGGGGAAAAAAATGCCTGCCTACAAAACATCATGGCCAATTTGTAAAACATACACATATTATATATATACATATATACAAACAAATATACACAATTTTAACTGTGTGTGTATCAAGATTCTAATCCTGGTCCTTTTGAAGATGGGATTAATTAAGTTTTTACTCCTGGGAACCAAAAGTGTGTCTCAGTCCACGAAATACATTTTTGCCAGTGGAGAGAATTTCAGATGTCTTGGTCTTTAGCAGCTGTGTGCATCTAGGCCATTCAGTCTATTCTTGGGTCAAGCCAGCTGGTGATTACTAAGAGATCATAGTGTGCCTGACAGGCAGGAGACTGGCAAGACGACAGGAAGACAATGTCCTGTGTTTGGTAGAGAGACCGTTTCTAAATCTCTCAGTCTATTTGAATTGTGATCCATTCAGGAAGGCAAATCTACATGCAAAATACAGGTAGGATGCCATATGGCCCAGCAAATACTCAAGTGGTATGATAACCGGAGTGAGTTACAGTAACTCAGAAAAGAAGATCATTATGTAGTGAGATGTTTAGGAAGATTTCATGAAGAGGCAGGGGCCTTGAGCGCTTACAGTTGGATTGACAAGAAGGAGCAGTGGGAGTTTACTTTTAAGGTGGTGGCGAGAGAATCCCATGTGTTGTCCCAAATGCCAACCCCGACAGAGTACGGAGTGCTGAGATGGAGACAGTGCCGTTCAGCTGCTTTCAGTCAGCCAGGGCAAAAGTAGACACACAAGAACTCAAGAGAGCTGTTATCTGAAAAGAAAGGCAGGTGTATGTTGCTCAAGAGAGCTAGTTGCTTTTTCTGGCAGTAAAAGGACAAAACAAGGTCCTAGACCAAAGACTTACAGCAACCATCGGGGTAAAGTCAGTGATGTAACATCAAAGAACAGAACAACCCAGGGACCAGGTTAACACGACTAAAGCCACTTTCCAGTGATCTCAGTGCCTGAGAGAAGGCTGGAAGTCACAGTACCCAGGAGATCAATAATGCTGTCTTTATCTTCCCTGAAGACCAGCTCTGAGCTGGACTTTTGTTGATAAACTGGCCCAGTAGTGCCAGACTCTGTGTCACAGAGAGGGGAGGTGGCCGGGTGTATTGAAAAGAGGATCACCAGTTGATAGTTTGTGAAGAATATAGAGAAGCCATTAGAACAATTATGTTCTTCTTGCTTGAGAAAACCACCCTTTCTTCCCACACTCCCTGGTGAGCCGAAGGGTTTAGGCAGAGGATGCAGGATTGTTCTCGGCAATTCTTGAATTCTCTCCTATGTGTGGGTAAATGTTTGGTTTTTCAAAGGAGGTGTTACCTGGCAACCTCCGTGTACCTTATTTGATGAATCTTTGATAATCCTGACAGGAATCCTTATAATTGTTATTTTATACTTGAAGAAACTGAGTCTCAAAGAGGTGATTAATTCACCTCTACCCCTTAGTGAGTGTGTGACTAATTTGGCATTAGAACTCGAGCATGCCCAGCTCTAGAGACCAGAAGCCATGCTTATCCTGCACACCACAGCGCATGTTAATGCACGGCCCTGCTGCACCTGTGATCTTTCAAACCCACTTTGTTGCAATGCTAATAAAGCACAGGATTTGAGCAGCTTTAGTAGCTGAGAGGAGACACAGCCCAGCCTGACTGAGGTTTACATGGAATTGTTGCAGGGAAGGAGGCTGGATAGGTGAGGGTCCATTGGCAGCTCAGAAGCCAGACTGAGGAATTGGAGTAGCTCTGGGAGGCAAGAAGGAACCATATAAATCAAGGATGAACATAATGGTGGAACTGCCCTGTTCTTTCACAAACCCAAATAATATTGAGGGTGAACCATATGGAACGGACAAGGCTTAAGTATTTTGACCTCTGAAATGGTAATATCATATGGTTTGACGGAAACAGATTCCCTGGTATTGTTTTAATCTCCTTATTTCACAGATACTTTCACCTGAGAGAGTACTGGAGACGGTTGCCATTTTGAGTTTATTGTTTGCAGACACCAAGCAAATAGTCTGTATTTCTTGTCCAGTGAGTTAGAAGCCAGTTCTCTTTTTTTGCAGAATGAAGATCAAACCTGCTGCACAAGCTTTTATGTTTGCCATAATTTGGATGGACATTATAAAGATTGAGTGCACAGAAAGGCCACAGGCTGCATTGCTTTTCAGAACTCCTTCCTTTAGTCAAAAACAAGTAGCCTCCCAGCCCGCCTTCCATCTTGTTTTCTTTCTTTCGACAAATCTTGGCATCTCTAGAGCAGACCTACTGTGATAGTTGCCTTATACGAATGTGTGTACCTCGTGCTGGGTCTTAATACTCATGCTAATGAATGCAGTTTCCCTTTTTCCTTTTCTGAGCTATGGCCTCAACTTCCCTTCCCCCAAACTTGTCGTTAGAGAAGCAGTGTAGGAAAGCCTGGTGCCTGTAGATCCAGTTCCACCCTTGCCACTTAATGGTTTGGTGAACTTGAGCATACTCATTAACCTCCCTAGGTCTCCATTTCTCAGTGTGAAATTGGGATAATCAGATTGCGCTGTGGTTGGGATGCCTGGGTGGCTCAGTGGGTTAAGTGTCTGCCTTTGGCTCAGGTCATGATCCCGGGGTCCTGGGATTTGAGTCCCAGTTGCTCCTTGCTCAATGGGGAGCCTGCTTTTCCCTCTGCCTGCCTCTCCCCCTGCTTGTTTTCTGCTCGCTCTCTCTCTGACAAATAAAGAAATAAAATCTTTAAAACAAAACAAATTGGGCTGTGGTAAGAACTGAACTAGAAAAAGTGTGTAAATGGCTTACAAAATGTTATCAGCCCTTCATAAAAGGGTAGCTTTCGCTGCATGACTATGGGCATCCGTTTTTGCTTTGCCTTGCTTTCAACATAACAGTGTTCCTAATTGAACAGTATTTTTTAACTTCCACTAAGCATTCAGAAACATCCTGTTATAACTCTGCCTAAAAACTTTTCTTTGCTCCCAAACTACCTATCCCATTGACTCAAATTTCCCACTCTGATACATAAGATTCTTTGCAATATGACTTCAACTCACCATTCTGGTCTTATGATTACTTTTCCCCTTTTCCTATGAATAGCTTAAAACCCTGGCAGATTTGAACCACTTCCTACCCCTCATGTGTTTCCACCCCATCCTTTTCCTTTGTTTCTCTTACCTGGAATATCTGTCCCCTTTACTTACCTTTTTTTTTTTTTTTTTTAAGATTTTATTTACTTATTTGACAGAGAGAAAGAGAGAGAGCGCACAAGCGGGGGGTAGTGGCAGAGGGAGAAGCAGGCTCCCCACTGAGCAGGGGCCCCCCGATGTGGGGTTTGAGCCCAGGACCCTGGGATCATGACCTGAGCCAAAGGCAGACGCTTAACCCACTGAGCCACCCAAGCGTCCCTCCTTTCCTTACTTTTAAAACTTACCCAGAAAGCCCAACTTGACGCCATCAACTTTTAAAAGTTTTCTAAATGGTTTTGGTATTTGCAACCCCTAAATCTTGTTTAGTCATGATTTGTGTTATCACCCTTATCGTATTTTATACTCATTGATGATAAGACTTGACTTGTAATCAAACCTGCTACGATATACAGTAAGCTCAGTAACTATTTGCAGAATTTCATTTACTCACCAGACACTGTTTCAGGGCAAGGCTCTTGCTCTCATGGACCATACATGCCCCCTGGGACAAAGAGGCATTAAACATGTAAAGAAATACATAAAATAATGTTAGATGTTGATATGTGCTACAGTGAAAATAGAGGCACCTGGGTGGCTCAGTCGGTTAAGCGTCTGCCTTCGGCTCAGGTCATGATCCCAGGGTCCTGGGAAGGAGCCCCGCATCGGGCTCCCTGCTCAGCGGGGAACCTGCTTCTCCCTCTCCCTCTGCTGTTCCCCCTGCTTGTGCACACTCTCTCTCTCTGTCAAATGAATAAATAAAATCTTTTTTAAAAAATGTTAGATGTTGATATGTGTTACAGTGAAAATAAAATAACAATGTGATAGGAGGTGACAAGGGGCCACACGGAGTCCCATGTTTTAGATAAAGCCGGGGGTGGGGGGGGGAGGCGGGTAAGGAAGCCTTCTCTAAAGCTATCATCTGAGATGTTACCAAATGAGAAGACCATGCTAGCCCTGGAAGCATCTGGAAGAAGAGGGTCCCAGGCAGGACATAATAAATACAAAGCCTTCATCAGATGAACTATGGCTTGGCACCAGAATAGGCTTCTGCTTTCTGTTTTGTTTGCGAACACCGCTCAGGTATTGATTGCACATTTGAGTCCTATTTGGTAGTTTGGATTTCATTATATTCTCAGTATTGTTCTGTATTATTTTTATCTATATGATTTGGTTCATATTTGTTCACGGGAAGCCAGTTTTTCTCTGTACAGCCTTGGACACAACATTTCATTTAAATCCTAGCTCTGCCACTTACTACCTGGGTGACCTTTAGTAAATTATTCACCCCTTGAAGACTCATGTTCCTTGACCTGAATGAGTATAACGGTAACTGCTTTTCAGAGATGTGAGGATCTAATTAGAAAAGGTATATCAAGTGCCTGGCGTGTAGTAGAAGTTCAGTAAAGAGTAGAATTTACTATATGCCATGCATTGTGTTTGGGGTACTTTAAAATATGTTCTTCATATGGAATTGTAAAACCAGATTCTAAGCTTGTGTTTCTATATCGTTGCAGTTAGGTCTAGCGGTTAAGCATTCATCCTTGTGAAGTTTTCATTTTAAGGCAAATTCACTCCTACTAAGAGCGGAAGTGTTGCAAGCTTCCAGTGAACGTGCCTGCACCTCCCGAGTCCCCAACAAGGAGCTGCTTTGATAAAGGAACTAAGGTGTTAACAGTAGAAGTCGTGACATGTTCCATGAGGTGGAGAGATTACCACTAGATGTTTCTTTAACCAGAATATAACTCAGTTTGCCTTTAGTCCACAGTCCAGATAAAAACATTTCAAGATCTCCTGTTTTGTATATGCAACAGGAAGATAAGAGGGAAGATGTAAAAAAAAAAAAGGGGGGGGGGCGCCTGAGTGGCTCAGTCATTAAGCGTCTGCCTTCGGCTCAGGTCATGATCTCAGGGTCCTGGGATCGAGCCCCACATCGGGCTCCCTGCTCGGCCGGGAGCCTGCTTCTCCCTCTCCCACTCTCCCAGCTTGTGTTCCCTCTCTCACTGTGTCTCTCTCTGTCAATTAAATAAATAAAATCTTTAAAAAAAAAAAAAATTCTGGGGGAAAAATTCTCCAAGCATCTATATTCAGAAAAACGGTTCATTACAGCTCCTTGAAATAACCATATGAAGGCATTACTGAGTCTGACTAAAAACAAGAGATAATTTGGTAATTAGTTGTCTATTATCTTTATACTATGTGGCTAGCCCATGAAAACCATTTGTTTAACATTCTACTGTTAGCATTCTTCTACTTTATTTTTAATTTTAATTTTATTTCTTAAAAAATAATTAAAAATAGGCATGGTATAAAATTAAAAATTAGACAAGGGCATACACTGAAAAGGATATTCAGTGTAAAGGAACATATCCCTTTGTAAACCACAATGCCCCTCCCTGTGGATAACCAGTGTACCCTTACAGAGATATCCTATGCATGTACAGAGCAATTACAAATACTACCCATTATTAGTGATAGTTATGTTCTATAAAGTCACCACAAACACCGAATTAACAAATGCAGAACCATTACACATACCGGATTAGGTTCCTGAGAGCTTCTGGTCACAGCATTTTTGACAACTGATTAATACTTAAACTTGTTTAATGGTTATATCTGTTTAAAGACATCTTATTTAATATATATTGTTCATTCATTAGCATTGAACTCACAGCTAATGGCACTGTAACTCATGCCTGAATGAAGCTTATCTAGCACATGAAGTTTCTCCATAAGACATATCACAGCCTTTAGCTTAGGAACACGAGACAGCATTTCAACACTGCAGGTCATTTTGAACAGCAAAATCACTAAGAAAAAGCCCCCAAATGCAAAAGGCATGGCAGTAAATAAGACCTTGAAAGCACACGTCTTTCCAGTATGAGAGTGGAAATAAGAGGCAGAGAGAACGTTGCCTTGTTTGACCTTCACTGGGCATGTGAGTGTGTCAGGTAATTCACTTTTTTTTGCCACTCTGTGCATTTCCACAAATGACCATGAAAGTGCTGTGAGTATTGATTTTGGGGTTAGAAATAAATTTTAGGAGCGCCTGGGTGACTCAGTCAGTTGAGCATATGACTCTTTATTTCGGCTCTGGTCATGGTCTCAGGGTTGTGGAATTGAGCCCCGTGAGGGTGCTCAGCATGGAGTCTGCTTGTCCGTCTCCCTCTGCTCTCCCCACCACACCCACCCCCACTCGTGCTCTCTATCTCTCAAATAAATAAATAATAAATAAAATATTAAAAAAAAGAAATTGTAGTGGGTAGGAAAATTTGCAAATAGAGAATCTGCAAAAAATGAGGATCGACTATTATTTTTCTCTAATTATAAAGACACAAATGGTAGTATCAATAGATAATGTTCTTTATCCCTATTTCTTCACTTAACACATCTTAGACATATATTATACACACATACATATATTTTTCATTTCAGTAAGAAGAGCTTTTGAATTGTATATTGTTGTTGAAGCTGCAGAGTCTTCCATTATGTGGACATTTGCGTTGTTTCCAACCCTTTATTATTGGAGATATTGTGTATGCATATCTGTAGGAAACATATGGACTAAATTGCATGCTGTACATTATACATTCCTACGGCCATTGTAGGAGGGTATGGCATTCTTTCATAAAGCAACACGCTTTGCTGGTAGTGCTGGATAATGGCTTGAATTCTGTCTTAATACCGATCTACTGTGTCAAGGTACCATTTTACCAGTTTTCCAGTAAGGCACAAGAATCTACTGACTAGAGGGCGCCTGGGTGGCTCAGTTGGTTAAGAATCTACTGACTAGAAAGCAATAGTTAAAACCTCTAAAGAGTGGGTGTCTGAGATATTCCGTTCCTTCCCTCTCCGTATACCTATAACCTAAACTTCATATTTGATACATGACTGTGCTTAGTGTTTCACATGAAGCAATTTGTCATTTCCCACTCTAGTTAAACTTTCTGCAGAAAGTAGTGTGTTTCAAAAATCAGCACACGTTGTAGCAACACATGGGCAACATGCATGTTCTCAGTATTTTATTGTTAGAACAAGCCTAGAGAGGATAATTTGAATAAATTAAAAATATCTGAAACTTACTCCCATGAAGTTGGTGTGGATCCAAACTTGCAAAATGGCACAGCTGTACAAATTATTTAATAAGATAACCCTTTTTCAATCCCTGCCTTCATGAAGTTTACATTTTAGTAGCAGAAGATAGACTACAAACAAATAAGTTAACCATGTAGTATATGGTTATCTGTCAAAGTTTTTCAATGTACATTGGTTTTCCCCAAGACAGATCTCCCCTTGCATATGTGTACCAAAAGTTGCAGGCGTAAGAATGCTCTTTGCAGCACTGTTTGTAATAGCAAATAATTAAGGGAAGTCTAGATACCTTCTAATACAGAAATGGTTTAGTAAAAGTATGGCATATTGAAGCCATGGGATACTCTGAAACTGTAAAAAGAATAAGGTCAAGCCCTAAGTGCTATCATAGAAAGATCCCCAAGATATATTGTTAAAGAAGAAGGCAATTCAATTGTTATATGTGTGTGTATCATGTGTTGTTAAAAAAAAAAAAAGACGTTAAATTTTATTTAAGTGTTTTCCTTCAGGTGCCAATTTTTCCATTGTTAAAAGAGGTCATACAAATTAGTAGGAAAAAGATAAATAACTCGATAATATGGTATATAGAGGGCATACATTGGAAGTTCATAGCAGAGGAAATGTTTCTTAGCCATGTCTTTCAGGAAAACTGAAAAAATGCTTAAATGAATTCACAACTACGAAATAAAAGAAAACAGCAGTGGGGTACCACTTTCACCTTTTCAATGATGAGAGATTGAATTTTTTGAGCAATCTCAATGCTAGAGAGTGTGGGACAATGTTGGGGAAAGTAAAAATTCCTGTACTTTTGGGAGCCCTTTTGGAAGCTAATTTTGCATTCTCTATTAGTTGTTAAAGAGGTCTATTAGTTGTTAAAGAGGTAGATTCTTGTGCTGATGTGAAAAGATCTCAAAGATACATTAATGTAAGTGAAAAACATCAAGATGTACAATATTATTTAAAAATAGGACTCCTAGGGCGCCTGGGTGGCTCAGTTGTTGAGCGTCTGCCTTCGGCTCAGGTCATGATCCTGGAGTCCCAGGATCGAGTCCCGCATCGGGCTCCCTGCTCGGCGGGGAGTCTGCTTCTCCCTCTGACCCTCCCCACTCTCATGCTCTCTCTCTCTCATTCTCTCTCTCAAATAAATAAATAAAATCTTTAGAAAAAATAAAAATAAAAATAAATAAAAATAGAACTCCTAGGGGCGCCTGGCTGGCTCAGTCGGTTAAGCATCTGCCTTTGGTTCAGGTCATGATCCCAGGTCCTGGGATCAAGTCCCATGTTGGGCTCCTTGCTAGGCGGGGAGCCTGCTTCTCCCTCTGCCTGCCACTCCCCGTGCTTGTCTCTCTCTCTCTCTCAAATAAATAAAATCTTTAAAAAATAAAAAAATATAAAAATAGGACTCCTAAGGGTGCCTGGCTGGCTCAGTCAGTGGAGTGCGTGGCTCTCGAGTCAGGAATTTGAGCCCCACGTTGGATGTAGAGATTGCTTAAATAAATAAACTTTAAAAAAATAAAATATGACTTTTTAAAAAGTGTATATGCACATATTATACACCAATATGCATAAAAATCTGAGGAATGGAATTGGGCGTCTGTGGGGATGGGAAGGAGACCTGACTTTCATTTTGTACTCTTCCTGTATTACTTGACCATTTTTTTTTTTTACCATATGCATGTATTATTTTCATAGTAAAGATGAAATCTCACCAATTTAAATGAGAAAACATTTATTTTTCTTCATACAATTAAGCAAAATAACTTTAGCAATCAAATCATTGTTATTCTCCTCACATGTATTATTGACTGGTGGTCCCCTGTATTAGAAATCCCTTGACAGTAAAAGGTTTCATCTGTATTGTTCCCAGGCTATGCCCTGGTATCTTGGCATATGGTAGGCACTCGATAAAACTTTGTTGACTGAACAAAGGAAAAGATTTTTTTAAAAAGATTTTATTTATTTGACAGAGAGAGACATAGCGAGAGAGGGAACACAAGCAGGGGGAGTGGGAGAGGGAGAAGCAGGCTTTCCGCTGAGCAGGGAGCCCGATGCGGGGCTCGACCCCAGGACCCTGGGATCATGACCTGAGCCGGAGGCAGATGTTTAGCCAACTGAGCCACCCGGCGCCCCAAGGAAAATATTTTTTAATAAAGTGTCCAATATTCCAGTACCACTTTCATTCTGGTGGGTACATTATTGTCTCAGTTTTACAGGTGAAGGAGAAAAAACGGTGTCACAAAGTAAGTCTGAAAGTGATGAATAGATGTGCCAAGTGAGTTTAGTATTAGCAGAGGTTAAGATTTTGTGAGTCGTAACTATTTGTTCAACTTCACGTATTATCCAACTTCTTGGTCACTAATTTGAGAATATTTGTTAAATTTTGTCGTGGCTCTTGGTAGGTCTTGATAGCGCCTCTGGGAAACAGAAAAATGTGAATGAATGTGGAGTTTTTCTTCATCAGAGCTGTGTTTCCGTCTCAGTAAACAGACTACAGTGAGAGGAATGTGTAGGGCGATTCCATAGGTTGCACAAAATAAGTTACCTCATGTTTTGATATAAGGTTGAAAATGGGGTTAAATTATGGACCATCCATACAATGGTCCATTATACAACCTTACATGTATTTCCATGGATGAATATGTACTGACATGGAAAGATGCACCCTTATCTAATATAAAGTAAAATAGGAATTTATATTGTGATTAGATTTTTGTAATATATGTATCATATTTGTGTATTTTTAATACATGTATTAATAAATTTACCAAATTGTAAATAAGTGCAAGAAAATAATGTAAAGATTTTCTTAAACTGCGCATTGAAGCATAATCAACTGACTTGGCAAACTTAGTTTTAGTGAACTACATCCATGGACTTCGGTTTACCTTTCTAGGTCAGATAATTTTGTTTAATCCTTCCTGTTCCTAGAAAAGGATTTGTGATTAGATGTCAAAACATGAAGCATTGTTAGTCTGCTTCGTACCTTCATGAGTGTATATATTTCCTACTTCCTTTTTTTTAAATTTTTACTTAACAACAGAATGAAACAAAGTGTCAGTTAGGCTAATTCAACATGTACAACTCCACAAGGATGTTTTTATATCCTCCATAGCAGATGGGTAATTCCTTGAGGTATTTGGCACTCAGGAAATGCTCATTGAATTACTGTTGGTTTTCTTCTTAAAGAAAGGTAAAATATCTTTAAGAAATACCTGACAGATTACTCATTTATTCCCCCTGACCCTCCTCCCCAAATACTATGGAATGAACTTTTGGTATATGATCTGCTCAAACCAGGTACTTGCACTTCACATTGCATATGCCAAATTATTTTCCTATTAGGCTTCAGTTAGCAATAACTTGGGGAGGGAAGAAGAGAAGGTGGTGGTTATTTGACACGAGGGGTAAATAAGATGTTTGAGCCTTTCTCTTCTTACCCCCTTCTCACTTAAGCTTTGGCCTTACCACAGGGAGACTAAGGGGACCCTGCCTTCTCCTCTTGGACCACCCTCCTCTCCAAATCTTCCAAAAAACACGTCCTGATAAGGACTGGCCAGTTTGCACAGGGTGTTACAGATCAGTGAAGTGAGTGAGGAAAAGGCATCTTTTACCAGTGTTGCCATGGCTCCCTTTAGTCCCAAATATCCAGCCATGGACTACCATATGAAAGATTTATAGGAATAACTTTGTGCTGTCCATGTGGATGCTGTTTTTAGTTTCGTGATGTATTTTGTTCCAAGGCAGACATTTATTAATCAAATGTTTATTTAATTAACCAAGGCAGTACGAAATGGCTCAAAGAAGCTAATTCAATCCTTCTGTCTCTTCTTTCCTGAAAAAGAAGCACGTGTTTCATCACACGGGGAGCCCCTTTCCTGCCTGTTCGTATGCGTCAGTAAAATTGTAGAGGGAGCAGAGCCGGGCGTGAAAGTCTTAGGCAAGCCCTTACCTTCCCTTCTCCCCCCAGCAGCGGTCCTTCGGGGAGACTGACATCCTAAGTCTAGGTAACTTGTTCCCTAATCCTCTTTCCTCACATGCCTCCCACTCCAGAATGCATCTTAACGCTCCCTGATGATTCAGATTTTACCAACCACCTCATGTTCCGTAACAACAACAGCCAGTCTCTTCAATCTTCAAGCTGGCTCTTCTGGAATCTTACTCTTCCAGCAGGTTCTGGTTTCTTTTGTCTTCCTCTTCTTTTTCTGTCCCTTTCTTTGTCTCTTCAGTAGGTATTTACAGAATGGAAAACAGGCGTATTTGGAGGGATGCCCAGTAAGGCACTCTTCCTAAGAGAATGTTTGTTCGGTGTCTTTTTTCAGCGCCTGTGTGCCTCATTATTCCTACACGGCTTTGTAGCAATTCTCACGATTGAGCATAGTGGTTCTTAACATGACTTCCCACGTAGTAATCACCTGGGAAGCTTTTACAATCACCTGTGCAATCACCTTAGTCTCTCTGGAGGTGGGGATCAGGAGGTTTAAAAATTTCCCCAGGAGATGAAGTAATGAGAACCTGTGATTTAGGAAGATATTAGAAACAAGGGAGTCTATTTATCTGCTCAAGTGACTCTGGTTGTCTTAAACATACCTGGAATATGTATCTATTCTGTCATGATGTTTTGAGCTATCTCAGGGTTCAGATATGAATATGAGGAACCAGGACAACTTGGGTCTCTCTTACCGTCTGGAAAGAATGAAATTGTGTTACAGAAAAAAGATAAATAAATCTTCTAACAAATGCTTATAGCATAGTTAAATCCTGAAATTTGTGATACACATTTTAAAACTTTGATTTTTGTGAAATACTATCCAATTTGTAATAGAATGCACTTAAATATTTGGGTAGATCTTATGGGGTTTTTTTGTTCTTTTTTCTATTATAAACAAATTTTTGTTATAAATAGAAAGTTTCAGGGGAGGGGGGTGGGTTAACCTGGTGATGGGTATTAAAGAGGGCACGTACTGAATGGAGCACTGGGTGTTATGCACAAACAATGAATCATGGAACACTACATCAAAAACTAATGATGCAGGGCGCCTGGGTGGCTCAGTTGGTTAAGCGACTGCCTTCGGCTCAGGTCATGATCCTGGAGTCCCTGGATCAAGTCCCGCATCTGGCTCCCTGCTCGGCAGGGAGTCTGCTTCTCCCTCTGACCCTCCCCCCCTCTCATGTGCTCTCTCTCAAATAAATAAATAAAATCTTAAAAAAAAAAAAAAACTAATGATGTAATGTATGGTATTAACATAATAAAAAATAAATTTAAAAAAAGATCATGAGAAAAAAAAAAGAAAGTTTCCTGCACTCTTAGTCGCCCAAGATAATAATTTTTGGTGCCTATATTTTTAGATAAGTTTTTTTATGATATGTCAATACTATTAACACACTAATAAATACTGCGTGACTAAATGTAAAAATTTTTAAAACCACAGTCATTAATAAATGCATTAGGACCATTATTTAATTTTGAGCAAGCAATTATAATAATTTATCATCTGCAAGACATTAAGTAGAAGTTTTCATGTATATAAACATGGTCAATATGTACTTCAAAATAATATTTTCATGGAATTTTAAAAATCTGTTACCAGTTGTGCTCAGAATTTGCTGAAAATGTATTGGGGTTAGTAAAGTATATTAAGTACTTATCATGTATTTAAAATACATTACTCACGGGGCACCTGGGTGGCTCAGTCCTTTCGCGTCTGCCTTCGGCTCAGGGCATGATCCCAGTGTCCTGGGATCAAGCCCCGCATCAGGCTCCAGCCCCACTCCCTGCTCAGCGGGAAGGCTGCTTCTCCCTCCCCCACTCCCCCTGCTTGTGTTCCCTCTCTCGCTGTGTCTCTCTCTGTCAAATAAATAAATAAAATCTTTAAAAAATAAAATAAAATACATTACTCACTTAATTCTCAGAATAATGCAACAAGGAAGATATTATCTCCATTTTACTGATGAGAGAGCTGTGGGCCAGTCACAAATAAGTAACTCTCAAACGTGCTTGATTTCAGCTTAGATCTCTCTTTCTTGGAAAGCCCTTATCTTTTCTCCTTCTGCCACATGTTTGGCTTTACAGCTGCTAGAATAACATAACATTTCTCCTCCAAGTTAATCACAAAGACATGGAGTTTTATGGTTAGAGAGGGGCATGGCACATGGTTCTCCATCTTGCTCAGTACTTTGCTGCTTCTCTTTCATGCAGCACCAAGCCATCTTGTCCACCCAGCAGTGACAGTATAAGACAGAAGTTGGCAGCTGATAAAAAGTTCAAACAGAGGGGCACCTGGCTGGCTCAGTCAGTAGAGCATGGGACTCTGTCTCAAGATTGTGAGTTCAAGCCCCACATTGGATATGGAGCCTACTTAAATAAATAAATTAAATTAATAATTAATTAATTAAATGATTTTTAAAAAAAGAAATTCAGATGAACTTTGGGTTTGATGATAAAAAATAACTGGAGGGAGGCAAATCAGATGTTAAGCTGAAGAAATTAATATTTATGACAATGCCTAGTACTTTTTACATTTCTTAACTTTTCTGAATAAAAGAGGATTCCGTAGTTTTAGTAGACAAGTCTGTACCTTGGAATAAAATTGTGGTTGGAAAAGAAAACTATTTCTGTTTCATTGCAAACGAGGTAAAGAATGCTGTTAGGTAAGTGAGGACAGCTAAGCCTGTAAAGCTGCTTGCTTTGCATGAAGAAACTACAAAGTAAGAAACAGCCCATTATTCCATCTCTAGAGTTATTTCCGGAATGGCATTAGTAAGTTCAGTGGATCCCATTTAAACAAAGATTTGTTAGCTTTCTTTAAATCTGGAAAACCACCCTTAAAAATGTTAAGATTACAGTACTTTTCCCTTTCCTATTTACATGGGAGCAGAAGGTTTAAAGTTTTAAACTTTCAAAACACCAAAAAGAAAAACTGTGTATTTTAAGAACGAGATTCATATGGAGGATAAAATGTATCAACAGTTTAAGAATCTTAAAGGAGCATTTATTACATTTCACTTTCTTTACCTGGTGCTTTTCCCCTGCCCATCCTTGTGGATTTTATATCAAGGAATGAATTTGTTAAGAATTTTACAGATGGTATTTCTCTTCCTGTTCAGTTAAGTTTTAACCTACTATCTAAGAGCTATCTATTTAATTATCCCACTGTCAGGGTTTAAAGCATTCAAAAGAGATCTGTAGGTGGTAAATGCTGCCATTCTGTTTCAAAGATAAATGTTTTGTGTAGGAAATAAAGTAATATGTAAGGTCTCAGAAGTGATACTTAGCCACCTACTTTCTACAGATGGTATATTTCTACAATTTTACTGTAATTATAGTTACTTATTACTATTACTATTATTATTAAATTTGAAAAATCTTCTCCATGACACCAGGACATTTTCCTAATATACATTCTGTTTATAATTGTTTCCTCATCTTTCGGTGTTCTGGCTGCCTACTTACAAACTAACATAGGCTGACCGCGACATTAAAAAGTGACCAAGGGCATATCAGAGAAATAGTTCATCATCTACTGTGTCCTCCTTGCTCTCTACTAGACCAGTATCTTCACTCATGGGAGGGCCACATAGACAAAAAATTGTCTTTGCCAATTTGAAAAAGCAAATTTTGAAAGAACCAAATGTTCATTTTGAAATAAGGTTTCTAGGACAGTGTAGGAAGGTTCTTCCCCCTTCATCTAAAATTTCCTGAAATATTTTTAGCTGTCTAAAACACACACACACACACACACACACACACTCGTGACCTAATTGTCTCAATCCTCACTACTTGTATGTGTGATCTGTGTGTGGACCAGCAGTATCCCTGGGGATTTTGTTGGACGTATAGAATCTTAGGCACCACCCGAGACCTACTGAATCAAAATCTGCATTTTAACAAGATCTCCAGGTGTTTCATATGTTCAAACATATCGGAAGTTTAACAACCTCATATTAAGAATCACTCACTGCCTGGCAGAAAGGCCAAGCATGGCACTATCTGTATTTTCACTGAGACAGTTCTCTTTCTCTGCTTGAGACAATCCTTTACACTTTTCTAGACAAAGGAGATCCTAATCCTGGGTAATAGAGAGGTGAGGCTTGAGCAGATAAAGGTTTTATAACTGTAATAGTGTGATGATAGCAGGTGTAAGGTAATGCCAGGGAAATAATGGATGACAATCCATTATGACAGATTATTTTTTTCTCAACAACTTCCATGATCAGGATTGGGATGAGGTACGGTGTGACCTATCTGTAGCCCCGAAAGAAAATTGTTTCTTATTATAGTGCTATCCACCAGTATTAAACTTTAAAAATATTTTGGAGGCATGTGGGAGTGCCAAGAGCCAAATCAATAGGAGTCAACTATTTAGACTCAAATACTCCTCATATGAACATTCATTTTACTGTTACCCTGCATTAGCTAAATCTCCCTTTTCTAGTTTTAAGATTTTTTTTTTAAAGCAATTTCCACACCCAACATGGGGCTTGAACTCACAACCCTGATATCAAGAGTCACATATGCTCTACTGACTGAGCCCACCAGGCACCCCTGGATAAGTCTCTGTTTCACCACTAGGATTTCCATACAGTTTAGAATTTAAAGATGTTCATATTTTCAGGTAGTGACTTTCTTGTTGACTGCTGCAACTTCTCTAATAAGATTAATATTCGTTAGGTGATTACTAAATGCATTCTGCACAGTCCACTAAGTGAATCTTCATAATACTCCTAGGTGAACAACTCGTATTTTGTCTTTTTACTGATGAGGAAACTGAAAAAGGAAGACATAAGTAGCCGAGTAGGGAGGAGAGGGAGAAGCAGACTCCCCGCTGAGGAGGAAGCCCAGTGTGGGGCTCGATCCCAAGACCCTGGGATCATGACCTGAGATGAAGGCAAACGCTTAACTGACTGAGCCACCCAGGCACCCCATGATGTGCTTGTTTTATGTATTTATTTACTTTTTAACCTTTTTTTAAAATTAACATATAACATATTATTTGTTTCAGGGGTACAGGTCTGTGATTCATGAGTCTTACACAATACACAGTGCTCACCATAGCACATACCCTCCCCAATGTCTATCACCCAGCCACCGCATCCCTCCCACCCCCCTCCACTCCAGCAATCCTCAGTTTGTTTCCTGAGATTAAGAGTCTCTTATGGTTTGTCTCCCTCTCTGGTTTCGTCTTGTTTCATTTTTTCCTCTCTTCCTTTATGTCCTTGGCTTTCTTTCTCAAATTCCACGTATCAGTGAGATCATATGATACTTGTCTTTCTCTGATTGACTTATTTCGCTTAGCGTAATACCCTCTAGTTCCACCCACGTCATTGCAAATGGCAAGGTTTCATTTTTTGGTGGCTGCATAGTATTCCATTATATATACACACACACACACACACATACATACACACACTACATCTTCTTTATCCATTCATCCGTCGATGGACATCTGGGCTCCTTCCATAGTTTGGCTATTGTGGACATTGCTGCTATAAACATTGGAGTACATGTGCCCCTTTGGATCACTACATTTGTATCTTTGGAGTAAATACCCAGTGGGGCAATTGCTGGGTCATAGGGTAGCTCTATTTTAAACTTTTTGAGGAACCTCCATACTGTTTTCCAAAGTGACTGCACCAACTTGCATTGCCACGAACAGCATAAGAGCGTTCCCCTTTCTCCACATCCTCACCAACATCTGTCGTTATCTGACTTGTTAATTTTAACCATTCTGACTGGTGTGAGGTGGTATCTCATTGA
Organism: Leptonychotes weddellii; assembly: GCF_054177405.1. NCBI lineage: Eukaryota > Metazoa > Chordata > Mammalia > Carnivora > Phocidae > Leptonychotes > Leptonychotes weddellii. The sequence goes on from NC_138370.1 coordinate 96,340,137, forward strand.
GGATTTGATTTGGATTTCCCTGATGC
>NC_138370.1:96340262-96348367 GCF_054177405.1 Leptonychotes weddellii
GGTTGTCTTTTGGTTTTGTTGACTGTTTCTTTTGCTGTGCAAAGGCTTTTTATCTTGATGAAGTCCCAATAGTTCATTTTTGCCCTTGCTTCCCTTGCCTTTGGTGATGTTTCTAGGAAGAAGTTGCAGCAGCTGAGGTCGAAGAGCTTGCTGCCTGTGTTCTCCACAAGGATTTTGATGGGTTCCTGTCTCACATTGAGGTCTTTCAACCATTTGGAGTCTATTTTTGTGTGTGGTGTAAGGAAATGGTCCAGTTTCATTCTTCTGCATGTGGCTGTCCAATTATCCCAACACCATTTGTTGAAGAGACTGTCTTTTTTCCACTGGACATTCTTTCCTGCTTTGTCGAAGATTAGTTGACCATAGAGTTGAGGGTCTATTTCTGAGTCCGGAATTGTGATGCCGCCGGCTTTGCTTTTCTTTTTCAACATTTCTCTGGCTATTCGGGGTCTTTTCTGGTTCCATACAAATTTTAGGATTATTTGTTCCATTTCTTTGAAAATAAGCTCTGTGAGGCTCACAGTGGTGCCCCTCCTTTTCAGTGCTGTGTAACCAGCACCAAGCATAGAGTCTGCCAGATAATAGGTGTGCAGTATTTGTGGGATTAATAAAATATATTACATTTATATATATAAATTAATAATTTATATATAAATTAATTAATTCTATTTATATATTTTATACAAATATTTATATTTTATATATCATTGTATTATTATATATAATTATTTATATTTATATATTTTTTATATAATGAGATATATATATGTATATATCATTGGCACCAATACACAAACATTTTATTGTCTTGCTTTATACTGGTGAGGCCATGAAGAAAGAGAAGTTTGCCATTTGATTGGATTTTGATAGTCATGTTTTACCAAATTCAAAGTTACTAGTAAATCTAGCGGAGTAGTTCCATCTCTAGTCAATTAGAGAGCATGTTGTATGGCTACAACTGGTTATTGTTTGGGGGAAACCTAAGCAGTAGGGGGTGGGGGGAATTGCTCTGCATTTCCATAATGACTTGAGCAGAAGTTTGGGGTGGAAGAAAGAATTACACTCTCTTTGATCCTAGATCTGCTATTTATTAGTCATTTATTGGGCTGTTCTTAAAAGCCTCAGTTTTCTTATCTGTGAAAGGCAATAATTTTGTCTCATAGGAATAAGGTAGATGATACATGAGGTATAGTTAAACCCTGCCATAATTATGTAAGTGAATGTGCACAGCCGTGTTATTTTGAAAGTAATGCAAGGGGGAGCCCATGCAGCTCGCTGCCTGGGAATTCTGAGCATCAGAGAGCCCATTACCAATTGTGTTATTTCCACAAATTAGTTACTGTTTCACAGTGGGTTGTTGAGGAATTTATGTAATGGTAGTGAATGTGTTTTGTTTTGTGAGTTGCTAAGGGCCTCATAAATTTATGGCCCTATCGCTATTCTTACTAGATGGTTGAAAACAATAGATTCTATTAATGCATCTGTTCACAGTGACTTAGTTTTTACTTTTTTTAAAAAAGATTTATTTATTTGAGAGAGAGAGAAGAGATTTATTTATTTGAGAGAGAGAGAGAGGGAGGGAGTGCTCGAGTGAGCAAGGGAAGGGGCAGAGGGAGAGAGAGAGAATCCTCAAGCAAACTGCCCGCTGAGCACAGAGCCCAGTGCAGGGCTGGATCCCAGTACCCTGAGATCATGACCCAAGCTGAAGCCAAGAGTCAGTGGTTTAACTGACTGAGCTACCCAGGCCCCCCAGCTTTTACTTTTTTTTTTTTTTAAGCTTTTACCTTTTAAATTTTATTTATTTATTTAGTTTTAAAGACTGTATTTTTAAGTAATTTCTACATCCAATGTGGGTCTTGAACTCATGACGCCGAGATCAAGAAGTCACATGCTCTTCCGACTGAGCCAGCCAGGGACTCCTACCTTTTAAATGTAGATAGACTTAACAGAAACATAAGCTTAACTGATACGAACATAATAACGTCCACAGCGAAGTCAAAATAGATTATAAAACCTTTGACAGTGCTCATGCTTCATAATGAAAATGTCCTCTTCACTAGGTGCGTTTTGCTCCATTTCTGATTGACTTTGATCTCTGCTTTCCTGCTTTGCCCAAAGAAAGTTAGTCAAAATTTTGAACTTCTTAAGAGGAAGCAGCCATAAAATGGAAAATCACTAAAGGCAAGTAGCCAGTAGTCCAGGCTCAAAGTCAAAGAAATCACTGAATTCTAGTGCTGGAGGGGAACTAAAATTTATCCTTATTAACCCATAAGTCTAGCCTAAAGTTCTCTTGATTTCCAGTCTCCTCGGGAAACCAAAGAAATTCATTTTATTATATTTCTTGACTACATATAATACATATAATACCAAACCATTAAATTTACAAAGGTGCCACTTTCCCTGCCAAGTTTTCATGTGTGTACATATTACCATTGGGCCCTTGGCCTTCCAACCAAGAAGGATGGGAGTAATTCTGCATTTATGGGAGTTCCACAGCTTTTTAACTGACAATTCTGAAGATATCTGGACATTTCTGTCATAAGACTTTCTTTTCAGGCTTCTATTTCTTCATTTCCACTTTGCTCTCAACTTCTCTCTGTGCTCTATAAGGGGACGTGGTGTGGCTGTCATAGCTGCTGTTAATTCAGCTTCAAACAGCAGCTTTACAAATAAATTACCAATCTGATGACCTGAAACACAAAGGTGATATGAAATTCAGAAAACCACAGCAGACCTCGAGCCAACTTTCAGAGGATAAAATAATATTTTTCAGAGGGTAAAATAATGTTGTTCAGTGTGGATATTGGGTGCAGCTGGTATAATTAGAGATGGCTGGCAGATCCTACAAGAATTAGTTATTCTGGGTAAATAAGAAAATATTCATAAACTGATTCCAGGACTACATCTCCAGTCTATAATTCGGCTTATGAGGAAGGGCTGATTGCTCCTAATTTAGATAACTGTATCTGTCAGTCAACAGAATACATAATCAGTCCTAGCTTTGTTGATAGTGGGGCAAACTGTACGACAACTTTACATTTCTAATGTCTTCAATAATGTACTCAACATACAGTGAACATTTTTTTATTAAAGACAAACTAGGGGTGCCTGGGTGTCTCAGTCAGTTAAGCATCTGCCTTTGCCTCTGGTTGTGGTCCCGGGATCGAGTCCCGCATTGGGCTCCCCACTCAGCAGGGAGTCTGCTTCTCCCTCTGCCCTTCACCCCGCTCATGCTGTCTCTCTCTCTCTCAAATGAATAAATAAAATCTTAAAAAAAAAAAAAGACAAACCTATAGTTGTGGGAATTCTACTCAGAAGAACTATGAGCAGCACAGCCTTTCACTTTACAGTTGACTGAACTTAAATATGAAACTTAAAAGTATTATATTGATGTGTCTATTCCTTAATGCAGGACTCCTAGCTCCAGAGAAAACATCTGAAGGCATTCATGATCTATTGAAAAGTGAAAGAGGAATTTGAGATACTTTCTAATAAACTGAGACCAAAATAACACTTAGAATTTCAAATATCTAGAATCCTGTGAAATAACATTCAGAGAGACAGGTATGTATTAGGGTAGATTTTCTGAAGACGGACCCCTCAGTCTGTGAATGTGCAGTCAGTCTCCATGATCAGTGCTTTGAAGGAGCCCACTATAGATATCTTTCATATTAGCCAGGCTTGATCATTTATATTATGCTGATTGAATTAACACCCTAACCCCTCATCCAAGTTGAGAAGAAAGATGCCTTTTTCTACTGGACTCACAGTTTTAACATCTAATCGAAATTATGTGATATTAATGAAGCTAGAGGTCAGTTCTTTGAAGACCTCATACTACACTGTGGTCAGCCTTTTCCTGGTTCCCTTTGATATTTCTTCATAGATCTAATATTTTGACCTCTTGTTCATCTTTGAGGATCTTCTCCAAACACTAAGTTCTCTCTGGTGCCCAGTGTGGACAGACCCCGCTGAGAACAGGATTATTTCCTTGTTCTTCCAGGAGGCCCTGAATGAAGTTGATTACAGGAAGCCAGAGAGAGAAGAAAGTAGGCAGGAAGGAAGAGGGAGCACCATATTGCAGTCCCTCGGGTTGTAGGCTCTTTCCTAGGAGGACGTCTACCTCCCTCTGAGTTTATCCATTTTTAAATTTGTAGTGCCTTCACTTCTTCCCTGGACTCCTACCCTGCTACCCTAAACTGTCTTTATGGAGCTTCATTACATGTGTTTCTGACTACTCAGGATTTGCTAATTCAGTTACAATTTTCATCCTCCACGATGCTGACCTTGGCTCTGAAGTGAGGCTGGTTTGAAGCCAGAACACCCCTATTTTCTAGTTGTGTAAGTTACTTGGGCAAGTTACTTAAACTCACAAAGCTTCCTCCTCTGTAACTGGGGAGGGTGCACATCCGTAGTGGAGTTGGAGTGAATACTGAAGGAGAGATCCTTGCCAGGTTCTTAACACAACGCCTCCAAAATCCTCAGAAGCGCTGGAGGCCGGTGCAAGTTCAAACATCTCCTTCGTTAGGCATCCTCAGATGATTTTCAGTGACTCTCTGATGGCCTTAAGGTGATTCTCTCCTCTTCTTCCAGTCTTACATCCACATATTATAAAGGAGTGTCCTGGGTTCCACTTTCCAGGTCTGTTAGTGAATATAAGTAAAATGAAAGGCCTCACATTTTTAGCCTGGAATTCAAGGCCCTGCACTGTTCTTTCCCAGGCTCCTCTTCTGCCTTATTTCCCACATCATCACTTTCAGACATCAAACACATTAGCCAACCTGAAATAATCCTCATTCTCTGGACAAACCTTCTCTAGCCCTTGTTTCACACCCTTCCTTCCTTCTGGAATGCTATACTCCTGATCTCCACCATTCCCCATCCTGCCATTGTGCCAGTCCTACCCAAGGCCTCGTTCTCTTACAGCCTGAAATAACTCCTCCATTGGCTGATTTCCCATTATTTTCTTAAGAATTTTATTATGACTGCCCATGTTCTTCCATGTGATAGTTACTACTAGTTTGGAGACTCTGAGGACAGGAAATGGTTGAATGCTTTTATCCTTCACTGTGCTTAACATGGTGCTTGGCAGCTGGTGAGTCTCAGAGATGGGAGTACTGACAGAAGGAATACATTGCAGGGATCAGAACCAGGCAGCAGTCATGAAGTCAAATAGATTCTCCCTATTTTGTGTATGAGGGGCCTTCCCTGATCACCATGCTGATGAAGCCCTGTCACTCCTGTGCTTTGTTTTTGTATGTAACATGCATCATTAGCACATTGTCGTGGGGCCTCGGGTTGCTTGTTAGTTTCTGTCTTCCACTGGAAGGTAGGCTTCGTGAGCTCAAGGATTTCATCTATGTACATATGTATGTACGTATATATGTATTTTTCCCTTCCCACCCAGGACTTCATCTTTTTTATTTTTTTTTTCAAATCTTATTTATTTATTCATTCATTCATTCATTTATTTATAGAGAGTGAGCAGGGGGAGAGGGAGAGAGAGAATCTCAAGCAGCTTCCGCACTGAGGATGGAGCCCGACTTGGGGCCCATTCCATGGCCCTGAGATCACCACCCAAGCTGAAATCAAGAGTTGGTTGCTCAACCGACTAAGCCACCCAGGTGCTCCAGGACTTCAACTTTTTAATATTTACAATCTTTAGCAAGAACTCATGAAGTATTTTCTGAATAAGTGAATGGATAAATGAAGTAATCATACGACTTACTCTGTTCAGTATTACGGATGTTATCAGTTCTATCTGGCTTTCTAAAGGTGTATAAACAGGCTTTCTAATAACCGTTGTTGGGGAGTTTTAGAGGTTAAGTTTTTAGAGTACTTTTAAGAAATGGATGCTCGGGGAGCCTGGGCGGCTCAGTCGGTTAAGCGACTGCCTTCGGCTCAGGTCATGATCCTGGAGTCCCAGGATCGAGTCCCGCATCGGGCTCCCTGCTCAGCAGGGAGTCTGCTTCTCCCTCTGACCCTCCTCCCTCTCATGCTCTCTGTCTCTCATTCTCTCTCTCTCAAATAAATAAATAAAATCTTTAAAAAAAAATAAAATAAAAAAAAAGAAATGGATGCTCTTCTGGGGACAGCATCTAGAGGCCTTCAGCATGGCCCAGCATTTGACTTATACTGTCGTAGGCTATCCTTCAATACAGGCTCTCAAAACTAGGCTGTCTCAGATCTGTGGGAATAGAACCCCTGCTAATTGTTTATACCAAGAGGTTTTGGAAGGCAGCAGAATCCCCATACTGTGTGTGCCCAGGCCAACTTCGGAGTCCATGCTATAAAACCTAAACAAAAAAACAGGTCAAAAGGGCCTGTGTTGGATCCATGTGCGCTAAAATGTGTCTGTGACCGATTTAAACGTGCTTTCCTTATTGAGGAGCAGAAAATTGTGAAAGTGTTGAAGGAACATGCACAGAGTCAGAAAGCTAAATAATGAAATGGAAACTTGTTGAGTAATAAAAATCAAGACTTGTTCTTTAAAAAAAAAAAAAGAAAAGAGAAGAGAAGGACATTTAATCAGTGCTAAGTAATTATGAGACAAGTTTTCTTTTTTTTTTTTTTTTTAAAGATTTTATTTATTCATGAGAGAGAGAGAGAGGCAGAGCGAGAAGCAGGCTGCCAAGGAGCAGGGAGCCCAATGCGGGACTCAATCCCAGGACCCTGAGATCATGACCTGAGCCGAAGGCAGACGCTTAACCATCTGAGCCACCCAGGCGCCCATGAGACAAGTTTTCTAGGAAGTGTAGTCAGAGCCCAGAAATATTTTAGTTTCTTTCTTTTTTTTTTTTTTTAAGATTTTATTTATTTGTCAGAGAGAAAGAGACAGAGAGCCCAAGCAGGGAGAGCGACAGAGGCAGAGGGAGAAGAAGGCTTCCTGCTGAGCAGGGAGCCCGATGCGGGACTCGATTCCAGGACCCTGGGATCATGACCTGAGCTGAAGGCAGACGCTTAACCAACTGAGCCACCCAGGCGTCCCAATATTTTAGTTTCATGTGGTGTCTTTAACTTTTCTTTCTTGCCTTAGTTTTCTTCTTTCAATGCCAAAAGAACATAATTTATTTCTCTTCAGCCTAGGACTTTGCTTCCTAAATAGATGTGGGGGTTAAGTAAAGGGATAAGCCGAAACAAGGGCCAGGATGAGCCAGTCAAGCTGCCTTGCCTTTCTTCCCTTTCTCACTTTCTTCCTAGGCTTCTGGGATCTTCTCTGCACACAAATTCCATTCCTGTTCACATCTTAACATAGCGTGACATCTGTAAGGAAATGGAAATGCCTTCGCTATGCTTTCAAAGTAGGATGAGACTGTCCTTGAGGTTTGAGGTTTATCTGCACAGCACTGAGCACTCAGGGGACTTTGGTAAATATTTGTTGAAGAAATGAATGAACCATTCATAGAGGAGGCACTGATAGGCACTTCGGGTCACAATGGAACACTCTCCGTATCAGTACTTATCTGACTTCATTGCTCTGTGACACTTGACCCTCTTTAACGTTTTTTCTGTAACACTGCTTCGTTTTCTTTTTACCTTTGTTTCTTCTTTTGCTCTCCTGCTTGTTTCTTTTTCTCCTCCCCCGCTAAATGGTGATGCCCCCCTCCCAGTTAGGCCCCACCTTGACCTTAAGAGTATTCCCCTTGGATGACCTCCTTCATGTACATGACTTCGACCACCACCTCCCAGACTTGGATCACTTCCAAATAGGTATCTTCTCAGCCCAGACATTTCTAAGTCCCATACCCTCTTTCAGTCTCTACCAGTAAGTCCTATAGTCTTGTTAATTATTTTTATTAGTAAATACTGAAATGCCACTTCTTTTCTTTTTTAAGTTTTTTTTTTAAGATTTTATTTATTTATTTGACAGAGAGATAAGACAGAGCCAGAGAGCACAGCAGAGGGAATGGCAGAGGGAGAGGGAGATGCAGGCTCTGCACCAAGCAGGGAGCCCGATGCGGGGCTCAATCCCAGGACCCTGGGATCATGACCCGAGCCAACGGCAGTCGCTTAACCATCTGAGCCACCCAGGTGCCCTGAAATGCCACTTCTTTACTCCCCACCCACCGGACTAACACCAGCTATCAAGTCAGACAAACCAGAAA
>NC_138370.1:96348467-96393093 GCF_054177405.1 Leptonychotes weddellii
AAAAAAAAAAAAAGACCTCTGTTCTTCCTCCTTGTTGAATTCATTTCAATAAACCTAGAGAATGATTACTCTGATGAGTCACCGTCCTCTAGACGGCATTCAGCTGTTTGTCTTCCCCTACAAAAGATGTAGGCATCTTTTGGTGAGAAGGGCCGTTACCTGGCCTCTCCACCTCCATCAGGTTACATTCCTCCTGGAGGTCCTCTGTGTTACTGCTGCCTGGCGGCCTTTCTTCAAATTGAAGCTAATGCTGCCTCTCCTGCTTTAACCCTGAGTGGCCTCCTGTGCCTTCAGGATGAAAAGTTAAAATTAGGCCCACACAGGCTCAAAAGTCATTTAAGATAGTACCTCATCTTAACTCAACAACCTCATTTCCTCCTCCTGTATCCTGTGCTGATTAGTCCAAACTCCCCTATGCTTGTCCCCACCAACTCCCACTCAGGCTTGTCCCCACTCAGACTTGTCCCCACCATGCTTCCTCCCATTCTGTAGTTGTTCTGCTGGTTAGAGAAAAAACTGGTGATTTCTGCAGGAGAATTTTACTTCTGCTTGCCTTTTGATGCCTTCTCCTATCTTCTCCATACCTCTCTGGATGTTTAAAATACATCGTGAAATTGTTTACTTGTCTGTCTCACTGGAGTGAGCCGTTTGGGGTTTGTGTCCTTGGCTTCTAGAACAGTATGGACCAGGGTTTCTCAATGTGGGGTCCACAGGAACCTCCTATATCATTTAGCTGTTGCTAACATTCATATTTTGGGGTCCTCCTCACCACCATAGGACCTAGAGAATTAGAATTTCTGACTTTTTAAATAGACCCCCCAGGTAATTTTTGTAACTATATGTATTTAATACTTTTTAGTAAACAAATCAGCCGGAGACTTTGATCTTTTTATTCACATACACTGCAGTAACTTGGATTTGTAGCTGATAATTCTATACTCATCATGTTGTGAAAGGTAATTTAATTCTCGAGAGAAAAGATTGCCTATATGTCTTCAAATGAATTAGGGATTTGGAAATCCTCTGGCCAGTTTTAATCAGTACAAACAAACAATTTGAATAATCCTGATTTAAAAAATAGTTCACACAACTCTAGATTAAGCAGCCTAAGCTATTCTAATTCTTGCAGGGGACGTATTGTCTCCCTGCTTTGGAACTGAATTTCTCTCCTTGCAAATTTGAATCAATAAGTGCATGGCGACAGGTGGTTTGCAGGGACTTGAAAATCACGGTGGCAGATATCTTATAAGTAATTTATTATTTTCAATCTGATGTCCAAGGTATAGACCCTACACATAATAAATGAATTAATTATTAAAAGGCTTTCTTAACTATAAAAGATTCTATTACAAAGAAAACAAAAGAATGGTGCCACCAGAGCTTCTCCAGGTGAGTGGGAGTAAGAAGTCTCAAAGGATCCTTATACTGTGTTAAACTCACATACGATCTTCTTGAACAGAAATATGTGCTTCCCTGTGTTTATATGCATTTAAATGTCAATATAAATATATACTCATGCACAAATATAAATCTGCTATCTTTGATATCCTAAAATGATTTCTAGTCGTGTTTATATAAATAACTCTGAAAATCTGAAGCCAGCCAAACAGGTTGTACCTTTGAATAAATACAGCTGTTGCAACCTTCAGCCCACATAATATGTTTGCTTAAAGTGAACTGTCCAATCAACTGACACTTGTGACTGGCATGTGCAGTACTTACCATTGTGCAACTTTAGTTTGCCTAAAATTGTCCACAAAACATTTTCCCTTCTGTTGTTCTGGGAAGTGACTTTCCCTTGGATCCCTGTATTGCTTCAGCTTGAACATCAGGGCTCAGTCATTTTTAACACTTGATCAATCAAGCTCAACTAAATAAGAATAATTGTGGCCTAAAATGCCCAGGAGGTGTGTGGAGAGTCTTCTGCGTTTTGTTTTCCTGCTGTTTTGTGGTAATAACACAACTCCCATAGATCAGGTAGCTCAGCATCTTCATAGGCGGCTAGACAGATGTCACTTTAAAAACATTTCAGTTTTGGAGGTAATGGCTTATTGGTTCTCATCCGTGTTATTAAATCACGGCAGCATTCCACACACTGTCAGTAGCAATAGAACTTGGTACATTATATTCAGAGAATTTTCAGTAGAAGTTGAGGATTTTAAGAGTGTTGGGCCGGAAAGAAGAGACAATCAACAAATAGAACCTTCATTAAGTAGGGGGATTTTCTCATTTCATTCAACAAAAGTCTAGAGCGCACAACGTAGAGTTGATGAGGCAGCTCAGTGATGCTATCAGGAAACCAAGCTCGGTTCGTCTTTCTACGCCACTGTCCTTTCTCATGGCTACTACAGAAGTCAGGTCTGTGACTGGGTAGGAAAGAGAAGCACAAACCTGTACTTTCAGAAGGTTGATTTTCCCTGTAAGGCACAGATATGAAATCTTGGTGACTCAGTCACATGCTTTATTTATCCTCGTCAGGGCAGCCTTTCTTAGATCTTCAAAAATGTATTCCAGGTAAGCTGAGAACTTTCCTTTACAAGTTCTGTCTTGTTGACTGGAAACATGGATGAATGTTTTCTTAGTCCTGAAACTAACTTGCATACCGGTGGCCGACACATAATGGCAGGGAGCATAATTTTGTAGCATAATTTTGTATCGAAGAACACGATAAGCACCAAACCAATGAGGAAATGCTATACTTTGCTGTGTGCCCTACGCTCAGCCAAGAAATGTTTGAAGGAAGTCTTTTGCAGAAGGCACGTGACTAGCTTCATACATCCACACACTGAACATTGGACCATATGATAGGTTACTGTGAAAGGACCCCCCGCAACTGGGAGCATGTAGACTGAGGAACTTCCTGTAACTACACTGCTCATGCCTGCCTTTTCCTAAATTCCAGGGCCTGGCCTTCTCTTGTCTAAAACCTCTGCCACTCCCTTAACTCAAGACTCACTCAAGCTCCCGATTTTCTTTTTAATCAGTGAGGAATCTTTATAGATCACAAATAAAAGCATGTTGACTTCATTCATATAAACTTGTCAATGGCTCCCCATTGGTTTTAGGATTAAAAAGAAACTTTTTAACATGATCTATAAGAGCCCTCATGATCTTGCTTCCACCTGTTTCTTGGACCTTCAGCTCAACAGTCTCCAACTTACTCTGGATTTCAAGGTCAAGCACACTAAATTTTGTATAGTTGTTTGAATGTGCTTTTTCTTTCTTGCCTCTGACTCTTTGCCCATGCCATTTCAACTCACCTACTCATCCTGTCTAATCTGAGTTAGAGCGCATCCTTCTCCTCCTTCTTAGAATATTTCCTTATTATCTATTCTCTGCTTTTCCATGTACTTGTCTATTACCTCCAAAAGACATTAAAGTCTCCAGGGAGCAGGGGAATATGTGTTTTGTTAGCTCTCCTCAATACCTTGCACCTAGTTAGCACTTAGCTACTTGTTGAAAATATTTGTTGAATAGCAGTATAAAAGAATGAATGAATCGGAATTCTCTTTCCTCTGAACCCAGATAAACTCTCAGTAATACGAATTCAGCAAAATTTTGTACCATAAGCCAAAAGCCTTTGCAAATTTTTGTTAATTAGGAGGTAAGTAAATATCTTTGATCTCTGTTATTAAACTATCATCCTTAAAGCAATTCCTGGAAAGTTACATCTTTTACTTGAAGTAGCTCATTACTAGTGAAGAAAAGTAAGTATGTTGTTCCTAGGTTTCAGTTTTGTTTAAAAGAGCAAGGAATTTTAGACTAAGTCAAATTTTTTTTTTTAATTCTCACATAAGTGAGACACTTTGGAAGCTTAGTGAGACACAGGCTTACCTTCTGATAGTTAAGGTACCAGGGCAACTAAAATGCAATGTCCTGTCTGTGTTGTTGATGCAAAGCACGAGAAATTGTCTACCACTTTTCCATTCCTTTAGTTTTCCTCTCTTGTCAAAGTCTTTTCCAGTTGTAATACAGTGGGTTTTTTGTAAATAGTATTTTAGCCAGAAGTTTTTTATTTGATTGTAGGATATAATTGATTTTGCTCTATATGACAATTGTGTTATCTTTGAGATAGGAAATCAAGGAATCCAGAGGGTTAAGGATGATGGTCGCTGACGATATGAAGCTAAATAATCATGATCTTGAAGTTCGACCTCAAGTCTAAAATAATCTCCTAAGAGTCATATTTAACTACAGACTTTCTCGGAGTTACTCTTTGTTCAGGCTGCTATCACAGAATACCACAGACTGAGTTGCTTAAGTAACGGAAATTTTTCTCACAGTTCTGGAGGTTGGGAAGTCCCAGATCCAGGTGCTGGCAGATTCATTGTCTGATAAGAACACACAGCTATCTTCTCTCTTTGATCTAGCATGGAGCCTTCTCGGGCCTCTTTTATAAGGGCACAAACTCCATTCGGAAGAGCTCCACCCTCATGATCTAATCACCTCTCAGAGGCCTCACCTCCTAACACTATCATGTTGGAGGTTAGGATTTCTACATGAATTCTGAGGGGGACACAAACATTCAGACCACAGCACTCTCCTACATTCAGAAGGTCTGAGGTGAAATCCACAGTCTTAACAAGCACCCCAGGAGGTTCTGAGGCATGTGGTCAGTGGACCATATTGAGAAACATCTAAGGTTAGCTGGTGAAAGCGTTTAGTTAGAAAATGTGAACTGGCAGATAGATGTTAGAGGACCAGCACCTGCGAACCCTATCAATCTATCTATCTATCTATTTTTCCAGCACCACCCACACATACACTTCCTCAGCAGGCCTCCAGAGAGCCACCATTGTGTTACTAATTTTGCCATTAATGGGAATTCCAAGCTTGGCTCCCATTTTTGATGCCAGCCTCCCTCCCCCACAACTGCAACTAGGATCTGATGTCTTTTGTTTAAGACTGGTCACTGGGGGGCGGGGTGGGGGGCGCCTGGGTGGCCCAGTTGGTTGTATACCACATCTTCTTTATTCATTCATCTATTGATGGACATTTGGTCTGCTTCCATAATGTGATGATTGTAAATAATGCTGCAATAAACATAGGGGTGCACATATCCTTTCAAATTAGTGTTTTCATATTCTTTGGCTAAATACCCAATAGTGCGATTGCTGGATTATACAGTAGGTCTATTTTTAACTTTTTGAGGAAACTCCATACTGTTTTCCACAGTGGCTGCACCAGTTTGCATTCCCACCAACAGTGCACAAGGGTTCCTTTTTCTCCACATCCTCGCCAACACTTGGTTATTCTTGTGTTTTTGATTTTAGCCATTCTGACAGGTGTGAGGTAATATCTCATTGTGATTTTGATTTCCATTTCCCTGACAATGAATGAGGCTGAGCATCTTTTCATGTGTCTGTTGGTTATCTGTATGTCTTCTTTGGGGAAATGTCTGTTCATGTCTTCTGCCCAAAAAGAAACCTTATCTTTGAAGTGTTTATGTTTCTACTTAATGGTGACTTCCTAAAATTGGGATTGGCCTATTGATTGAAAATGTAAAACTTCACCTCAACTCACTTAAGCCCTGAAGTAAAAGACCTAATTTTTTTTTAATGGAAATAATTGTTACAGTATATATACATTTTTTAATTAGTTCCTTTTTTAGTCTAAAAGTTGTATTTTATTCATTTTCATTTGCCTTTTTTTAAAAATAAATTTCTGATTTCCACATTACCATTAGACTTTGCTTCTTAATATGTACATTTAGAGAAATATACATTAGAAAGTCACTTGTGTCCTACACTCCCCTGCTGACTAAGAAGAAAATGGAAAACCTATTTCCTTGTCCTTGTCAGGAATTACTATCTTTCTTTTGCAATTTGGACCTAAAACCAGTTTGCCAGCGAAGCAGAATTAATATGCTTGTAGGAAATCAAATTTTGTCTCTAGTTCAGGAATAAGCCTGCTAAATTCTTGAAGAACCAGGCTCTGCTTTTGTATATTCAAGTCTAGGTTTGCAAGAGGAAATCCTGAAAGAACAGCACACACCTTCTTTATAAGAAAGATTAAATAAATTCATCTCTAGTGTTAAGCTACTTTTAGATCTGTCTTAATTCAAGTCTCTACCATGGAACCTTATAATCTTCACCTATGGACTGTCTTAACTTCTTTCACAGGAGGTTCTTTGAGAAATTCAAATGTTCTGGAATGTCTTAGTAACTCAGATTTATAATTATCCCCTGAATAAGATTACTTCTACAATTTAATGAACTTTTTTAAAATCATAGTCTAGGTGATTTCGTGTTCATTATTCTTGAATGACATTCATGAATATGCAAATAGTTGTACCGACATGAAAATTTACTGGAAGAAGCAGAATTATTGCTCAGATGCACACTTACAGACACATTCTCCAAGGATATCTTTGGATACTGAATTTTCTAAAGACAAAATTGGCACCATCTGATAAATTTACACATTGGAGATGGTTCTAGCCCTGGCGACTTCTCGGCCCCACACACCACACGGTTTCCCACCGTGTTCCACTCCCACATTCCCTTAAAGTCTTCTTCTCCAGTTCACCTCAGCAGGCCTACACTGGCGCTCCTATTTTAAATTCCCAACTATCCCTTACTCCCCACCTCATTTTCCCTTTACAAGGCATAACTCTTCCTCTTTCTGTAGTATTCCTAAACCTCTACCATACCATATTATTTATTGCCTGTCTCCAGACTTGTAACCTCCATGAGAGTAGGCTTTTTGGTCTGTTTTGCTCACTGGTGTATTCCCAGAGCCTAGAATTGCACTTGGCACACAGTAGGTGCTCAATTAATACCTCCTGAATGGATGATTAGGCTCTCCCACTGGAATTGGAAAAGAATATAGAAAATTAATGTTTCTACCTGGCTATTTGTGCTGTCAAAATGTACAACTTTTCTTATTTGGGCCAGCTATGGAGACTAGACATGAGTTTTCAGTGAACATGGACCATATAAATTTTAGTGAATATTTGACCTAAATTGTTGGATTCAGTCCATTTACGCCCCGGAATTCATCAGTTTAACAAGAAAAAAGAATCATCGTGTTGGTGTCATTTAGGTAATGCTTTTGTTTTACCATATACAGTTATGGATTGAAATCCGTGACCCTGCCATCCACGTCAGACAAGGCTGGGCTGCCTTTGCCTATATTTATACCTACGCCACATTATTGACAGTTTTATTTACTGAAACACTTCCAAAGGACGTGGCCACGAAGAGTTTGTAACTGGAAGAAAGATTTAACTCCAAAAACAGAGATTAGATTTTGGGGTTCACCTAGCACTTTTTTTTTTTTAATTTATTTTACTTTTTTTAAAGATTTTATTTGAGAGCGTGGGCGAGAGAGAGCAAGCACAAGCGGGGGGAGGGGCAGGGGGAGCGGGAGAAGCAGACTCCTCTGAGCAGGGAGCCCGATGCGGGGCTCGATCCCAGAACCCTGGGATCATGACCTGAGCCGAAGGCACACGCTTAACCGACTGAGCCACCCAGGCGCCCCAACCACCTAGCGCTCTTAGATTAAAACTTTTCCTCTTGGTGCTCCTTTGTACTGAGAACTGCCGCACAGATCTCTCTGCTCCGAGGCTGTTTAGGTAAGGGAAGCACTGCAAAACCGGGATTAGCTCTTGCTGCCCACTTCTCTGCCCCAGCCAGCCGCGAGGAGCCAAATGCAGATACTGCTGAGAACAGGAACCTTGCAAAGCACTTTCATAATTTCAGCCCTTTTGACTTATACTCTTTTCCTATAAAGGTTTTAGGGAAGTCATGGGCAAAAAGCAGCACTGGAAGTTGAAAACCAGTTACCTGAGATCATGAGCTACTGTCAGCCCAAAGCGAAGGTGCACTTGGGGTCAGAGAGCTGGTGATCAGTCAGGCTCGCCAATGCCAGCCAAAGGGCACCGAGGGCAGAGTCTTGGCCAATAGCTGGTCTGGAATCATCAGATAGTGCCAAATCTTTGAATGTCTGTTGACATCATTGTCTGTTTGAGGAACCTGGGTTAGATCAGACCTTCACCTTGCGGCCAGGTTTGCTTTTCACCTCTCCCCTCCAAGGCAGAGAGCAACAACCTCCCAACACAGTGTGACCTCTTTCTCCACTCACCTATTCAGACTTGCTGCAGTCAACATTTTTTAAGTTGTGAAAAGAGGGGCCAATGTGCAACATTGACGTCATAACATTCCATGAGCCTTTTAACTGCAGCATAAATCAGCCAAATGGTTACATTTAATTCCTTTCTTTACTGCCACCCTAGTAATTAAATGACTATAAAAGGGACCTTTTTTTTTTTTTCTTACTCCGTATATAGGTCAGGGAAAAAAAGGGTATCTACCCATAACATTTTTATTTTCATTTTACTTAAGAAATATCTAATTTAGAAGACTCAACTATAGCCATTTTTGTTACTATTCCTAAAAAGACTGCTTTTCGCTAGTTCAGTTAGCTTTCAGCTCAGTTCAAGAGTTACCTGATGCACAAACAATGAATCATGGAGCACTACATCAAAAACTACTGATGTAATGTATGGTGATTAACATAACAATAAAAAATTAAAAAAAAAAAGTTACCTGCAGGTGCCTTCTAAGGAACTTAGGTCCTGCATCCTGTCTACAAGTTCTTATGAATATAAAGTGCTTAAATTATCGTTTCACACTCTTCCTTCTCTCCATATTCAAGCTGAGATATCAAAGTGACTTGTTTTCATAAAAGCTCTTGTTTACTTGCAGACTTAAATTGTGCTCTTTTGCTTATTGATCGCTCTTTGAAGTACACACCACAAGGTCAGTATCAAATTCACAGGACTGCTGGTGTCATCTGTAACCTTAAAGTGACTAAACATACATACACACATACATAAATAAATAAACGACTAAAAGAACTGGAAATGCTTTTGGCCATGAAGACCCAAGTAGCCTGATTTTGCATTTGATTCTATTCTTTTTTTCTTTTTTTTTTTTAAGATTTTATTTATTTATTTGACAGAGAGAGAGAGATAGCGAGAGAGGGATCACAAGCAGAGGGAGTGGGAGAGGGAGAAGCAGGCTTCCCGCCGAGCACGGAGCCCGATGCGGGGCTCGATCCCAGGACCCTGGGATCATGACCTGAGCCGAAGACAGATGCTTAACAACTGAGCCACCCAGGTGCCCCGCATTTGATTCTATTCTTATGTGTTTTTTGTTTTCTTGATAATGAGCAGTAACATGTCATGTACTGGGTACTTACAACGCATCAGATGCTGCCAAGTCCAGTATTTTGATGATCTACGATAAAGCCTGAGAAACAAGGGTTATTTTCCTGGCGTTTTTGGTGATGACATTGAGACAGATAAAATTTGCACAGGAATTTATTCAAGATCAAGATCACAGAACCGATATGTGGCAGCCAGGATTGAAATCCATGTGTTTGTGACTCCAGTAGGGGTAATGGTGAGTGACTGCTATGGCATCTTCCGATAAGACTGTAGAAGTATGTGGAACAAAATTTGTGTAATTTTATATAATATACATGCAGCCAGCACCAAAATGTTTGGTATGTTTGTTAGCATTTCATTCTTTTAGAAATAAAAACATACTTTTTATCATTTAGTTTTATTTATAAAAATCCTCAGTTTTCATTATTAAACTAGTAGCAAAAACTTCAGTACCTAATAAATTAGAGAAAAGAAGCATGCATAATCCTGTCACCCAGTAATAACTATTATAAATTGGGGGCGGGGGGCATTCTTTCAACTTGCAATTATACCACATTCTGTTTTTTTTTTCCCATAGTAATTAAAATTATATGCATCTTGCATAACTCTAAAGGCTGTATAATAGTCTTTTGAGTGAATATACCACAGTATATCCCTGACTCTTAGAGATTTCATCCACTTTTTCACTGTTGTACTCCAGGGATTTTCTTGCCTTTCCCATATTTAAGATTGTTTGCTTTAGAGAGATAGTTCTTGGTAAGTTTTTCCCAGAGATAGGTTATTTTCCCTTCCCACTCGCCAGCCAAAGCTGTGAGTCACTCAATGCTCTCCCCAATCAAGTACTCTATTATCACTTTCTTCTTTGCCTATTGATAGACATCAAATGGTACCTTAGGGTTTTCTTTGATTATAGAAAGATCCTGATCAAAACAAACCTGTTTTATTTAGAATTGTAAAATTATAGATGGTTTGGGGTCATTATTTTAATTTTAGATTAAGCTTGGCCCTTCACAGAATTTGTCTAGAAATATGTCGGGGGATCACAGATTCTCTTGATGGCAGATGAGGGTAGAGTTATCAGGTGGAAAGTGATGCTGTCACGGGGCCGGTCTCATTTCATACCTGCCTATTGTGTCTTTTGCTTACTTTATGCAAACAATTACACTGAGAAAGTAATACATCGGTCTCTGGCCAGTGAGAACTAAAGAAATTGGATCGTGCTTTCCCAGCCTTCCTGAGCAGTATTTGATACAGCATGCTACTCCAGGAGCAGCATGCCTCAGTAGAAACATAATCGTATTTCCAAAGAAAGGTGTTTTTTGGTTTTTTTTTTTTAAACCAATAGTATTGAATTCAGATTAATTTGTAGGATTCCTTCCACTTCCAAAGGGGGAAAAAAAGGTATAATAAAATATAATTTTGACTGTTTGGACTTAGAATCAAGTGGACTTGAAGCACCCATTCAAAGATGACTTGAGCATTGGTTATCCTATTTAGTCCCTCAGTTATAGATTTTTTTCTTTTCCCTTAAAGTATTTCCAAAATTTAATAATATCCGCTATATCATTCATCCATTCGTATGTCAGGAGCCCACTTCAGGCCAACACTGTGGTGTGTAAGGCCTTGGGCATACAAAGTTGAGTAAGACACACTTCTTATATATACTTCAGGATTATAGACCTGTAAACTTACACTTAAGGATTATAGACCTGAAATATAAAGAGGTAAGGGCTGATATAGGTACACAAAAAGGCATATAGAAAGCACAGCAGTGATGAAGTTTGGGTAATCAACTTGATCTAGAGGCAGTCATGGCATATCTTCCCAGAAAATGATGAGGATAGGTGAGAAGAGCATTCAGTGTGGTGAGGATGGCATTGTGCAAACGCAAGGTGGGGCAAAGGTATGACATCTTTTGAAAATCACAGTATGGCTATAACATAGGATGTTCCAGGGGAAGGTATACGACACGGTTCCAGAGTAGACAGGTAACACCATTTGAATCATGTAAAAGCATTTGGAGATAGGCTGAGAGACAAAATCAAATCTGTTACAATTCTTAGAGAATTTTCTGACCGTATGAGATTAATGACATTTCTATTCAAATAGACAAGGTAGTTGGAAAATATAAAGTACTTGTCTTTGTACGATTTACTGTGTATATTTCTTTATAGTCTTGTACATGTGTTCTCAACAATTTGTCAATACTAGATTTTAGGATCTGAACGCGCAGGAACATTGCATGTCCTTTTGGACGGCTAGAACTACAGCAAAGATCAGTCTAAGTGGAAAGACTCAAAGGCAGAAAATTGTGTGATATAACCAAAGATCTTCCAGTGTGTCCAACCATTAAGTCATCAAGGGAAAGTGGCTGTCAGCATACAAAACAGTAGGCAAACATGCAGACTGGAGAAGGATTAGTCAGCTTCTAGGACGCGATGACTCTGGGGGAAGAATTTGCTCAAGACTTGGACCCGATAAGCAAGCGTACTCTTTCTAGGTTATCTTCCTCAAGCTCTGTCTCCCTATTAAAATCAATCACCTATGAATATGACTTTAATAAAGGAATACTTTCTTGGAGAAAAAGTGGATTTCAAGTGTGAGTAATAATCTACATTTTTGAATGTGAGAAAGAGCAATGAGATGTGAATGGAAGCTGGAAAAGGTGGATAAACACCACTACTGTTGAAGGGACCAACTGAGAAGCAGCATACGTTCTAGAATGCCAATATAATGTAGTAGTTCAATGGACAGGCTCTGACCCTTGGCTGCCTAGGTTTAAGTTCAGCACCTTCACTTAAAAGCTCTAGGTTCTTGTTCAAGTTATTTAACCTTGTTCCTTAGTTTTTCTTTGTCTACAAAAGGAGGATGGTGGTAGATTCTTTGAAATATAAATGAGACAATGTATATATAAAAAATGCTTGGAACACTAAGAACAGGGACTGGGATATAGTAAGTGTTCCCTTTAAAAAGTTAATATTACTTTGACTAAATTGAAACACATTCTATTTTACTGGTCTGGAGCAACACACAGGACTGCATTCCAAGCCGGCCTTCAACTTTGTGTCTATTATGGACCAGTAAGTGCCTGTAGCAGAGATTTGTGTAGATAGCTGCAACCCTATGGATGTTCAATAAATACTTTTAAATGTTGTTGTAGCCCTTAGGCATGTAGTATTTCTCAAACTGGTTCAAAATGCTTAAGATCAAAGGACATATCTTGAATAAATACGTGTCAGTCCTTTTTCTTTTTTCAACTTCTTTTTTTTCTTTTGGTGGGAAACCTTTCTGGGTAAGCATAGCTAAGTAAAGACCATTCTTTCAATATTCTCAAATTTGTTGCCTAGAAAATCAGTCTTGACAAAGAAGAATAGTAGAAACTAGAATAGTAAAGCAAAGGCTCAGGTTTACTCTCTGGAGTGATTGCTCTCTCTGGATGTAACACATGCGTGCCACCACGCTCAATGTGAAGGACACATTCCCTTCTAATGCACACCCCAAAGGGAATGCTCTTGGAAGTCTGGGAAGACACATGACCTTTCTGGCTTTCAAAGAAACCATGAGTCAGAGACACTCTTCTCTCCCTAGGCATTTTCACCCTTTTGTGAAGAAAAGGCTGCTGTGCGCATTGTTATTTTGAGAATCTCTTTCGTCAGAACCCATGCTTGATAAATCCCAGCTGTACCTTAGTTGTGTCCCAAGACACATCTGACAAATGTGGAAAAAAGAAATTATTTTTGTCTCACAACCTAGTAGTCCAAAGAAACTTGTAAAAATAAAAGTAATTCCTCTTTCATCCTCTAAAGAAATGGAAGCTGTGCTCTTAATGTTTGAGTTTTCTAATAGATCTTGAGATTTTTACTATTATACATTTTTCCCTAAAAATCTTACCATTTTTTTCTAGCTTTGAACCTGTGAATGAAGGGGCGGGGGCGGGGGGAGAAACAAACTGAAGGTCTTTGTGGGAAATGAAGTAAACAGAAAGCTAAAAGGCTCCTAAACCAGCCCTGGACACTATCTGGCAGATTTCACTCTGGCTCCCCCTCTAGAAACTGATGACGTGAACATTATAGAGAGCAGCTTCCTGCTCAGCTCATTCAGCTTTGTACGCAATCATCAGGGGAGAATCAGTGTCTCTCAATGTGGAGAAAATGTTGGGGAGCAAAGGCCTTAGAGTAGCTAATAAAAATAACCAGTGATTTGTTCTAAGATTTAGAAAACCATGCGATTGATTTTGTTTATCATATTTGGCATATTTTATCATATGAGAGCACCTATTTTCCTTACATAATTCTGAGGCTTACAAAATAGAGCTTTTCCTACTCTAAATTTTAAAAAGTTTATGTCATAGAAACCTTTATTGTTATCAACTTGTCATACTTCAATGATTTAGAAGAGAGTAAGAACTTATTTTTTTAGTTTTATTTTATTTTATAATGTTAAGAGTAAGAACTTATAAGATCTACATAACAGTTGTAAATTCTGATAGTCTAATGTATTTTTATGGCATTGCCCCATCCAGAGCTAAGTTAGGATTGGCTATCATGGAATTATCTTATACTGTAGGATTGTTTAGTAAAGAGATGACTGGAAACAACTGGAATTCTACTTCAAGAAGAATCTGAACTCTGTGGGGTAGGGGGTTGTCTTGGCAACCTTTCTTGACTAACCTTCCTTTCAGATTATTCCTTTCTCTTGGAAAGATACTATAAAATCATTTCCCAACGACCTTCACGACAAGGAAAGCATTGCAAGATGCAGAGTTTGTAAGAATCGATCATTCACGTCGTCACCAGGCTTGTACCATGTTTCCATTGTAGGCAAAAGTGAACCTAATTCTAGAATGGTGAAGGAAAAGTTGACCCAAATTTGTTGTTTTGTCTTGTCTTCAATTTTAACTTGAACTGCTGATTTGAAAAGAGAAGTTTAGTCTGTGCTTAAAGTCAGTTTGAAGCAATTCAGCCCAAGTGTATCTGAAGCATAAGTGATATCATCCCAACTAGTAAATGCGTTTTTTGAAGCTATACCACATTTCAACATACATTCTCTTGAGTTCTCCGATTTCTCTTTTCTTTTTTTTTTAAAGATTTTATTTGAGAGAGAGAGAGAGAGCGTGCATGCGTGTGAATGGAGGGGGAGGGGCAGAGAAGAAGGAGAAGCAGACTCCCCACTGAGTAAGGAGCCCAACACGGGGCTCAGGGCTCTGATCCGTGGACCCTGAGATCATGACCTGAGCCAAAGGCAGATGCTTAACCAACTGATCCACCCAGGCACCCCACCCCCGCCCTGCTTTTAAAGATGATTTCTCTTAATCTTTCCTTATATTTATCTTATCCAAGTTTTCACAACCTTAGCACTACTGACATTTGGGGCTGGATAATTCTGCACAGCCTCCAGGGCCTCCACAGACTAGATGCCAGTAGCCAACCCCCATCCAGTTATGAAACCAATAATGTCTCCACACGTTGCCTATTGTCCTCTGCAGGGCAAAAATCATCACCCCCATTGCAACACTGGTGTAGATTTTAAAAAAGAGGTCCATAGATTGAACCCTGGGAACCTTCAAGGTTTGAAGATTGGGGAGATGAAGAGAGAACCAGCAAAGGAGAATGAAAAAAGGGTCGATGGTGAAATTGGGAAAGAAATAAGGGAAAATAGCGTTCCAGAAACCAAGTGAAGAACGAGTTACAGAAAAGGAGTTAACATCTGTATCGAAGCTGCTGCTCATTAGCCACCTGAGATGAAGACTCATTCTTTATGGATTTAACAGTAAGAGTGATGAAGCATATGACAACGGGCTTGCTGCAGATAGGAAAATGTACTGGATGTAGCCTGTAACGTATATTTTAAGATTTAAACGCAAGTGATAGTCACAAGCCAAACAGTCTTTGTTGTCACAAAAGAGAGTAAGAAGGCAATTTAGAACTTGCGACAGTGGGGATAAATTGAATGCGTATTAGTTATTTCTTTTTTTTTTTTTTAAGATTTTATTTATTTATTTGACAGAGAGAGAATGAGAGAGAGAGCACATGAGAGGGGGGAGGGTCAGAGGGAGAAGCAGACTCCCTGCCGAGCAGGGAGCCCGATGCGGGACTCAATCCAGGGACTCCAGGATCATGACCTGAGCCGAAGGCAGTCGCTTAACCAACTGAGCCACCCAGGCGCCCCGAATGCGTATTAGTTATTTCTAATAAATTGTGCATGTTGTCCATTGTAAGGTATATGATAAACCATATGTTACGACTAAGAGTTCAAGTACCGATTTGTGAGTTTATATGCATATGAGCGGCTTCGGGACAATCCGTGTAAGAGTGTGACTCTCAGCCCCTTGCATTCTAAAGTGCTTTCTTGACTTGGAGGGAAGAGGCTGGCTTTGGATCTAACAAACCAAGAATAGAGAAGAAAGTTTTGCCCTCTGCCGGGTTGTCCCCTATCAGCTGCAGCAGAAAAATGGCTTTAGACATTATTATTTCAAGTTAATCCATGTGGCAAAATGAATCATAGTCCCCCAAAGACGTCCACGTTTTATTTGTGACTTTGTGAATGAGTTTCACGTCTAGAGCAAAAGAGACTCTGCAAATGTGGATTAGGTTAAGGACTTGGAGATGAGATTGTTAGGGAATATCAGTGTGAGCCCAATCTAATCACATGAGTCCTTAAAATTGGAGAACCTTTCTTTCCAGGGTGTGGGCCTGGATTATCTCTTGGACCCAATGTAATCACAAAAGTCCTTAGGAGGGAGGTAAGATCAGAGTCAGAGGAGGTGATAGGATGACAAAAACAGAGTTAGGGAAGGCAACGTGACCCTGGAAACAGAGGTTGGAGCAATGCATTTTGAATGTGGAGAAAGCCAAGGACGGCAGGCAGTCTGGGTGCTGAAAAAGGCAAGAAAAGAGATTGCCCCCTAGAACCTCCAGAAGGAACGCAACCTGCGTACACTTGAGTTTAGCCCCGCAAGATTCATTTCAGACTTCTGACTCTGGAACAATACGATAATCCAATCATGTTGTTTGAAACCATTACATTTGTGGGAATTTGTTACAGCAGCAATGAGAAAGCAACACAGTCCAATTGATAAGGCAGATTGTCCTCATTACCAGAGTTCTCAAAGCTAGTGTCTTCAGACCTTATCTTCTTCTGTCTCTGAATGAGCATTCAGATTTGGAAGGAGCAATGTGAACACCCTAATCAAAATTTGGCCGCATTATTATTTTCAAGAGCAAAAGAGAGTTCTTTCTTGGGTAACTGGTGATATCTCATGGGTGAAAAAAAAGTCTGTCATTTCCACTCCCTGGCTAATAATATATTTCTTCTTGTCATTGCCAGTTTTTACTCAGGCTTCATTTCTTATGTAAATGTGATTTGGTGACAAAAAAAGTATCCGTGAGCTATACTACGAAATTGTCTTTATCACTTCTGAGCTATTTTTTCCCTGATCCAGAAATAGCATTTGGGACACGTTTTCTCATTGCTTTTCCCACCCCTCTTTCAACATTTCTATCCAGGAGGAAAGTCAGTACAACAGTATATTTAATCACCCAGTGGTTACCATGAAAACATGTGGGTTGTTTTTTTTTTTTTTCATGGTAGTATTTTCTAGCTTCTTTACAGTTGGCTGAAGCAATGAGTATAAACTAAAATTCTATAAATATAAGGTGGTAGTGAGGCAGAAATGGATCATCTTTCAGTTCAAACGATTAGCCCTCGAGTATAAAGCACGCATAAATTTGGATATGTTTATGCTTGGTATGAGCTGGTGTCTGTGCAGCTGTTATTTTGATTTTAAGTTTGGGAAAATTGTGTCCGAATTGGACTTAATCTTATAAACCTGAAATCCAGTTTCCGTTCCATTGTGAATAATCATAAATGCTTTTTATAGTGTCTTTTCACTTCTGGTTTTAGTCTCCAACTCTCAGATAAATCTATTTTCTACAGAACATTTCAGGGCTTCTTCAGGATGAAGACAAGCAGGAAACAAATTTCTGTATTTGACTCTAGTTTTTATTTTATTTTTTTTTTTAAAGATTTTATTTATTTATTTGAGAGAGAGAGAATGAGAGACAGAGAGCACGAGAGGGAAGAGGGCAGAGGGAGAAGCAGACCCCCCACCGAGCAGGGAGCCCGATGCGGGACTCGATCCCGGGACTCCAGGACCATGACCTGAGCCGAAGGCAGTCGCCTAACCAACTGAGCCACCCAGGCACCCACTCTAGTTTTTATTTTTATATATTTTTAATATCTTATAAAATTTTTAATTTTCTATTTCTATGGTGAGCAGTCCATTAGAATAGATAACCAGATTCAAAAACAAACCAAACAAAAACTTGTGGCCTTGACACAAGCGCATAATTAATCATACTTTGTGTAACTTCTGGTCCAAGAAAACTTTATTTTCAGGAAAAAAAAATCCCTAATGTCTCATTTCTGCTTCGTAGTAGATCTTAAGACTGTAAAAGGTAAAATTTAATCTGGTAACGGAGTCACTTACTGCTCTTATTTCATGGGAGACGTTTCAGAATTTTAGTATGCTTTCTGTATTCATCATTATATTCATTTTATTCATTATCATGATCTTAACGGGTGAACGTTTCTTCATTGGAAATTCAGATGAGAGCTTTCTTTTTCTTAGAACAAAGGGCATTTCTTTAAGGGAATTAGCACAATGAAAGTGAAGTGCTGATGGAACCACTTTTTGAATTCTCTTTCTGCCTGCTGTCTCCTATTTAGAACTTATTGTTTTTTTTACATGGCCTCTAGAATGTACTGTTTTGCCATGACTAGTATCAGTAGCTGATGTATTATTATACAGGGTGGTTACTTGGTTACTTAGCAATTCTAACTCAAAGTGACAATCAGGACCAGGTAATCAAGTTGAGCCATGCTCTCAAACAAACCAGAAACTACAAATGAGTTTGTCAATGCACAGCTCGTTATTAGTTTGAAATGGGAGATTTGTCTACCAAGACCCCTGGCAAAATTTTTATTCACAGGTGGTTGCAAGTTTTACTCTTTCTAAGGAGATAAGAAACTCTAAACTTTGTCAAAGCAAGAAATTTAATTCTTTCTTTGTTTTAGTGGTCTCTAAAATCTTTAATTCTAACTTTGAACTTGAATCTTTCTGGTCAGTTTTATGAAACCATGTCTTCTAAAACAAAGAGAAAATATTCTCGCATCTCTGTAAGATGCAGTATTTCAGGATTAAAAGTGACATTTGTTCTGGAGGACAGTTTAGGGACACTGAACCAAATATCAGCTTTCTTGAAACAATGCCACGGTTGACCCAGCAATTTGCTATTCTTTTCTCAGGACAGGAGAATATTCATTCTTAAGTGAATAAAACTTCAAGATGGTCCCATCTGATAATTCCTGGGAAGAGCAGCAGTTCATTAAAGAAGTTCCTTCCGTCCACACCAGAGCACTCAGGAACCCAAGCATCTATCGATGCTGGCAGTGTGGACTGTGGGGAACCTCTGTGTGTTGACTTAGAGATCTAGAGTCAAACTTCAGCCACATCTGCCCGCTAGAAGAGAAGTAATCAATGCCAAGTCTCCCCAAATCAATGCATCTCTTTTTATTCTGCCCCCCACCTCAGCTCAAAGACTTTGAGTGCTCTCCATGCCCTGAACCAGTGCGTCTCCATCTATCTTTCCAGGGGTCACGAGCAGTAACACTTCCCTCTTTCTTCTCTCCCCCCCCAGGCACATCATGGTATACACATGAGTGAAACTATTCTTATTTATTTAAAAAGAAGGAAAGAAAGGAAAATTAAGCCACAGATTCCAGTACGTCAACTATGAATACATAACCCATTACTGACCACACACCTCACGCAACCTTGAGGAGAAGATGCAGTCGTTAACTCGGCTGCCAGAACTTTAATCCACATTTCCAAACTGACTTTCTCCCATGTCTCCCCACCCATGAGGAAACATCAGGTCTGACACATGCCCAGCTTCACTCATGCCTAACGTACTGCTTTCTTCCCACCTCAAATTCCCATTTATGGCTTTCCATCCATCCAAAGCCTTAAAGGGTCTGCCTCCAAGCCCACCCTCCACAGAGCATTTTCTCATCACAGCAATATCTCCTTCCTCAGAATTTTTATCAGACATTATTATCTATAACACACATTTTTCCTGTCTTTCTAATGAGACTGGCAGAAGCAGAATTTACTCTTACATAGGGATTGGTTCATTATTATTTTTTCATTCAAGGGCATACTAAAAACACTGAAAATGACAATGATAACGTTCATTTAAATTGTGAACGGATGGTTGGATGTCAGCATTTTTTATCAGCAACTGATAAAACAAAGGTAATTAATGGGTATCTTGCCAATTTAAGTATTAGAGAGATGACAGTGTTTATGGGGCTGTGTGTGTATGTGATTTTAACATTTTGAAAGTAGAAAGATCCTATATCCCCTTGTAAAAAGAAAGCCAACAAGAAAATAGAATTCATCAAGATTTTTAAAAAGGTGACAAGGGGCAAAAATGGTATGTTACCATATAGGTACAAACAACTTTCTGTAACACGTCTGTTTTAAGAGGAGTGTACTTTCCTAGAAAGAGATACGTAGCCAAGTCATTCAATCCATAGGACTAAATACAAGTCTACTTTGAGTGTGGCCTACTTTCAACAATAGAAAAACTGAATTACCAAAAAAAAAATGGTTTTTTCGCCTTTTTTTATTAAATAAACAAGGAGAACCTGTGATCTTTCCATTCACATCTGAGAGGAAAGCAAAATAAGAAAGAGGTATTTGCAACTCAAAGAAACTCAGAAACTGTTTGGCTTCCTGGGTCACACATAACTGGTTGGAATAACACCCTTTAGTCACTTTAGTCACAGCTTTGTCTTGCAATTTTAAAGTCACTATTCATTTGTATTTATTATGGTTCTATTTCCTCTATTCTCCAAATCATTCTTTGTCAGAATTTCTGGGCAGAGTTAATTTCCAGTTATAATTTACCTGTGAATAACAACTTCTGGAAAATTCCCATTGTTTGTAATGTAGAAAAATGCCTGTATGAAGTGTTGGGGGAATTCTCAAGAATAGGACAGAATCCAGTCCCGAAGCACAACTTCAGGATCCCTCTCAAGAAAACCTTCCTTTATATTCTTACCAAATTATGACCACCATTGGCAATGGTCCACTGAATGTCTTATTGGCAAAAAGCCACAAGTGTTACTTCCTCCGTCTCTGGGTCTCTAATTTGTTTGTGGCCTTAAAATTACTTTCAGAACCTTGCATTGTTTCCTCATTTGAATAAGGAGCTGAACTAAAGGAGAAGTCGTAAAAGAGATGTGGCCTCACCAATTAGCATTTTTTCTCAGTTTCAGCCTATTTGACTAGAAAACTTTCTCAACTAGAAAACATTCTGTGCTTGGTAGCTATCAGCCAAAGCAGGTGAGGTGTTCAGGTGTCCTCTTCTTTTCTTCCTCAAAGCTTTGTTTGCATTTTCACAACTCCTTGTACCTTATACATGTGTGGTAGCCACAAAAACAAGGTCGCTGAGGCAAAAAGGAGTTCAGGCATCTGCCCCAAAGTGTCCATTAGCTAATACCCTGTGTTGAAACGCCGCCCACATGGAAGAAAAGTTCACCATTCTCAAATGAACTTGTTTCACTCTTTGGAAGAGCACAAATCAGCCAACAGAGATCATGAAGTGAGTGTTAAAGGGACTCAAGCCAGGTCCTGGTTTCAGTGGAAGCTCAGGGGTTGGGGGGAAAAAAAAAAAAAAACGTTTGAATGTTCACGCACTCTTTGACAAGTGTTATTGGGTAGAACAATAAGTACAAATCATTAGCAGCTACTCTGGTGAGAATAGGAAAAACACCTCCTAGGAATGTTTTGGACCAGGATAGCATGATAGAGAAGGCCAGCTTTCTGAGGATAAATGATAAAGCCATTATCTGTTTTTACTAGTTATGGGCTAAATGTCCATTCACATCAATGACAAAAATGGAAAGGGGGAAAAGAGTAAATACAAGGGCGACAAGCTCAAAGCACATCAGTATTTCGTTTGGGTGTTCTTTACTTGGTTGGTTACTCTAATTATAGCTACAGAAGCACCATCCTGAAAAGTATTAAGCACCTATAGTGAAGGTTTGGGCTATATGATACACGTTTAAGATTCTTTAACGGGAGGAGTCCCTATCCTCTGGAAATTGCTAGTTATCCAGCAACAAAACAATGTAGTGTTACCGTTATACCCAGCTATGGAGGCCTGCCAGAATATGAAGTATTATTAGATTACCGTGGAAGCATTAGGGAAGTTATCTATCCCCATTAAATAGTAAGTGGGCTAGCAGGAAGTCATTATTCATCTTGACAATGATTGAACCTTTACCAAAGAGATGGCAGAACCGAAAGGCAGCCTGAGTCCATTTAAATTGCCCAATTTGTTAAAGAAAATCTTACCTTATTTTAAGCTAAATGGAAAAAAATCATGATACATTCAACTATAAATGATACATTTTGATTTCTCAGTTGGAAGAGGTAAGAGTTAATGCTTCCTTAGATGACTCCCTCTTACAGAAGAAGCTTAAGCTTAATTCTGAATTAACCTAAAGGGTTACAGACTTGAATTTCACCACAGTAGAAGATTTATAAAGTATACAATAAGCAACTTATTTGTATTATAGCACATGACTCAGATATAGCCTAGACAATTAATTGATGTTTACCTACCTGCTTAAGCAAAATTTTGGTAGTTTTGGCCCATATACAGTATGTAGCTATGTGACCATAAAAAACTAATGTCATCCAGCACCCCACCCCATCCCCCCTTCCCTCTTCTGTAGAATGAGAAAATTGGGCTCCATCTCTCTAAGGTCTCTTGCAATTCTCAGATTCTCTGTGTCTATATTGATTGACTTGGTTGCCCTAGCTATGGAACTGAAGGTTGGTAAAGATAATCTTTACAAAACACATGGAAAAGAGAAGGGTCTGTGCCAGGCACTTAATAGTGCATTAGGACTAATTCTCATTCTGTAGCTGAAGAAATGTAGAGGAAGACATCCTGAGGGAAGATTTTTGTATTTTTTTGGTTCTTCAAGGCACATTATTTTTCCCGTAATGGCTAGAATGATAGGGTCTATACAGACATCCATTTAATTTGGTGTGTAATTGCAAGTAATACAACTAATCTAACCGTAACCAAAATCCAAATTAGATTGAATGAGCAAGAGAGAGAATGATAGATAATTTAAGGAAAAGCTTAAGGGGCATATATAGTTCATTTGTCCCAAAAATATGATAGTTGAAACATGAAGGCATGGAGATTCCTCTTGGTCCAGTCACAGTTAAACAACGTGCCACACAGTTACACAATGACCATGCAATTCAGGAGGAGGGCTTGTGGAATTCTTACATGCCTATAAGATAACACATCAGGTACACCCTTTTTCCTCCTGAAAGTTTACCACAGGAGAACAGGGAGATCTGAGGCTTAACCTCTAAGCCTGTTTGCTTATCCGTAAAATGAAGATAATGCTCTACCTACATTAGGGATGATTAGGAAGATCAAAGGAGAAAGCTCTTTAGCACTATGTGTGCCCGCCCACAGGACTCACTCCCTAAATCATACCATGAATATTGTCACTCATCGTTACCTTTATAATTTAGAAAAGAATAATAAAATTGTTTAAAAAATTTAGAAAAGAATATATACTATTTCATATTACTATTGCTTTATCAATTGATAGAATTTGTTTTTTAGCGAGTCCTTGCTTAGATGCGTGTAAATGCAGATGGTAATTAGGACTCAATTTAGTGATATACACTTGCTAAATTCATATATAACATATATATGAGTATACTTACATATGCTCATTCACATTCATATTCATATTTATTATATACACATATTTACAGCCAAAAGTACTTTCTTCTTGAAATGTTTAATAAAGTTTCCATAAAATTGTCTCACGTTTCCACCTCTCTTTGAAGTATAGAAATTCCCTGTTTCTTTATGGAGGAAGAAAATGGATCATGTTTTTTCCAAATATTTCATTCTTTAGTAATTCATATGTTAACTGGGAGAGTACAACTATTCATTCACTCAGTTAATGTTTGCTGAGCACCTAAGTATATAGGTGCATAATTATTTTTCCCTATCAGAAAATTTGATATGACAAGACCATGGTCATCCAACAAATATTTATCAAGTAGTGACTATGTGCCCAGGTCTTATGTTTCAAAAAGAATCTGCAAACCTCAGTTGGAAGTGGTTTATTCCATCTTTTTGGGTTGGTTTCTGGAATTACCACTTTATTGGGTGGTGTTCACCAAGTAGATCACATGCATTCACTGAAGTAGGTGTGTTGCTTGTGTAAATAATTAGATTCCTCCTTAGTCAGCAATACATACCAGCGGTATCAGTAATTAGGGAGAAAAACAGGAGGCATTTTGCAAAAAATGCTCATTAGGTTAATTCATTTTGCTTTTTGTATTATGCTTGTAACTTACTTTTCAACAATTTCCCTTTGAATCTCATTGAGTGGGGAATATCCATTTTAAGAGATACTGCTTTTTTAGGAAGTTCGTTCAGGTGCTTAAATTATTTACAAGGCCTCTGTTACTTTCTATGGAATCATAGTTCTATAGAATCTTGTGGGTTTTATTTTTGTTCTTACTGGCATTATCAATACCACTGTTTACTTCTTGGTACAGTAATAAACCAGCAGGACCTAGAGATTCTAATTCATATTGCTTGTATATTTCTGACTAAGAGTTCCACCTAAGCCTGATAAAAAGAGAGAATAATGAGCCCCTGTATTCCTTCGTCCTTTTGTTAATCCGGTTTCCTCTCTCTACCCTGAGTATTGTTTTGGTTTTGTTTGTTTCTTAGGATATTTTAAAGCAAATCCAAGACATGTAATTTCACCCATAAATATTAAGTACATACTTTTAAAATTATGACTAACACTTTCTGATTTTATTAAAAATGTCTTTTCCCAATTGGTTTGCTCAAATAAAGACCCCCCCTCCTCCAAGTCTACCTATTACCTTTGATTGTAGTTTCTCAAGTCGCTTCTTAATCTAGAAGAGTCCCACATTTGGATTCCAACTCCTGACTTATTGAAGAAATAAGTTCAGTTGTCCTACAGAAGGTCCCATAGTTTATATTTCCCAAGAATAGGTAGTAAAATCAGATTTTGATTAGGTTCAAGTTCAAGCTCTAAGGCAAGTATATTTTAGGTAGTTCTATGTTCTTCCTATTGTATTGTATGATGTCTACCAGTTATCCCTATTATTAATGATAATATTGAAACTTAATACCTGCTCCTTTGGTGGAGAAGATTTCAGGAATCCATATTGGGGGTGCCCTAAGTCAAGTGCTCTAAGTAGCTTGGTTTTAGTGTTTTAATTCCCTGAGTGAAAATTTTCTTTTTGTAACTTAATGTTATGTTGTCAAAATTTTTAAAGTCATGGAGCCCAAAAACAACATAGATCTATTCTGACATGTGTTGGTTAATCTAGAATGACCTAATTTGTCAAGGGAGGTTTCCATGGAATGCCATGTCACCAAAAAGACATTTAAACATTCTCTCTTCAGTGAAGGGGCACATTCCCAAGAATATGCTTTCAGCACTACAAAGAGGGACTGGTATAAAAAATTACAAATAATTATTAAATATAAATTTCTGATGAATAAAAATAAATTGCTTAAAGATTTTTATTTCCTAAGATATTGGGTTTTTGTTTGTTGCAGGAAGAAATCTTTCCTGTTTTCTGCTCTGTATGCTGCCTTTATCTTTGGTGGTCGGCACCTGATGAACAAACGGGCAAAGTTTGAACTGAGAAAACCATTAGTGCTCTGGTCTCTGACCCTTGCAGTCTTCAGGTAGGTTTTTCTTCATTTTCCCAATGCAATCCATCCATTTCCTCAGACTTGGCTGAAAGAAGCAATGCTTGAGCATTTTATAGCACGTATTTTGGATTGTTCAATACATCTGGGATAAAATAAAGCCATGTCCAGAGAGTAGGCCTTCATTGCAACCAACTTGCCATATGATACTCAGTCTCTTATTTTCAGGCTATCTCCTTTCTTGTCCAAACTGCTCATGCAGTGATCCAGTTTATCTCATAGGCCTAGAAGCAATGTGTCAGTTCCATTACTGTTGTTGCTTAAATATAGCCGAAGGGCTAAATGCAAAGCCACACTGGTAAACTATTGATCAATGGCAGAGTAGGGTTTAAATGTGCTGGGTATGCTGTTACTGACTAATATGTTATCAAAAAATGGCACTCAGACACATGACTGGATACTGGACACCTATCTCTGTCAGTATTACTAGACCAGAGAATGCTGTTAGCTCTGCATCCCCAAAGGCACCATTCACCCCCAGTGCCTGGAGCTGACTTGCTGGCTTATGTTTATGCAACCAGTTCTTACTTTGTACTGGCTAGAACTCATCATAGAGGCTGTCAGGACCAGGCCCATCTCTCCAGAGGCACCTGGCAGCCAACATTCAGACACATTCCTGGAAGCTTGAAGGAGCTTTTCTAGCTTTGTAATATTTGATGATCTAGGCCATCACAAGATTAATTAGCACACAGCCGGTATCCATGCAAGTGCCAGAAAATACTTTCAACACTAACAAAGGCACCTGCTCTATTTGTGTTCTGCTGGTCAAAACCCACAAGTTTGTAACTAGGCTTGGGGTAAGGGGGAGTGGAGGAAGTAGATGTCGATATCCTACAAATAAGTAACTATTTTAATATTTATGAATATTCATTTTTGTTTTTTCATACTACATATTAACTGTTCCACTAAGCAGAAATAGAGGGTATC
The DNA here is from genome assembly GCF_054177405.1 of Leptonychotes weddellii. Lineage (NCBI taxonomy): Eukaryota > Metazoa > Chordata > Mammalia > Carnivora > Phocidae > Leptonychotes > Leptonychotes weddellii. The sequence goes on from NC_138370.1 coordinate 96,374,442, forward strand.
ATTAAAACCCTCATTAGTCACTTAAGGCTTTTTAAAAAGAATCAGGCAGGAAGAGAATGTTCATAAACTCTGACGATCTGCACATTTCCATTATGTCAGATCCCTGCGTCCAAACACTCATTTGCATGCTACCACTGGCTATCCTCTAATTCGGTGCATTTTGTAAGTTCTACATTTGAAGTACTCATGATTTGGACCTGTCACTAAAAAATTCTTCAATTTTAATCTGAATCAGGACATGATTCTCTATAATACAAAGTAGCATTTTCATTTTCGTTCACATCTAAGGTTCACAGAGCCTGCCTCTACTAAAGTATTTTGGTATTTGAGGAAAAAGCTATCTTTTTTTTTTTAAGATTTTACTTATTTAGTTTAGAGAGAGCGAGCATGAGCACAGGGCTGGGGGGAGGAGCAGAGGGAGAAGGACAAGCAGACACACCCCGCTGAGCGCAGTGTGTGACACGGGGCTCAATTGATTCCACAACCCTGAGATCGTGATCTGAGCCAAAATCAAGAGTCAGGAGCTAACCAACTGAGCCACCCAGGTGTCCCAAGGAAAAAGTTAATCTTTATCCTAATGATGCCTTTCAGCATTTTACGGAGTTTTCAACAAAAGCCTTTATCTTTTGTTTTTTTTTAAAACTTGAACACTTATGAGCAGAGAAGAGTACAAGGAGTGCCCCCGTGCACCAGTTACCCTGCTTAAAGAATTATTACCAAATGGGTTAATCTTCTTTCATCTACCAACTTTCCTCTTTCCCCCAAATTCTTTGGAAATAATACAAACTTAGCTATTTTTGAATGAAATGATACCACTTCTAAAAGTTAAGTACTCATTTTAAACACCGGCCAGAGTATTATGATCACTTAAATTAGTAATAATCTTTTATCCTTCAGTGTTCAGATTTTCCCAGTTGTCTCATAAAGTTTTTTTTCAATTTATTTTTAAGAATCTGGATCAGAGTAAGATCCATACATTTCCATTGGTTGGTTTCTCTTAACTTACAGTTTTCTACTTTCCTCTCTCCTCAGCCCTCCCCAACTCCCAACTCCCCATCCATCCTTCAAACAAAGCACACATTTGCCCCTCACAGTTTCCCCAGACTTGCTGATCTTGCTGATTGCATTCTGCTGTCCCCTGTATTCCTTATTAGTTGGTAGTTAGATCTAGAAGTTTGATTATATTTAGTTTTCACATCCGACAAGAAGAAATTTACCTTTATCAACTATTCAGTTATCCTAAAGTATATACAGTTATAGCAAAGGCAGGATAAGTCCTTGATTCTTTTGCCATATTTCTCATTTTCCAAAAGAGAACTTAATTTGATTACGTGGCATGTAAATAATAATGTTTCTTTTTCCTTAGGTATCATTATGAACTCATGGATTTAGACTTTATGTGTCATTGATTTTTAGACGAATTTGATTTATGTATGTTTTTGTTCATTGCTATTATTCTTTTTGATGCTGAATTATCCATCTTTGGCCAGTGTGAGTCTCTTCAAGTTGGCTCCTAAATCCTTTCACATGCACTGATAGTGCTCATAGCTTGATTTTTTTTTTTTTTTTTTTTGCAGGGGAGCAGGGATGACAAGATATTCCAGGCCAGGCATATTGCATATTCCTTACCCAGAACTGGGATGAGCCATTTCTCCAAGGAGCCCTAGCTCCTTTGGGGGAGGGGCGATAGTATTTACAAACCACTGAGTTCTGGGGGTGTTGTTGTGGCTAAGGTAGTTCTTATTTCTAGGTCTTTCAGAGGCTAGAAACAGATTTTTTTTTCAAGAGTTGGCTTTGATACTTGTAATTCATATTTGCTAGTAGAGAGTATTTTACTTATATGTTCTTACATCTCCTTCCTCTCATGCCAAAATCCAAGTTCCCAAAAGAATATATGTTTGAATGGCTTTTACCTTACTATAATTCACAAATTTTCAAGTCCATCTGCCAATAGGGCCCAACAGAGAAGTTCAAAAATTCCTTGCTCGGGAGACTTTCTTGCATTCAATGGCCTGCTTCTGTTCGACTTCCCCCCTCTTCACCACTATAGGATAAGATATGATCTATTTGGAAAAAGAAGGAAAGAGAAAGAGAACCAAAATTTTGAGTTAGAGGATTTAAAAATGCAGGGAAGGGAGGAACAGCTAATTTTTTTTTTTGAAAATGTGATTTTGTGTGTGTGTATGTGTCTGTATTTTGCTGCTTAGGGATAATTTCAAGCTTGCCCATTAGCCTTTCGTAGTAGCCAGAGACTCATTTGCAGATGCCACACACTGTGTTTATTCATGAACGAAGACAACTGAGATAGGAATTAATTTGGATATGCCAAGTACTGAAGCAAAAATAAAACCCTGTCTTCATACCAATCTACTTCAGAAAGTGGTGTGGGGTTTAATCTAGTTTGGCAAGAATTGCCAATAGAATATTTTTCTTCTTTCTCTTTACTCTTGGATATTGACTGAATATATGATAGTAGCCTTCATACGAGCCATATACCATTTAATTTATTGAAAGCTGTCCTCTAAGTTTGGATGGAGTCAGTAGAATATGATCACGACTGAGTTTCCACCAGGCCTGCAATGTATTCATTTTATTTGAGAATGATTTCTCCAAGTTTTCCTGGCAGTTTCTCCCCATCACCCGGCACCTGCCCCACCCTTTTCAGATTCAAACCATCAGCGTCTGGCGTCACTGAGTCCTTAGGAATATGACTGGGATGATGACACAGTGCCCTACCTACATCCCACCTGACCTAAGGACAAGCATTTCTTTATTTGATGAGCTAATTCTGTGTGGCATTTGGCCCTAGATATTTGAACCTTTCCTTAGGATAAATACTGAGAAAAATTCTGGTACTTTGAATGAGTAAATCCTTTAGATGAGATTGTTTCTCCCAGCAAAAATCATCAAACACTTCAAGGTGCCTCTGATCCATTCTTCTGCAACATCGCTGAGTCATTAAATTATGTTGCTATGGTATCTTGGCTGGGTTACTACAGTTGATTTGTAAAGCATTTTCTATGTATTTATTTAATAACTCCAAATCCTTCTAGATGGGGTAGAGATGTGCATGCTTCTGACCCAAGCAGCCTTCATCTGGTATCTGTGGGACAGTGTTTTCTTGTCTTTGGTTGCATTAGGAGTTTCAAGGAGCCTTCCTGGTCCCCGACTTAGAACAATTCAAAGCAGGGGGCCTAGTCAGTGTTCGTCAGAGTAAGACGTGCTGCAGATTTTTAGATGCCGGTATCACACTTGCTCCAGATTTGCTGACTCACGTTTCCTGGTGATTCACTCTGGCCTCGACTGTGTTAGGCTTTATTTGCACAAAGCCAAATGTTCTGGGGCGCCTGGGTGGCTCAGTCGTTAAGCGTCTGCCTCAGCTCAGGTCATGATCCCAGGGTCCTGGGATCGAGCCCTGCATCGGGCTCCCTGCTGCGCGGGAAGCCTGCTTCTCCCTCTCCCGCTCCCCCTGCTTGTGTTCCCTCTCTCACTCTCTCTCTCTCTCTCTGTCAAATAAATAAAATCTTAAAAAAAAAAAAAAAAATGACCAACCAAAAATAATCACTTTAAAAAAAAAAAAAGCCAAATGTTCCGTGCTTTGCAGTTTGACTTCTCACCTTGTTATTAACTGGCCATTTTTCCCATTGAAACTCATTTTTATTTCCTGGCTGTATTTTTACTTTGTCATTAAATTTCAGTGTTGGCTTAAGTATAAAATATATTCAAGCTTTATAAAAAGATATATATATTCTTTGTCTTTCTTTAGTGAGATTTCCAGGAACAAAGTGTTTAAAGACAGCACCAGAAACATTTAGAAAAGTATGTTTAACAGTGCAGAGCGGCAGATGAATGGTGTTTAATTAAATCTATTTGTGATTTTTTTTACACACACATCAGTGTTGAATATCTAGAGAATTATTAGCAACAGTCTTATTATTGTTAAGGCAACAAATACATAGTAAAACCAACTGAAACTATTCAGATGACAAAATATGACATCTAAAAAACTTGTTGAAGGGGAAATACATCCCTGACCTGTATAATGATGGGATGTTTGAAAATGACAAATTTCAGAATAACTTAATCAATTTATTAAACTCAAGCACCTCTGGTCTAGTTTTTTGTTCTATGGTTACCAAAAGTGGTCCCTCTTGATCTACAAAGAACAACATTACAGAGAATGATTCTGGTGATAGTAATGATATAAAAGAAATGGGTATGTAAACTATAAATGTGACAGGAGTAAAGCTCCTATTCTATTGGTAAGACGTTAGAAATTTCACATTTTTAAATGTAGCACCAAGGGAGGCAAAAGTAACAAAGGAAAAGATACCTCTAGAAAGCATATGTTGAGTAGTAAAAAAAAAAAAGCAAGCTGCTGAATAATGGGAATGTGATGCCTCGTCTGAAAAGTTTCATAACCCAAATTAACACTACATTTTATTTATTAACATATATGCAGTAATAGCAAAAAAAATAACATTTGAAATGTTCAGGCTAGTGATTATCTCTGTTTCTGGCGAGGCAGAGGGAATGAGGGTCGAAAGAAGTCTTCAGCTCTTTTTTTGTAAGATTTTTATGTCATTACAAATAGGTCAAACAAAAAAAAGATAATTGCTTTGATACAAAGTATGGATGGCAGGTTTTTTGTTTTGTTTTTGTTTTAGTTGAAAGCAAATAATGAACAAAATCTACTTTTCAAAAGAAAAGCTAGCAATTGTACTTAATAAGATTCTGGCGAAATGCTGGTATACATTAAATAAAACAAGCTTATATCCAAACACAAATTTTGCCCTATTGACCCTCACACTTCCCCTCCCTCCCTAATGGCAAGTTTATAGTTAGAATTAAGAATATTTTGTGTTTTCTCTTTTCAGACAACTGTCCTGAGTTAAGAATGTATGTATGGCTGAAAGAATAATTTTAGGACCTCTCTTTTCTGTCCATTTGTTGTTTGACTCTTGAAGACCATCTAGTATTTCTATATTGTATACAGATATATGGTCTGATGGACAACGTATAGACAGATGGAATTCAGATATTGCTCACTTAAACATTTGTTCATCATCTCATTTTGTCAAAATGTTTTGTTTCTACGTAGATTCTATTTGAAAATGTAAAATATGACTTTATTGATATATATATTGGCCTTTATATGTATGTGTATATATATATATATCTCTCTCAATACTTTGTGCCTTTCTTCCTCTCTGGATTTTGTGCCATTTTATCAAAGAACCATGGAAATCATTGCATGCTTTGCTTCTGATGCCGTATTTATAAATCACAGCTTCTGTCTCATTTTTTAAACTGTAACTAATAGATGTATAGAAAAATCTCCCTTCCTGAAGGCAGGGTGTATAAAAGTTTTCTTTGCCAAATCAAATAGGTTTTTCTCAAAAATAAACTGTAAAACCACAGAGACTAGAGATAACACAATAGCCAGATAACATGGTTGTTTCAAAGGTCAGGTCCAAGAGCGACAGCAAAACACATTTTGTTTCCCTTTGCATCAAGAGAAATGTGAAGCATCTACACTGAATAAAAAACCCAATAAATTACTAAGGCAGGGAGCCTAATAAACAGTAAAGGCAAAAAAGTCCACTGCCCTAGGAAAAATCATCCCTACATTTTACTCGGTACTTCCAGAGTTGACTTCCTTCCCTGATGAAGGGCACCCTGTTAACATTTTCATACATGAAGATGACAGGTCAAGTCTGAAAGATAATGACTTTCTTTAGCATTTTCAGTTGGATTTGAGTCCCTTCCTACCTGACAGCTGCCGAATACTCTCCACAGTTGGACTCATTTTGAATATCAGTTTTATTTATTTATTTGACAGAGACACAGCGAGAGAGGGAACACAAGCAGGGGGAGTGGGAGAGGGAGAAGCAGGCTCCCCGCAGAGCAGGGAGCCCGATGTGGGACTCGATCCCAGGACCCCGGGATCATGACCCGAGCCGAAGGCAGACGCTTAACGACTGAGCCACCCAGGCGCCCCTGAATATCAATTTTGCTATTCTGTTAAACTACTTTTGCAGCAGAGGAACTACCGAACAAATGACCACTACAGGATAAAGAGAGTTCTTTCCCTGCCTGCTCCTCCTCAGTGTGTCACACACACACAACACACACACACAACACATAACACACACAACACAACGCACACAACACAACACACACACACACACATATGAACCCTTTAGGCACTCCCCCTCCACACTTCATTAGTCATGCCAGGAGCATCGATAGAGAGGAGTTACAGGACCTAAGCTACTTCATTAACCAGAATAGACTATAGCCTCAAATGACAATGAAGTGACGCTAATTGAATCGCTTGACTCCTTTTGAGAAAACAAGAGCAATAATAAAGATAAGGAATGGGCAACTCTCCATCCTTGAAAAAGTAAGAGAGCGCTTATAAACTGGGATCTGTAGGTGCTTACTGGCTCTGGACAGTCCTCGTTCTCTGCCCCTTGTCCTGCTGTAATGATTCGTAGCTCCCCTCTCGCTCGCAAAACGTCCCAACTTGAATGGGAAATGAAGTGGCTCTTCTGTTTATACCCACTGAGAGATTGTGTTGGCTCAACGAAACAGGAAAAGGAGAAATACCGATAATCATTTGCCAACTTCGCCCTATCAGGTTTTTATTTTTAGCAGTGCCTCACCCCTGAAACTTGCTCCCCTGTCTGTAACCCTTCGAAATATTTGGCATATCATCACTCAAATTTAAAATCTTCAAGCCAGGTCCCTTTTTGTTGACCCCATAAAATATCTCAAAATTTGTCACCATTTTCTTAGCAAACATCTTTAAATCCTTCAAAATATACAAATAACTCTTTTAACCAGTCACTAGGTTATATAATTCTTCTCAAATATCTGCGGTAGCTGTCTACACCTCTCCATGTCCACACTGGCCACTCTAGTCATGACTTTCACCGCTTTACTTCTTGAGTATTTGCTATCTCCCAAATGTTTTCTCTGTCCAAGCGACTCCACACTCCACACATTCCGTTTTCCTGTCCAAACCTTCATTGAAACCCCGTTGCCTATCAGTTAAAACTTCAGTCTGTCCATAAAAAAATTACGATCTTACCCTGACCCACCTTTCACCACTGCCCCATACACATTTTCCATTTAAGGCAACATATGTTTCCATTCAAAACAAACACACTTTGCCCATCCTAATTTCATGTCTCTGAACACCCCACACCTCTTTCTCTTTCTTCATTCTTCCTCCATTTTTTTTCCTTTAAATATTAGCCATCGCTTGGACTTCACTTAGAATGCCATCTCTATGAAGTCTTAACACATATCACTTTAGGACGTATCACAGCTTCTACCAAGCTCGCTGCTGTGCATCATTTAACCAGACCATATGCTGCCTTCCCCATGTGCCTCCTGGGAGACCATATGAGTTCCTTGAGGCCAAACTGTGTCAGGCCATTCTTGGAACACCTTGGCATGCACAGAGTTTCTGAATTAATAGATTAAAAAAAGTCTCACCTTTGGCCACTCCTCCAGTCACGTGTGCTCGGCATTTTCAGTCATTTCACTGTTCATCCTTTATATTTCTTGTGGTCACTTGTGTCAGACATACCCCAGTCCAGTCTGCATTTGGTATCATGAGGCTTCATCTGTGAAACTATTGGCAAGCTTTAGGAAATCTGGAAAAGACAAGAAACACTAAGTGTTGGCAAGGATGCAGAAGAAAGAGAACCCCTGTGCACTTTTGGGGGGGATGTAAATTGACATAGCCATTATGGAAAACCGAATGGAGGGTTCTTAAAAAATTAGAACTAGAAATACCGTATGATCCAGCAATTCCATTTATAGGGATTTATCTGGAGGAAACGAAAACATTAACTTAAAAAGATACATGCACCACTGTGTTCATTGCAGCATTACCTGTAATAGCCAAGACACGGAAGCAACTTAAGTGCCCATCGATGGATGAATGGGTAAAGAAAATGTGAGAGAGAGAGAGAGAGAGAATGGAATATGATTTGTCCATAAAAAGGAATAAAATCTTGCCATTTGTGACAACATGGATGGACCTTGAGAGCATTATGCTAAGTGAAAATGAGCCAGACAAAGACAAACATTACTGTATAATCTCATACATGTGTGGAATCTTAAAAGAAAGCAAAAAACTGCAAACTCGTAGATAGAGAATCGGTTGGTGGTTGCCACAGGCAGGGGGTAGGAGGTAGGCAAGAGGGCAGAAAGGTACAAACTGCCAGTTATGAAATAAGTACAGCATGTGGATGTAATGTACCATGTGGTGACTATAGTTAATAGTACTGTAGTGCATATTTGACAGTTGCTAAGAGAATAGATCTTAAAAGCTCTCAGCACAAGAACAAAGATCATAACTGTGTTGATGGATGTTAACTAGACTTATTGTGGTGGCCATTTTGCAATATGTATAAATATTGAATTATTCTGTTGTACACCTAAAACTAATATAATGCTCTATGTCACTTATATCTCAATTAAAAAAAAAAAAAAGAAATCTGAGATTGATGTTATGTAATTGCAGGGGCCTTCCAAAGGCCTGCAAAGCCCTACACAATCTGGTCTTTGTTATTTTCTGACCTCCCCTCTCCTCCTCCCCTCCTGTCCCCTTCTCCGCCACCCCCCAGCCCCCCGTCCCCCCTCACCCTCATTCCTTAAACATGCTAGTTAGACTGCTCCTTCAGGTTCCTCCCACTTTCCCTCCTCTGCCCAGAATGCTCCTTGTCTGAATATTCCAATGGTTTCTCCCTCGTCTTCAAGTCTTTGCTCAAATTTTACCTTCTTGAGGCGCCTGGGTGGCTCCGTCGTTAAGCATCTTCCTTCGTTTCACTAGCCTTTGGAGATGTATCCTGAAAGAAGTTGCTGTGGCCAATGTCAAAGAGGTTACTGCCTATGTTCTCCTCTAGGATTTTGATGGATTCCTGTCTCACATTGAGGTCTTTCATCCATTTTGAGTTTATCTTTGTGTATGGTGTTAGAGAATGGTCAAGTTTCATTCTTCCATATATAACTGTCCAATTTTCCCAGCACCATACTTTTGGGACTTCATCAAGATAAAAACTTCTGGGGGCGCCTGGGTGGCTCAGTCGGTTAAGCGGCTGCCTTCAGCTCAGGTCATGATCCCAGGGTCCTGGGATTGAGCCCCGCATCGGGCTCCTTGCTCGGCGGAGAGCCTGCTTCTCCCTTTCCCTCTGCCTGCCGCTCTGCCTACTTGTGCTATCTCCCTGTCAAATAAATAAATTAAAAAAAAAATCTTAAAAAAAAAGATAAAAAGCTTCTGCACAGCAAAGGAAACAGTCAACAAAACAAAGAGGCAACCCACAGAATGGGAGAAGATATTTGCAAATGACACTACAGACAAAGCACTGATTTCCAAGATCTATAAAGAACTTCTCAAACTCAACACCCAAAAAACAAATAATCAAGTCAAAAAGTGGGCAGAAGATATGAAAAGACACTTCTCTGAAGAAGACATACAAATGGCTGAAAGACACATGAAAAAATGTTCATCATCATTAGCCATCAGGGAAATCCAAATCAAAACCACACTGAGATACCACCTTACACCAGTTAGAATGGCAAAAATGGACAGGGAAAGAAACAACAAATGTTGGAGAGGTTGTGGAGAAAGGGGAACCCTCTTACACTGTTGGTGGGAATGCAAGCTGGTACAGCCACTTTGGAAAACAGTGTGGAGGTGCCTCAAAAAATTAAAAATAGAGCTACACCATGACCCAGCAATTGCACTACTGGGTATTTACCCCAAAGACACAGATGTAGTGAAAAGAAGGGCCACATGCACCCCATGTTCATAGCAGCAATGTCCACAATGGCCAAACCGTGGAAAGAGCCGAGATGCCCTTAACAGACGAATGGATAAAGAAGATATGGTCCATATATACAATGGAATATTACTCAGCCTTCAGAAAGGATAAATACCCAACTTTGACATCAACATGGTTGGGACTGGAGGAGATTATGGTAAGTGAAATAAGCCAAGCAGAGAAAGTTAATTATCATATGGTTTCACTTATTTGTGGAACATGTGGAATAGCATGGAGGATATTAGGAGAAAGAAGGGAAAAATGAAGGGGGGGATATTGGAGGGAGAGACAAACCATGAGAGACTATGGACTCTGAGAAACAAACTGAGGGTTTTAGAGGGGAGGGGGCTGGAGGATGGGTTAGCCCGGTGATGTGTATTAAGGAGGGCACGTACTGCAGGGAGCACTGGGCGTTACACGAAAACAATTGAGTTGTGGATCACTACAACAAAAACTAATGATGTGGGGCGCCTGGGTGGCTGAGTTGGTTAAGCGACTGCCTTCAGCTCAGGTCATGATCCTGGAGTCTCAGGATCGAGTTCCGCATCAGGCTCCCTGCGCAGCAGGAAGTCTGCTTCTCCCTCTGACTCTCCCCCCTCTCATGCTCATTCTCTCTCTCAAATAAATAAAATCTTAAAAAAAAAAAAAAAAAAACTAATGGTGTATTGTATGGTGACTAACATAACATAATAAAATTAAATTAAATTTAAAAAAAAAAAAAAGTCTGCCTTCAACTGAGGTCATGATCCCAGGATCGAGCCCCGCATCCGGCTCCCTGCTCAGCGAGAAGCCTGCTTCTCCGTCTCCCACTCCCCCTGCTTGTGTTCCCTCTCTCGCTGTCTCTCTCTCTCTGTCAAATAAATAAATAAGATCTTCAAAAAAAAATTTTTTTACCTTCTTGGTAAGACCTTCTTCAGCCTTTCTGTCTAAAATCACAACAGTCCCCACCACACACTCCTTACTGCCCTTGCCTGATTTATTTTTCTCCTTGGCACTTGCTAACTTCTAGCCCACTCTGTGTTTTACTAATCTTGTTCATTCTCCTCCTACTGAACTATGAATGCCACAAGGGCAGGAATTTTTGTCTGCTCTTATGCTGCATCTTTAAGGTCCAAATAGGTGCCATATATATATTATAAAATATATATATATAATATAAAAATATATATATTTTTTTTAATTAAAAAGGGAAATGAACAGAGGGGGGCCTTGTAAACAGTTGTTAGTAACTCTCCTTTCCTCTTTTGGAAAGTCTTTCTTTCCAAAGGGGGAAACAAGAAAAACTTTCCGCTTCTCCCTTGAATCCGGGAACTACCCATTTTTAATTCCAAGAGAATAATAATTAAGTAAGTAAATGCATGATATTTTGCTTGGTTTTTTTTTATTTTAAATAAAAATGTGCATTGTGAGGGAGAATTCCAAGCTGCTGTGAAAAGGACTTACTGAAAAGAAGCCAGGAAAACAAAGGTCATTCTGCTTTGCAGGTGGCACTTTGGGCTCTGGCCAGTGGGCGGGCTGGCCCCTCCTTACTTTAGGATGGGCAGTGACCTGCAAGTCACTCTGTGGCTCCAGACTTGCCTGATTTATCTATTTCCTTCCAAAAACATCCACTCATTGTGTAATGATTAAGTCCAGATAAGACATAAGCTTATGATTTATGGCAGTTTGTTATAAATGTAAAAAGTTTAGGGGCACTTGGGTGGCTCAGTTGGTTAAATGTGTGACTTTTGGTTTTGGCTCAGGTCATGAACTCATAGTCGTGAGATCGAGCCCCCTGGCAGGGTCTGAGCTCAGCTTGGAATCTGCTTGAGATTCTTTATCCCTATCTCTCTCTCTGTCCCCCTCAAAATCTTTTTTAAAAAAGCTTATAGAAAACTCAGACCATCACCAATGTAAGGCATGGAAAGAGCTGCAGGTTAACGTAAGCACAGGTAAAGAATGGCCTCTCCTTCTGCCAAAAAGGCAGTCCACTTGGCAACATTTGCCTACTTATAATTGGAAATGCTATTCAGTAGTATTTTTTTATTAAATAATTTCTTTTTCTAGTTATAAAAGAGAAAAGTCCCTCTGTATAAGACTGAAACCATGGGAAACACAGAGAAAGCCTTTAATCTCACTACACACAGATACTTATTGTTAATATTTTGGCACATGCCTTTTCTGTAATTTAACACTAAACTTGAGATTCTTTCATTGTAATTTCAATTCTCTGTAATATATTTGAGTTTGGAAAAAAACGGGACTTCAGTAATATGTTCGTATTACTACTGCTATAACAACTCGAAACAGCTGACTCGTAGGTCTTCAATCATTTTACCGAAATGAATTAGTATTTAAATAGCTGGACTATGACAGCTTTTCTGAAACATGTGTGAGAAATAACATGAGCATTCTTGAAGAATCGCATGTTAATTTAGGATATAAGTATAATAACCCCTAAAGCATTTTTTAAGGATTGTTCTGGGTTAAGACTGAGTTACAGATCGCAGTGTTTAAACTTCCTGTGCTACCTCACAAATTTTTAAGCAATCCTTTTTGTTAGCAGGGTAAAAAAAAAAAAAAAAAAGAACAAAAACCAACCGAACAAAAACTGTAAGATTTTGAGTGAAGAATTGATTCCTTAAAAAAATGTTCAGACCTAACTTTTTATGAAATTGCCTAATCTGGAATGCATCAGATGATGCTGACATTGGTAATTTTTAAAAATTTTAAAATGCTGAAGTATAGTTGACATATAATGACCTATAATGTTATATTAGTTCCATGGTGATTCAACAATCCCATATATCGTGCAGTTGCTCACCATGATAAGTCTAATTTACCATCTGTCACCATATAAAGTTATTATAATACCGTTGACTACTCTCTATGCTGTACTCTTCATCCCAGTGACTTATTTATTTTATAAGTGCAAGTTTATGCCTCTTAATCCCCTTTACTTATTTTGCCCATCTCCCCGCCCCCATTATTAAGTTGACTTAACCACAGTGGTAGACTGGCTGAACGCATCCGAAAAAGGAATGACATGCGAAAGTACTACAAGTTTTTTTCTGAAGAGGGCCATTTAGTGAGCAGAAAATTAACTGAAAATACTGAGAACTGAATCTTCCTTCCCTTCATGGTCCCCATGTCCTCAAGGACAGTGGAGAACCATAGAAAAAACATGAGATCAGGGTTCAATAAAGAAACATTGGTCACTTATGCTAGGATTACCCACTGCTGTTAGATAAGTGAAAGTCATCCTCCTAAATATAATGCCTTTCCCACATGAAACAACTATTGCAAGCCTCTTCTGACCTCAATCTTAAAAGTATTGGCAGTTCTTTCATGAAAGCGATCAATTTTTCTCCCCTGGATTTCAACCCAGCACTCCAGATAGGACCTGCTCATTTGTTTTTTGTTTGTTTGTTTGTTTGTTTTTTTAGATTTTTTATTTATTTGCGAGAGAGAGCATGAGAGGGAGGAGGGTCAGAGGGAGAAGCAGACTCCCTGCTGAGCAGGGAGCCCGATGCGGGACTTGATCCCGGGACTCCAGGATCATGACCTGAGCCGAAGGCAGTCGCTTAACCAACTCAGCCACCCAGGCGCCCCTGCTCATTTGTTTTTGATGATGCCGTGGACCTGACAGGTTGCCTAGCTCTCACTTGATTTTGCATGTGAAATAGAGCGCCTGGGTTTCTCCCTTACAACCAGCAATTCCTTTAGCCAGTGCTACCAACAGTTTAACTGGTAGCTAGGTCTCCTTGCAACTCTTTCCCTACCATTTGTTGCAAAGCATTTGCAGGTGAAAATTGGTGGGGGTTGTTTGCTCCCTTCCTGTCATTGCTTATCCTAAATTGTCAGGCCGGCAGCAGTCTGTAGTACCCAAGCAATCCTCACTGCCTTCATTTGCATCCATAATAGTTCTTACAGTTTTCAGAGCCTTAGGATTTGGAATCAAATATATATAATTAAAATACTTCATTGTTCATACATGGCATTTCCCTAACAGCATAATAAAACAATGGTTTACTTTTCCTCCTTCCATTTCATTATACTGGTATAAGGGTGGACAGAGAGGTGGCCTTTTTAAATTTTTTCATCCTGGGAAGTGGATAAGCATCACAGACTTAGAAAGGATGTGCAGGGTGATTGAAGTAGCCAAGAGAGATTGCTCACTGATTCTAGGCATTTGTTTTAATCCAGAGCTGGAGCAGAAATCTTCAATACAGCTTTCCATAATTGTCTACAATTTGAAATTATAAATCATTAGCTATTCAGAATTGTCTTATGTGGGAGGTAGTGATTTGGGTTCTCTATAAGGGTTTAGCCTTAAACTGGAGTTACACTAGGTTGGTACCGGGGGAAAAAAAAAATCAAAAGTGTCCAGAGCAAGACTGCAGAACTTAGGAGAGAAGAGCTGAGAAGAAAACCTAATTCTTAGAACTTTCGCAATCTTGAGCAGAAAGTCTGGCTCAGGAGATTTTATCTTAACATTTTGTAATGTTTGATGCCACCTCATATGTTTTTGCTGAGACCAAACCCATTTTTAATCACACCTAGGAGTGAAAGAAATGTACTTGAGTGTTCTCTAATCTGCTGATCGACATCTCTAGGATGTGTATGTAATTTTCTGTGCTCCTATGGACTTTGATCCTTAAGTTCACAGAGTAGAACTGGGTTAAAGTTTGAAGTCATTAAAAGAAAAGGCAGATTCCAGATTAAGATGGCAACAGAGGAAGATCCTGAACTCACCTCCTCCCATGGACACACCAAATCTATAGCTACATATGGAACAGTTTCCTCTGAAAAAAATTCTAAAAACCAGCTGAGAGATTCCTACACAACAGGCGAACGGGAAAAAACCCACATTGAAGTTGGTAGGAGTGACTTGAGACACAGTCTCACCATAAACCCCACCCTAGGCACAATGACCTGTAATGGGGAGGTCAACTGAAAACCTGGAGCTTTTCCCTGAGGAGTGAAGTGTTTGAACCCCACATCAGACATCCCAACTTTTAAGATGTGCACCTGGGACATAAGGCCCCAAAACATCTAGCTTTGAAAATCAATGAGGTTTGAGCACACAAGACCTGCAGGGCTATATCAACCCGAGAAGCGGCTTTTAAAAGCCTTGTGTGCTGGGACTCACCCATCCCGGGGCCCAGTGCAGAAACAGCTGATCAAGAGGCTCATTTGTTTATTTGAAAGCATCAGACTAAGGGGCAGGCATCTAATTTAACACACATGTAGGGGGCTGCTGGGGTACTCTCCAGGGACAGAGGCTGGTGAGCACCATCTTTGTGCTCTTCTCTGCCTTGCTCCAGCTTGCAGGTGTTTCCCAGAAAGGAGCATATGGTCTTGTCTGCTGCCCTGATTTTTGTGGCTGCTGCCAGCGGACACCTCCAGATCACCTTGCCGTGGTGACCAGCAGGCTTATGTTTGTGGTCTCAGGACTATATATTTGCACTTGTTATAAGCTGCTCTGCCTGAGGGTCTATCACCCAATCAACCTGAATCTAAGAGCTAAGAGAGATCCTCCCATTTGGGACATTGATAGATCTTGGCATATCCTCAACTCCTGGGAGACATTAAAAATAAAATAGACTGCTTGGATAATCACAAATGTTTGTTAGACCAGATGGACTTATCAGATATATACAGAACATTCCATCAAAAGGCAATAGAATACACATTCTTCTCAAGCATACATGGAACATTCTCCGAGAGAGATAATATATTAGGCCATAACACAAGTCTTTATAAACTTAAGAGGATTGAAATTATACCAAGCATCTTTTCCAAGCACAATAACATGACCAGAAATCAATTACAAGAAGAAAACTGGGAAATTTGCAAATATGCGGAGATTAAACAATATGCTACTGAACAACAAATGGGTCAAAGAAGAAATCAAAAGAAAAATTTAAAAATACCTCAAAACAAATGAAAATGGAAATATAACATAGCAAAACATACAGGATGCAGCAAAGGCAATAATAAGAGAGAAGTTTATAGCGATAAATGCCTACCTCAAGAAAGAAGAAAATCTCAACCTAACTTCATGAAAAAGAAAAAGAAAAACAAAGCCCGAAGTTAGCAGAGGGAAGTATATCACAAAGATCAGGACAGAAATAAATGAAATAGAGACTAAAGAAAAATAAAGGCCAATGAAACTAAGAGCTGGTTCTTGAAAAGATAAACAACTGACAAATCTTTATCTGGACTAACCTAGTAAAAAAGAGAGAAGATTCAAATAAATTCAGAAATGAAAGAGGAGATCTTAAAACTGATACCACAGAAATACAAAGCATCATAAGAGATTACTATGAGCAATTATATGCCCACAAATAGGACATCCCAGGAGAAATGGGTAGATTCCTAAAAACATACACCCTACCAAGAAAATCAGAACAGACCTATTACTAGTAAGGAGATTAAATGAGTTAAAAAAAAAAAAAAAACACACACACACAAACAAAAACAAAAGCCCAGGCAGCTTCACTGGTGAATTCTACCGAACATTCAAAAGAATTAATACCAATCCCTCTCAAACTCATACAAAATATAGAAGAGGAAGGATTACTTCCACACTCATTTTACAAAGTCAGCATTACCCTGATACCAAAACCAAACAAGGATGGCACAATTAAAGAATATTACAGGCCAATATTCCTGATAAATATAGATGGAAAAATATTCTACAAAATGTTAGCAAACCGAATTGCACAAGTGGCTCAGTCATTTAGCGTCTGCCTTCGGCTCAGATCATGATCCCAGGGTCCTGAGATCGAGCCCCGCATCGGGCTCCCTGCTCGGCGGGAAGCCTGCTTCTCCCTCTCCCACTTCCCCTGCTTGTGTTCCTGCTCTCGCTATCTCTCTCTCTCTCTGTCAAATAAATAAATAAAATCTTTTTTAAAAAAATCATAAAACATGATCAAGAGGGATGTATTCCAGGGATGCAAGGATGTTTCTACATCCTCAAG
Organism: Leptonychotes weddellii; assembly: GCF_054177405.1. Taxonomy (NCBI): domain Eukaryota; kingdom Metazoa; phylum Chordata; class Mammalia; order Carnivora; family Phocidae; genus Leptonychotes; species Leptonychotes weddellii. Next base: position 96,391,249 of record NC_138370.1, read on the forward strand.
TGAATGTGATGCATCACATTAACTGAATGAAGGATAAAAATCATTAAATCATTTTAAGCTGCAGGAAAACGTATTTGACAAAATTCAACATCCACTTACGATGAAAAACTCTTAACACAGTGGGCATAGAGGGAACATACCTCAACATAATATTAAGACCATATATGGCAAACCCACAGCTAACATTATACTCAGTGATGAAAAGCTGAAAGCTTTTCCTCTAAGATCAGGAACAAGACAAGGATGCCCACTCTTGCCACTTTTATTCAATATAGTACTGGAAGTCCTAGACAGAGCAATTAGGCAAGAAAAAGAAATAAAAGGCATCTAGATCAGAAAGGAAGAAGTAAAACTGTCGTGCTTTGCAGATGACATGGTATTGCATATAAAAAACCCTAAAGTATCTACCAAAAACCTGTTAGAAATAATAAATGAATACAATAAAGTTGCAAGATACAAAATTGTTATACAAAAATGTATTATGTTTTTACACACTCATAATGAACTAGCAGACAGAGAAACTAAGAAAAAAATCCCATTTACAATTACATCAGAATGAATAAACTACTTAGGAATAAATTTAACCAAAGAGGATAAACACCTACACACTGAAAACTAAAGACATTGATAAAAAGAAGAAAAAAAATTGAAAAAGATGCAAATAAATGGAAAGCTAATCTGTGCTCATGGACTGAAAGAGTTAATGTTGTTGAAGTGTCCATAATACCCAAAGCAACCTACAGATTCAATGCAATCCCTATCAAAATTCTAAAAACATTTTTCACAGAGCTAGAACATACAATCCTAAAATTCGTATGGAAGCTCAGAGGTCTCCAAATAACAAAAGGAATCTTGAGAAAGGAGTGAAGCTGGAAGCATCACTATAGCTACATTACAAAGCTATAGTAACCAAAACAATATGATATTGGCATAAAAACAGACCCATAGATCAGTACACAGAATAGAGAGGCCAGAAATAATCCCACACATATATGCCAATGAATTTATGACAGAGGAGCTGAGAATATACAATGGGGAAAGGAGAGTCTCTTCAATAAATGGTCCTGGGAAAACTAGATAGCCAAATACAAAAGAATGAAACTAGACCGCTGTCTTACACCATACACAAAAATTAACTCAAAACGGATTAAATACTTAAATGTAAGATCTGAAATCATAAAACTCGTGGAAGAAAATATAGGCAGTAAGCTTTTTGACACTGGTCTTAGTAATGATTTTTTTGGATCTGAAACCAAAAGCAAAGACAACAAAAGCAAAAAATAAATGGGACTACATCAAACTAAAAAAATTTTTTTTTAAAGATTTTATTTATTTATTTGACAGAGAGAGACACAGTGAGAGAGGGAACACAAGCAAGCGGAGTGGGAGAGGGAGAAGCAGGCTTCCCGCAGAGCGGAGAGCCCGATATGGGACTCGATCCCAGGACCCTGGGACCATAACCTGAGCCGAAGGCAGTTGCTTAACAACTGAGCCACCCAGGCGCCCAAACTAAAAAACTTTTGCACAGCAAAAGGACCATAAACAAAATGAAAAAAACAACCTACAGAATGGAAGAAAATATTTTCAAATCATGTATCTGATAAGGGGTTAATATCCAAGATATATGACGCTCATAAAACTCAATAGCAAAAAAAAAAGACAATCCAATTAAAAAACGAGCAGATCTGAATGGACATTTTTTTTAAAAAGACATACAGATGGCCAACAGGTACATGAAAAAGTGTTCAACATCACTAATCATTAGGGAAATGCAAAATCAAAACTACAATGAGGTAGCAACTCACACTTGTTAGAATGGATGGCTATTAGCAAAAGACAAGAAAT
>NC_138370.1:96393193-96433980 GCF_054177405.1 Leptonychotes weddellii
GGGTGGCTCAGTTGGTTAAGCGACTGCCTTCGGCTCAGGTCATGATCCTGGAGTCCCGGGATCGAGTCCCGCATCGGGCTCCCTGCTCGGCAGGGAGCCTGCTTCTCCCTCTGACCCTCCCCCCTCTCATGTGCTCTCTGTCTCTCTCATTCTCTCTGTCTCAAATAAATAAATAAAATCTTAAAAAAAAAAAAAAAAGACAAGAAATAACAAGTGTTGGTGAGCATGTGGAGAAAAGGAAACGTAATATAGGTTCTCATTTTGACTCCTATCATATTCAAGCCACAACATCATGATACCGGTTTTGGCACAAATTCCACACACAGCTCACTGAAACCTTTGAGTAGAAGTGACTGAAGGGACTGGAAGCTTCTGAACCTAGGATCAGGGTCACCTCGGTCTGGCAATCCATTATTTCTTGTTGCCTTAAACACTTCTAGGCAAAAGGCTCTGAGATGTTTTACAAATCCTAAATAGATCTATAATTTTAAACCCTTCAAAAAAATTAATTAAGCCATGTATTTGGAATCTTTATTCAAAGAGGCAGAAAAAATATTAACTCCTCCTTCATCCCACTATAAATTTTAAATGATTATTTCTTAATGCAACTTAAGTAACTATACAAACAGCTCTTTTCCTTCGGCGCGCCACTGAAGATCCTGGTGTCGCCATGGGCCGCCGCCCCGCCCGGTGTTACCGGTATTGTAAGAACAAGCCGTATCCAAAGTCTCGCTTCTGCAGAGGTGTCCCTGATGCCAAGATCCGCATCTTTGACCTGGGGCGGAAGAAGGCAAAAGTGGATGAGTTCCCACTATGTGGCCACATGGTGTCAGATGAATACGAGCAGCTCTCCTCTGAAGCCCTGGAGGCTGCCCGTATTTGTGCCAACAAGTACATGGTGAAAAGCTGTGGCAAAGATGGTTTTCACATCCGAGTGCGGCTCCATCCCTTCCATGTCATCCGTATCAACAAGATGTTGTCCTGTGCTGGAGCTGACAGGCTGCAGACAGGTATGCGGGGTGCGTTTGGAAAGCCCCAGGGCACAGTAGCCAGGGTCCACATTGACCAAGTCATCATGTCCATCCGTACCAAGCTGCAGAACAAGGAACATGTGATTGAGGCCCTACACAGGGCCAAGTTCAAGTTCCCTGGCCGCCAGAAGATCCACATCTCCAAGAAGTGGGGCTTTACTAAGTTTAATGCGGATGAATTTGAAGACATGGTGGCTGAAAAGCGGCTTATCCCAGATGGCTGTGGGGTCAAATACATCCCTAATCGTGGTCCCTTGGACAAATGGAGGGCTCTGCACTCATGAGAACCTCGGCACTGCCCCCTCCCGACTCATGCCCACCAATAAAACCTACTTCCTGTCAAAAAAAAAAAAAAAAAAGTAACTATACAAACAAAGGAAAGGGTGAGTTTCTCTGATGTGACATTAACAGCAGGTGCACACTAAGAAACTCATTCAGGAATTTTTATAGAATGAACAGGAGTATCAGAGACAGCTGGGCTTGCAAACCACTGGAAGTCTTTTATTGTTTCCTGAATTGGACCAAGTCCAAAATGGAGAATAATTACTCTTTCTGACTGCCAAGTTTTCAGACTGTTCAGATAACCCTGGTCTTGTAGTAGGAAAGAAATGTGAGCCAAGGTGCAAGAATAGCGACTGAATTTTATAAAAAATATTTCTAAGGGAGCAGTTTTCTGAGTGTTCTGTTTGCTTTAACTAACAGAATACAAAATAAAGGATTATCTTATCAAAACCACAAAAAATAAAGGAGAGGAAAAAATCAAACTTATTATCCACTCTTAGGCTTTATAGTAATATAAGAGCTAAGGATTTCAACCGGACTTCTTTGGGCCTTGTAAGTTATTGATGAAAACCTTTGTGGAAGGAGAGGGACAGAAAGTAGTTCTCAATATTAAATGGAAAATTTTTATCCTGAAAACTCTTCATTTTCCAAAAAAAATTTTGGATTACTCTGATTTAAAGTGAACATGTCCCCTCTCTTGACAATAGCGAAGAAATCCTAGGTTTTGCCCTAAATTTCCAAACCTAATAGCCAATTTAGATGAAATATGCTAGGTGCTTTATCTATACTATCTTAATCATCCTCACAACAGACCTATGAAGGAAATACTGTTATAAGGGTGTCACATTTTTTGAGATAGAGGAATTCCTTAAAAATTTCAAAATATTCGAGTATTTCAGAACTTTCATAATTCAAAATCTGTTTTCCCATAGGAATAATTTTATTTTTTAAAATCTTTTTTTTAAAATATAGGTAATACCTTTATCTATTTATTTATTTTTAATTAACCTCTATGACCCAAGTGGGGCTTGAACTCAAAACCTGGACATGAACAGTTGCATGCTGTACCTACTGAGCCAGCCAGGGGCCTTCCCCATAGGAATCATTTTAAACACAACAGTAAATACATGCCTAATAGTAACTTCATTGTGTTAAATTTTGTTTCTTCATTCCAAAGTTCTTGGTTTCTGATACATGTTTCTCTGTTCTACCCCCCACTTAATGAATACTTGGATGGCATTGTTATAATTTACCAGCCGTGACTGTTAAAGTAACAGCTCAGTAGTCCCCCAAAATCACACCCAGGACTACTGAGACACCTAAAGAACAGCATAGTTCAGAAGATGCTGACGAGAGATGGTATTTCTGTTTCCCACTAGTGTGGTACTCTCGTGTGGCAATATTATAGTTTATATCAGTTTGGCTGTCAACTTTGAAATTATGTCATTCTTGAGTATATTTTAGATATAGGGTATTCATATTCCTTCAGATTTTACATGTCACAGGTGTCCTTATTAATATTGTATATACCAATATTTCAAAATGTCATGATCCACCTCTATGTAAAATGCAACTGTGTCCCTGTTGGCAGATGAAGGAACTAATGCTTAGTGATTAAGAAATTTACCGACAGACACACAGTTTATAGGTAACAGGATCAGAATTAGTTGGTCTGACCCATAACCCATGTTCTTTGCTCAGTGCACGCTGTTTACTTAACTAGCAAGGTCAAAATTAAAGGTGCCACCTCCAGACAGTCTTTTGTGACCTCCATAAAAGGGGACTATGAAAAAAAAAAAGGGGGGGGGTAGAATATGATTTTATAAGCCAGGGAAAGAGGAGAAACTTTGCTGAGTTTCTCAGACTGTAACCGGTGGACCATTTGCATCAAAAACACTTGGAATGTCTATTAAAAATTTCCATTTCTGGGTCTTCCCCCAAAGCTATTAAATTGGAGCCTGGAAATCTCCATTTTTACTAACCTCCATGGTTCACTATAATTAAAATTCTCATATAATTTCAGGCATCTTATGTGCTCCGTGAACACTATGCTCTCCCCCACTCCCAAATCCAGGGACTCCCTACACTGACAATCCCTGTTAAATAATTAGAGATTTGGGGGAGTTGTTCAATAGCTAAGAAGTCCAGTGCGTGATAAACTCTGGAGAGGCATCAGACTGTGACTCTGGTCAATTACGGCATACTTGATCCTTACTCACGCATCTCTTACTTTGTCTCTGACTTTTTTATAGCCATTTTATCCAGCTCCATGGACTATTAATTGGGTTCTTGCACCTGAAATAACATCAGTGTTCTGGTAACCTTTCATGAGGGCATCATATCTCAACCATCTTCCTGGTTGGCCTACTGTCATCTCCACAGAGCTGTGAGAAGCAAAGCAAGCCCCCAAATGGCATCTTGTGGTTCTGCTAGGACTTCCTGTGAGCAAAATGTCACCATGACTCTAGCGTCTCCCACCCCACATCCCTCCTCTCACACACATATAGGATTTGCCACATTTCCTGAGTCCCTGTTTCATATCAACCTGCAGTTTCTTCTTTGGTTGTCCCATCATGCCTCAAATTTAACATGATCTGACACAGAATTTTACGAGAAAAAGTTCTTAGCCAGCCCTTTAACTCAGTAATTCCACTGCTGAGAATGTATCCCAAGGAAATAATTCAAAACAATTTTTTTTTTAAACAAAGTTAACTCACTTGCGTAGTCTCCGCCTGGATCATGATCATTATCAGCACCCCAGAAGCTTCTCTCTGTGCCCCTTCCCAATTATTATTTCCCCAAAAGTAACTGCTAGTCTGACTTCTCTATCAGATCAATTTTACCTATATTTGAACTTTATATGGACAGTGTACAATTTGTACTCTTGTATGTCTGGATGCTTTAATTCAGCACTATATTTGTGAGAATTATCTATGGTTTTGCATGTAGCGATAGTTCCTTTGCTCTCCCTAATGTATAATATTTCATTTATTTTATTTCACTCTCTTACAGATAGACATTTGGTTTGCTTCTACTTTGGAGGTAGGAATAATACCACTGTGAACATTTTTATGCCTGTCTTTAGTGTGCAGTATGTTGGCCTTTCTGTTGGGCATATACCTAAGAGAGGAATTGCTCAGTCAGAGGGTTTAGCTTTAGTAGGTTCTGCCAAAAGGTTTGTACCAAGTTACACTTCCACCACCAGCATGTGAAAATTCCAGTTGCTCCCTATCCTCTCACCAACATTTGGTATTGTCAGTTTTCCCTAATTTTAGCAATCCTGGTGGGTGGCTTGGTAGTTTCTTCTTTTAAAATAAACCAGCTGTCTGGATGAATTAAGTCTCTGAAAACATCATTTTCTCCTCCTGCTGTGCATTTGTCAGCAGATCTTGGGAACATCCACACTGTGAGGAATAATAAATGTAGTAGCCATAGCTGGAATAAAGTTTTTAAGTGAATAAACCCAGATAGAAATAACCCGATAAAATCAGTTTTCTAAAGGGGTGTCTGTGCTCTCTGATTTTGCTCATGATAGGCACCATGTTCGTGTCTCAATGTTCAAGTAAGATTTACTGGTTCTGATATTTACATGTAACAGCCCTGAAGGGGTGCCTTAATTTAAGATTTCTAAGGAGCTGCTAAAGAGGTTTGTGGATGATGGTTATGATTCTACAATGAACACTTTTGACACTCTATCGTATGTAGTTATATATAATAAATTATAGAAATTGTTCTGATTTCATCCTCATCCTCTCGTGCTTCGTAGTATTTTTGTCCCAAGACGTTGCACTCATGTTTGCCTCTCTTTTTTTCCATCCTCGTCACGAATTCATTCTTACTTATAAACAAGTTCATTTTATAGCTTCAAGTTCTGAGTCATCAGCAGGCAATTCCTTCAACTCTGTTGGTGTTGACGCCGGCTGGTGACTGATGTACTGTTGCTCAGTTTCCTAGTGTGCTCGTACTGTGTTACTGTCTCTGTTACAATCCTTCCATGGAACACCACCACACCTGCAATAGTTTTGATCAAGTTAGGTTTCATTCCATCATCTCTTCATTGCTGGAAACTTTGATTTACTTCAGGAAATAATTTTTGCATTTTTATCCAAGGCCTATGTTGCTTCCATTTGGACTTTTTGATTTGTCTTTGGTTCTAATATTTTAAAAGTCATTTCACTAGAAAATCCACCTAACTGGTATTGAAGTGATTGCTCGATGTATAGGAGTTTGGACTAGGAGACATCTAAGGCTCTTCCCAGTACTCTTGATTTAGGTAAATTTGCTCCCAGAGTAATAAAAATTGGACAGCATGAGATTTTGGCTTGAGCTCACTTCTTTGGTTTTACTCCAGCCCCTTATAGACAGAATTCATGAGCATAAAGCTTTTGATGACATAAGGGACCTGGTGGATCAGTCGCAGTTCCAGCTCCAAGAGACAAAGGAACAGGGCATAGCTTGACCTAGGGATCCAGTGGAAGGCCAAGGTTGAGGTCATGGGATAGAGGACAACTGTGGAGCTCACTCCATCCCTTCCTTCAGGTCTTTGCTCAGATGGTACCATATTACTAAGGTTTCCTTCTATATATATGGAAATAACATGGGATATATAAAAATAATAAAACAACAAGCCCAATCCCCACCCAGCCCTCCCTAATCTTTCTTATCATCAATCATCTGGCATATTATATATTTCCTGACATATTATCTCTGTCCCTGCTTTAAAATGTAAGCTCCACAAAATGCAAAACCTATCTGTTGAGTTTACTCTTGTATCCCAGTACCTAGTGACTTATCCATATTCTTTTTAATCTTCTCCAAGTCCTAAAATTTTAGGCCTCTCCCTCACCCAAAATAGTGCCTGGCATATACTAAATTGGTTGAATGGGGACGCCTGGATGGCTCAGTCATTAAGCGTCTGCCTTCTGCTCAGGTCATGATCCCAGGGTCCTGGGATCGAGCCCCGCATCAGGCTCCCTGCTCGGCGGGAAGCCTGCTTCTCCCTTTCCCGCTCCCCCTGCTTGTGTTCCTGTTCCCACTCTCTCTCTCTGTCAAATAAATAAATAAAATCTTTAAAACAAAACAAAACAAAATTGGTTGAATGAATGAATGAGTAAAAGCCCCTGCCCTTTCCCTGTCTGGAATTCTTCAGAGACTTGGACTATGTGCAATTCTTCAGTTGAAAATTTCTCTAACTCCCCAGAAAGAGTAAGGGAGTTTCATTAAATCTCTCCTTTGATCACATTGTCTTCTAATGTCTAATGGAGTAATTATATAAAAATGGAGAAGCAAAAGAATCTGTATTTTGAAACTCAAAGTTTGAAGGGCCATAGGTTACGGGAAAGGAAAGGAGCAAGGACAAGGGAGAAGGCCAGAAAGTGAGGCTGGAAATGCCAAACACAAACCAACAGCTTTCCACTTGTGTTCTAGACTAATCTTTTTATTTCCCTTCTCAAACACCAGATGGAAACAGGCTTTTCCTCCAGAAGAGAGAAAACCCCTAAAGCCTCAAGGACACCATCTTATTTGCTGATATGGCCGGGAGGTCAAGGGACAGACATGGAAGGAATTCTCCTTGTTCCTCCACACTCACATGTAATGATGAAGTAAGAAGGCCTTCTTCCCTAAGGAAATTTACAGAGGCCTGAGGAGTTTAGGTATGCATGATAAGGCCATTTGGAAAATTCAATAGCCTGAGGATCTGTGAAGCAAGAGAAAGCAAGCAAGGTGCCTAGACTTTTTGAAACTTGTGTTTGTATTTTTTTTTTTTAAAGATTTTATTTATTTGACAGAGACACAGCGAGAGAGGGAACACAAGCAGGGGGAGAGGGAGAGGGAGAAGCAGGCTTCCCACAGAGCAGGGAGCCCGATGTGGGACTCGATCCCAGGACCCCGTGATCATGACCTGAGCCCAAGGCAGACGCTTAACGACTGAGCCACCCAGGCGCCCCAAAACCTGTGTTTGTACTACCAATCCTATGCATAATCATAAATGTCACAACACACAAAATATCCATTGAGCTTCTATTATTTACAGATGCCTAAGGGCCATGGATAATTCACAAACACAACTTCCTGTCTTATGTCTCACAAATCTTTAAGATAATTTGTGAAAGCATACTTAATGCCATTTTAAGCTGTTTCTGCCTTGAACATTAAAAAAAAAAAAAAATTCCTCTGTGGGAAGAATACTCCTAGGATACAAGTGATCAAAATGCCAAGCTAATCCAGGTGCAAGATGTTCCGACTACCAGCTCCTATGAGCTCAGTGCCACATGTATTATAGAAACATAAGAGATGGAAATATTTCCATAGACTTGTGGTCCCAACCAGGAGAGTGAATGGGCTTGACATTTTTTCCAGTATTAAAACAAGGGATCTGAGCTTTAATGCACTCTGTATTGTTTTTGGTGGCATTGTTGTTTTCAATTGTTAATCTGTTAGTAGTCCAGTAGGATTTCTTCCTAAGAGACGAATGTCCACCTAGATGTCTCTTCTCGAATGTTACCAAAACATTGTCATTAAAATCTAACAGATTGACCTTAAAAAAAAATTTTTTTGGTGAGGAAGAAAGAAAAACAGAAAAATAAGCAGAATAGGTAAGACAGTTTAAGCATGTTCCTAGCCCTTACAAATTCACAGAACCCAGTTACTATGAGTGTGTGTGCTTAGACAGAAATTAGAGAGATTGTCAATGAGACGGACTTAGTCAGGAAAAGATTTGTTGATGAAAGAGAGTAGTGGTATCAGTAATAATGTTTTTACTGTCATCAAGTCAGTGACTTTAACATCCATCAGCTTATATGATCCTCATGATAACTTGTGATGTAGGAAGAATATTAGACAGGGCCATCTCCATTTTATAAAGAAAGTGAGATTTATGAGATTATGGGACATTTAAAGCACTCAACAGGTAAAGGAGATGAGATTAGGAATCTGGTTGTCAAATTTTCTTGGCCTAACACCAGACTGCCTTTCTTTTTTTTTTTTTTTTTTTAAAGATTTTATTTATTTGACAGAGAGAGACACAGCGAGAGAGGGAACACAAGCAGGGGGAGCGGGAGAGGGAGAAGCAGGCTTCCCGTGGAGCAGGGAGCCCCATGCGGGGCTCGATCCCAGGACCTTGGGATCATGACCTGAGCCGAAGGCAGACACTTAACAACTGAGCCACCCAGGCGCCCCCTGCCTTTCTGATAATACCTTAAACTTCTAGACGATGCCATAGTTACTAGAAATATTTTCACATGTATTATCTCAATGGGTCTTTTATTTTACTAGTGATTAACATTTTATTAAGTCCTTACTACATTAATAGTCTTATTGAGGGATGTGCACGTTTTATTTAATTGGATCAAGATAGGTGAAATTTAGTGTATGAAACTTTTCATAGGCATATTAAATAAGCATCCGTATCAGTCATTTTCACTTTTTGCTGCTAGTTGATAACAAACATATCCCATTTGAACGCTCTACAGAAAAATTTGGATTAATAGGAAAAATGGAAATGGGAAGCAAACCAAGATCTGTATAAAAATGAAGGAACAAAGTGAATTTTTCTTCTCTAATTAGACCTGGTATACACAAATGTATAAAAATGTGCTTATCTGTGCTATGATTTTTGTTTCTAAAATTATTTTGTGATTAAATCGGGGCCATGAGTTCCCATGACCTTGTTGTGATGGATTATGGAGGCTTTGGTTTGGCTCTTGAGGTGCAGGAGAGGGGAAATTCTCAGGCTTCTTTTTTTTTTTTTTTAACTTTTTATTTATTTATTTGTGAGAGTGAGAGAGAGAGAGCATGAGTGGTGGGGAGGGGCAGAGGGAGAGGGAGAAACAGACTTCCCGCTGAGGAGGGAGCCAGATGCAGGGCTCAATCCCAGGACCCTGAGATCATGACCTGAGCTGAAGTCTGACTGAGCCACCCAGGCACCCCTTGAACAAAACTCTTTCTGAAAGGAGTGAGATAGGGCCTATCACCTTAGTAGGCATTCATACTTAATAAATATTTTTAGAAAGAATATTGTTTAAATTTACTTTCTTGGGTATGTCTTGTGATTAGAGTAATTCAATTACTGTGAACAACTATGAAAATTAAGTCAATGTGCTGCTTAGAAAGGTTGTAAAAATTTATCTAATGGCTTTTTAGATCAATAAGCCCAAAGGAATGAACTGGGCATATAGAGAGCAGCAACTTTTATGACCCATATTTCCTCCCTTTCTTATAGTTACTACATGAGCTCACAGAAGTTTAGGGCTGAAATCCTAAAGGATATTTCCAGTCCCTCAATTTAAGTCTGTGGAAAACTGGGAGTTGTAATAACTTTTTCTCTTTTCTTTTCTTTTTTCCCCCTTCTCTTTCTTTTCCTTCTTTCTTCCCACCCTCCCTTCCTTCCTCCCTTTTTATTTTATTTGTTTTGGGGTTGGGTTGTTTTTACAGTTTTTACAGTGTTGACCTTAAAAAGATAAAAGAGCCAGCTATTTTACCAGCAAAATGAGTTTATTCCAGAATAACAGAATTGCAGTTCAGAACACTCAAACCATAGGCAAGTCCAGAGAGTGGAGGCGAGCTTACTTTTACAAGGGAGAGGGGGAAGGTGGGAGGGGCTGTTATGGCCTCTCATTGACTGTGGCGGTTTCTCATTGGCTGGGCTGTTGCTAGACCAGGAGAAATTCTTCCTTCCTCCTGCTTGAATATGTTAAGTAAGCTTCTTCCTATTGGGGTTGGGGAATACCAGGTATGCGTCTTGTCACAGGGAGTAGTGTGTGAGAGCTCCCCCTACAGGGCTTCTGAACCTTGTTTTTAAGGTTTCCTTTATTTTTTTTTTAATTTTATTGTGTTATGTTAGTCACCATGCAATACATCATTGGTTTTTGATGTGGTGATCCACAACCCATTGTTTTCGTATAACACCCAGTGCTCCATGCAGTACGTGCCGTCCTTAAAGTTTCCTTTATTTTTACTACAGATAATGTTATATTTCAATTCAAGTACTCTCCCAATGAAATTTTCATTTATCATCCCTCAGAAAAAAAGTTGGATTCCTCATGTGCCTGGGACACCTAGTTAAGACTGTGCAGTGGAGTGAGTGAGGCAATGCTATTAATCTTAGTACTGGAATTATCGCTGTCCCAGTAGGTTTGTAATATTCCAAAAGGGATTAAGAATTTTTTCAAAGGAAGAAAGTTTTTTGTAGAAACAAGATGATTAACCACTTCTGTGATCTTGGTGAGTTGTTTGGCTTCAACATTAATCTTTGCTACTGCCCACATTTATTTTTAGGTTCCTTTTAGTTCATTCAACTCCCCTATTTTAATTTTCTACGGTACTTAATTGGGTTCGCTACTGGTAGTACTTTATCTCTTTGTTCCCATTGTAAAAGTCTGGAAACCGCACGTTGTTCTTTCCAAATGTAGTTGACAGTTGTGGGCCAGTCTCCACTTGCCCTGGAATGCATTAGATGACATCCCCATCAGTGGTTGAGTAAAGAAGATAAGGCAAAGGCAGAAAACATACCCATCAAAAGACATTAATTTTGTGGAATTTAGCAGAACTCTAAGACTTAAAATTCAGGGACAAGTGTTCTCATCTAGCACAGCACCGATGTATAGATAAGTAACTTTCTTCGTCAGCTACCTGAACAGCTTCATCCAAAGGTTCATGAAGTAGGAATGATGGGTGAGGGAGGGGAACAGTCAGGAAGGCATCTTGGAGGGTGAAGTCTCCAGAATGTCCCTAACTCAGACCCATTCATGCCTCCATATCTGAGGTTCTGAGTCAGTTCATTGGAGATGGGTCTTAGACATTAGAATTGTTTTAGCCCTTTTTGGTGAATGTAATATCCAATCGGGCTAAGAACCATTATGCTAAATGAAAGCCTGGTAAGGAGTCCTGTATCAGCACTGGAGCTGTGGTCAGAAAATTCTGGTACTTAGTAACTGGGTGACCTTGGACCAGTCCCTTGCCCTTCCCGTGCCTATGCCTTTGTCTCTATAACCAGGATAGGGGTGCTCCGTGAAATTGTAAAAACCAAATTTCATAATGGAGGAGCTCAATAAAGTTCTTCAAATGTGAAATACTTTGCCAGCATCTAGCACAATGCTTGCACAGACCCAAGTACTTGTCAACAAGAACTGAAGCTGACATTGTGTGGCCGCCTTCCACTCTGGCCCTGACGGGGCGAAGGTTACTGGTTGTTCCAAGGAGATGAAATTCCTCTAGCTCAGATTGAAACATAATAATAGTAGCTCAAATAATAGTGAAAGAAAATCCTGTCTGTTTTATGAGACACAGTGCAATCTTAAAATTTCAAATTCAAATTAAAATGTTATGAGTTCTATAGCCAGGTATTATGTTTCTTTGGGGAAATTCTAATTGAAATCTATTATGGTACCAATTGTCCTTACCATTATTATTTTTTAATCTCCCCACCCCTCTTGCCTCCCCACTCTGCCAGGCTGGGTTTTATCAGGTTTTTTTTTTTTTTTTTTTTTAACTTCAGCCAGCATTTCTTTGCCTTGTCAGATACCTGGAGCAAGTGTGTTATATCCAAGTTGCACACTCCAGATGCAAGGACTGTACCCTACAGTCTGATCTAAGCAATATTCAGACCCATAGTATGGCTTTTCCTTTTTTTAATGCTTAGATTCACAAGTTTAGAGAATAAACTGTTCATCAGAAAGTGAATTGAAGTCAACCCTTCCCATCAAACATTAAATAAGAACATCTGTTTGAGACTGATGTTTTCTGACTTACCAAGGGGATTTGCGGTAAGTGGAGAGAGCAGTCCTAGAGGGCGCGCCCACCTTCTGTTTGTCTGTCAGGGAACCATGTTACCCGCTAAGATCCCTTCTCTGTAGTCTCTGCAAGACTTTCCTCACCTACAGCTGCTTGCATGAAGCCTTTAGCTCTGATGGATTCCACACTTCAACATGTAACATTTTAATTAGGAGTTCATGAACATCATTCTCTGTGATACTATTTAACAATTAGGTACCATCACCAGAAATGCAGTGGGAGCTACTCCATGCTTCAAGACTAAGTGATAGTTCTCCACAGAGGCCACAGGTATCCTCCTCCTCCTATTCTAAACTAGGCTCGGCTTTTCTACTCAGTACTTTTACTCAGTTTTAAATGATTTATGTCTGGTCTTCTTCATGATTGCTATTGGCTGTCTGAATCCCCTCTAGACTAAAAACTCCTTCTAATATGTCTGACCTCTGAGAAGCAAAGCAGTCATTATCTAAGCAACATTTAGACTTTTAACATATCCTTTTTTATTCAGAAAAAAAATCCCAAGGTTAATTTAACATCAGATTATAAATATTAGAAATGGGCACTAAAAATTAGGTTTCTAATAGCTTCTGAAAAAGAGTAACACATGGCTATTGTAAAACAAAATTCGAGTAGGACTCATTGTTAACAGTTTGAAGGGCTTTTTCCATAAGTATTTTTATAGCCATCAGTACATGTATGTGTAACCTTAAAACCTTTTTAAAATGTTGGATCATTCCATACAGAATGCTTTGCTCCTTACATTTTTCACTGAATCCTCTTGTACTTTGGAGCTTTTCCATTGGTCAGCACCTCAGGAAGATGTGCCTGGCACACTTTATAGTTTGTATTGTGTTCATTGTAATTTACTTAACTCTTCTCATATCAGTGGGCTTTTAGATTTTGTTCTAACCATCTTTTCTGTATTACACAACATACAATATGGTATATTTTTGCAAGTATGCCTAAAGGGCATGTTGTGTTTCCAACAATGGAAGTACTATGTCATAAGATATGTGTATGTTCAATTTTGATATATATAATATGCAATTTTAGCCTCATGTGTCTTGGTCCCCAAGCTGTCTGAGAGACTTTCTAATGGAGATGTCTGATTAAACATTCCTTTCAAGACAAATGAGTCAAACCTAGAAATGATCACTCAGTGAGAGATGAAATTGTACACTCTATTTGTTAGTGAAAGAATGGGGGAAGTAAATTATTAAAAACTACAATGTGGGGGCGCCTGGGTGGCTCAGTCGGTTAAGTGACTGCCTTCAGCTCAGGTCATGATCCTGGAGTCCTGGGATCGAGTCCCACGTCGGGCTCCCTGCTCAGCAGGGAGTCTGCTTCTCCCTCTGATTTTATGTGCTCTCTCTCTCTCTCTCTCTCTCATTCTCACTCTCTCAAATAAATAAATAAATAAAATATTTAAAAAAATAAAAATAAACTACAGTGTATATTCCCATTTAACTACTGATTTCTTGGGCAAAAAATGCACACCTTTATGGTTTGTTATATTATTATTGAAAAATGTATTTTTAACACAGGCCAAATACTAGACCCAACTTAAGTAGACATTCTCTATTAAGGGTGCCTGTCATCAGATGTGGAAAGGTTTTAGAAGCTAGATTGCACTTTGTCAAAAGAAACATGACATGACATGGAGACGCCATTACTCCCTGTCACAAGCGCTGTAATCCTGTATCACCTCTGGAATCTAAAGGCATTAGAGTGGATTTTTGGGTTGCTGTTAATTTGCTTTTAACCTGTTCTGGAATCATTGAATATTCTTCCTTCTCTGAAAACTGTCAGAGTCTATGACAAGTGGTAATTCAAGTTTTGTTATCAGGAAAATCAGTGACCTCTCTTATGTTTGTAGAGTTGCTACTGTTGGATCAGCTGTTGCCATGTTTCGACAACTGACAAAACATCACACTTCTTTTTTTCCTTTTTCCGATTATAGGATACAAGTATAATAAAACATTTTCATTGCCCAATCCTAAAAGTAACTGCACCTTTGGTTATTGAGTTAGCAGGTTGAGGGGTTCCAGTGGTTGGCACTTCAGAAAAAAAACCTCTCCAAAACCCTTGTTTTGAATCCAAAACACCTCGCATTTAAGTTGAGGGCCAATAAGGGAACAATGTAAAACTGTATCTACCATTGATGTTCCAGTTGAAACAATTGAAAGGATTATTGATGATTTATACCTTAGGAGTCTTTCTACCCAGAGCAGAATTCTGGGATTCTGTAGTTACTATTGAGATTACTCCACTTTGACTACCAGATGCCAGTAAAATTGGAAGGCTGGAACACAGAGTTATTCAGACTTTTCTCAACTTGGTAAATGAAGGGGTCTCATGGTAAGAGGCTGGGTTTGAATGAAGATTCGCCATGTCTCTCGCACTTTTTTAGAAAGGATTCCAATACTTAACTTGTGAAAGGAAAAAAACTAATACAACCTGAAAATGAGAACTTGTTTTCCAAACTTCTACTCTAAATGTTTCAACATCTGTGTAATGGAGTACATTATATATCCAAAGAAGAATCCCAACCAGATATACATGCTTTGTCTCCCAGTCTTTTCTACTAGCCCAGGTGTCATCATGGGCTGGCTGATCAGGGAGTAGTGTTGTATCTCAACTTCACACTAAAAAGTTTATGTAAAGCCTTGAAAGTTAGTACAATTGTGATTGCTTGGTCATTATATCAATTATAGCTAAGCACCCATTTAAACATTTTTTTAATTGTCAATCTGATATATGCTTGCTTTAAAACAGTCAAGCAATGCAGAAATGTGTATATAGTATAAAAGAGAAGGTTCTCTCTCCCACCCCCATAATACCACAATTAACAGTCCAGTAAGCATTCTTGATACCTCCTTGAGTCCACGCCATGGCAAATGGCTAATGATGAAGAAACAGACTTCTTCTGGACTAGGACTCCAGAACATTTGTTTGAGAAGAAACACCTTAGCTAATCAGGGCCGTGATTTCTTCCAGATCTCCTTGCCACATTATGCCTAATGTAGGTGAAAGAGAGCAGAAACATCCACTTCTCCCTTCACTGAGCTCTCTCCTGCTCCATTAACTGTTACAATCAAAACTGGACTTTGACAAGAAAAATTATATATTTCTTTAAAAAGATGCCAGTGTGACCTTACAGCTGGGAAAAGACATGGGATATAACACTAATCTGCCCTCGTTAAACCCAATGGCCCAGACTCTCAGCTTCTTTGAGCCCCTAGATTTAGAATAATCTTTATCATCTGATTAAAAGATAAATTTTACATGAACCAGATGCTTTTCCACACCAGTCTCCTTCAAGAAGTTCTATGGAAAAGGCATAGTTCACATCCTCTTGTGAACTTGCTGGCTGTTACTTGTTTTGTGAAAAGTTGGCTCATGAAAAAAAACACTTTAACAATAAATACTTTCTATAAAATGCTTAATAATATGAATAATCATCAGTGCAAATCAAATTCTCTGTACATGTATTTTCTTGACTTTCGATTCGGGCTAATTAACTTTAACCTCTCTTACCTGACACAGTGAGGTTAGACAGGTAAAAGTCCTTTTCCAAATTGAAGGACAGACCAAGTAAAGTGGCATTAATAACAACGATGAATAGTAATAAAGGAATAATAGTAACATAATAAAAACTGTTTTCTTCAGCACCTACATATCAGAGGCTCTACACTAACTACTTTACCTATATTGTCCTACAAAATTCATAGACCTAATATGCACATGAGATATTAACATTTCAGATGAATAAAGACTTACAGAAGTTAGTTTGCCCAGTCATGAAACTAGCAAGTGAGAGCAAGTGTGACTAGAATTTGCAGCTCTCATCTGTTGGATTGGTTGGTTTAGAGTGGTTGAGAATGTTGAGAATGTTGAGATCATGTCCAGGCATGGCCAGGAAGAGTGTCAAGATTGATTAGAAATGTCTGCCGTGAGTATAAGCAAGGACTGGGGGATGCAGAACATAAGCTGCGTATCTGTCTTTTACATCACGGTGTCTCTCAAGATGATATAACTTCAGGGGCGCCTGGCTGGCTCAGTCGGGAGAGCACGCGACTCTTGATCTGGGGGTCATGAGTTCGAGCCCACGGTGGGTATAGAGCTTGCTGAAATAAATGAATTAATTCAAAAAAGAAAAAAGAGATGGTGTGACTTAAGAAGGAAAAAAGTCTCCTGAGCTAAAGTATTTCTTGGTAAGGTATCATAGCCTTAGGGCTTGAGCCTAGTTATAATAAAAAGCCACGTGATTCCAAAGTGTACCGTGGCTGAGATGTACCAGGGCAGAGCTCCTGGCTTCCCACTGATAACAATCATCCCATTGGCTAAGCAGCTCCCTGACGGCCTCCCAGCAGGAGCATTGTCACACCACAACAAAGCGCCTTTGCCCACAGACACACAGGCCCGATGGCTGGCACTGACGGTTTCCCTGAAAAATGCACTGTCCTCTGTTCTGAGTCAGTCTTATTGTTCGGAGCTTAGGGAGTGAGGCTGAGGTCCAGATACGGGACGATAATACGTGCTACACGCTGGTTGCCAGCAATACTGTGGCCACGTCATACCTACATTTCTAATGCTGCCGTGCTCCGAAATGACCTCCTTGTACCCTGACCCTCAAACTCGGAATCCCGAAGTCAAATCCCACTTCCTCTGAAGTCTTCCAGGACCGCCCCCACCCCTAGCCAGAGGTAGCTGATTTCTTCTTGCTAGCCTGGCATCTGGGACTTCGCCAGTACATATTTAGCAACTGAAAGAATAAATTAAACCGTGCCAATGCTTAAGAAATGGGCTGTATAAACTACAATGATTTTTGAGACTAAAGAAGATGAAAGGACAGTAACTCTTCCAGAGGTGCTTTCCTTGTCTCTGATCATGTACGAAGCCCAGAGTCTAGCAGCAAAACAGTGGAGGAGGGGCTCGGCTGGCTGTATACAGTGGGCTGGTGTTAGTTCTGGACAGTATGCTGATGCTTCAGAAACGTCCTGGACCAGGGGCTACTGAGCAGAGACCAATACATATTGAAAGCGTGTCACTTGTGTGTTTCTCTGCTTTGGGCTTGTACGAAAGTCACCGACTTATCTCCCACTGGTTTATGGAAAGCAGATAACTGATTTAGTAAGTAGCTGACCAGCAGTATCTTGACTCAGACATATTGGGTAGCCACAAAATGTTAACTAGTGTTCAAAGATCTACTGAAAATCCGATCTTGTGTGTTGTGTCTGCTGGAACACAAGTAATAGAAAGCAGAACTCGAAAGGGCTTAGGACGATAGGAAAGCTTTATCAAAAAACAAGAAGCCTTGCAATGGGGTCACTGAAAGATTGGTTAAGTCCCTAGCTTGGTCACATTTTGCAGCAATAACTTTTGGCCTCAGGGTAGCTCCTTCCCTTTGGGAAGATAGCTGGCTACTGCACTTCCAGGCAATACATAGCAAAGAGCAAGGAAACCTTTCCCACACGGTCCCCAGCAGCCCGGTCCTCACATCACATTGGCTAGAAGTGGGTCAGTGCCCAGCCCTAACCAATCACCGATAAGAGAAATGGGATTACTAAAACTAGCTTAAGTAATTAGGATGCACTCCTAAATCGAAGATGATGTCACCTTCCTTGGGAGAATTATGGGTTGAGAGAAACTGGACAAAATCAGGATTCTTTTCAAACAGAGAAAGAGGAAAGACTTGGCTCTTGACTAGGCAACCAACAGCGTCTCCTACATATGCTCAGCGGAGATGCCACATCCGCATTTCCGTATTACCTTCATAGCAGCAAAATCAAAGGGCCCAATGTGCGAATCACCTTAACTTGGTGATGGTGGCCACTTTTCGTAATACAATTTAGCCATCATCTGGTGAGGTAAAGACAACGCATAAAAAATCAAGTCAGATAAGACAGAAAAATCTCCATTACCTGACTTTACCAATGAATTCCAGTGCTCCACTCTCAAATTAGGACAGTTTGTGGACTATAAGGATACAGGTCCTTCCGCTAGGAGGGACGTTTCTGTGAGATAAGGAAGTGAGAAGGAGCAGCCTTGGAGTGAACAGGGAGAAAAGCTCCCTAGGAGGACATATATGCAAAGTTCCTAAGGCAGAAAACGGAAAGGGTAAGAAAGTGGTGGAATGATTGGCTCACAGTGAGCAGGAAGAGAATGGCCGGTGAGAAGGGTGGAGATGGAGGACAAAGGGGCATTCAGAGCCTTGTGGGTCCTATTAAGGAGCTGGGGGTTTTATTCTGTATGCAGTGGGAAGCCACTAAAGGATTAAATAGGACCTACAACTGTAAAGTGACACCAAAAATACTATGCAGGATCATTTTATATGTTGGAAAGAGTAATTCCATTTAATGTAGGCTGTATGTCATTAAAGAAGCTACTTACAAAGTCCCAACTTGATAAACAGTTGCCAGGAATTCACCTTTATTACCTTGGTTTTATGCAAAGTTGACCTTTGGTTTTAGTGGGTGGATGCATGTTTATGGACCCTGTGGCCTAGTGGAATGGCTTATTCTGAAGCAACTCTTAAGATCTCTTTTTATTTTTTTAAGATTTTATTTATTTATTTGATAGAGAGAGACACAGCGAGAGAGGGAACACAAGCAGGGGGAGTGGGAGACAGAGAAGCAGGCTTCCCGCCGAGCAGGGAGCCCGATGCGGGGCTCAATCTCAGGGCCCTGGGATCATGACCTGAGCTGAAGGCAGATGCTTAACGACTGAGCCACTCAGGAGCCCCTAGTTGGTGGCATTCTTGAAGGAATTAAACTTTTTTTTTTTTTTAAGATTTTATTTATTTGACAGAGAGAGACACAGCGAGAGCAGGAACACAAGCAGGGGGAGTGGGAGAGGGAGAAGCAGGCTTCCCGCTGAGCAGGGAGCCCGATGTGGGGCTCAATCCCAGGACCCTGGGATCATGACCTGAGCCGAAGGCAGATGCTTAACGACTGAGCCACCCAGGCGTCCCTCCCTTAACATTTTTAACTATTTTGTCACAGTCACCTCAGTTAGTACTCAGTTAATAATGATTACTCAACTATATTAACTGTATTAGTATATCCTATACTATATACTACTATATTACTGTAGTCCCAAATTTATCCTTCCTTCCTCTTTCTCTCTCCTCTCCCTCTGGTAATTTTTTCTTTCTTTTCTTTTCTTTTTTTTTTTTTAAAGATTTTATTTACTCATTTGACGGAGAGAGACACAGCGAGAGAGGGAACACAAGCAGGGGGAGTGGGAGAGGGAGAAGCAGGCTCCCCGCGGAGCAGGGAGCCCGATGCGGGACTCGATCCCAGGACCCCGGGATCATGACCCGAGCCGAAGGCAGACGCTTAATGACTGAGCCACTCAGGAGCCCCTCTTAAGATCTCTTAAACAATAATGCCTCAGAGGAGAAATGAAAGCTCCTATTCTGAATTTGGTGAGGCTGCTACTAGTCTCAACAGCTGTCACTGGTTAATCTCCTAACTGACTTAGAGCCTTGACGGGGATGCTGCCAGAAAAAGGACGGCCGAGTTCAGCTCCCCACATGGTCAGCGGGCTTGGCTTTCAGTCATGCATGTGGTACATATGCCTGGGGGATCACTCCGTAATGGAGACTGCCTGTTCCAGTTGCAAAGTTCTTTCACACTTCAGGTTGCATTACTGAGCTCAACGCATTCCAGAGCTCTCCTGTTTCCTTGGCAGTTCCTTGATAAAAACTCCTGCAGCCAGTTTATTTCTCAACAATCTGAGTACCTGCGCCTGTGTGGAGGCAAAGACGTGACAGGGCTTTGAAGAACGGGGTTCGAACAGTGTTAGCCTGTGGTTATGGGAAGCAGAGGAGTGAGCCTGACTGGAGAGCTAAGCCTTCTGCTGGCTTCCATGAGAAAGACGGATTAGAGAGTGGAAGAGGGGGTAAGGGATGACAGTTGCGGGTTAGAGGCTGCTGCGGGGGTCCAGAAAGATGCCAAGTAGGTCTACATTGATAAGGCCAGTCCAAAGGTAAAGGAAGAGTTGGCTGAGAGAAACAAACATATTTCATGCAATCAAGCCGGGAGGGACTTCGAAAATGATTGGACATAGGACGGACTTGACATCATTCCAAGAGTCTTCAGCCAACCCCCTCTCATCCCCAAGGGACAGTTCTCAAGCTGAAACATAGTGGTCACCAGCTTCTCCGTGAGATCCTGCCCTGGATCCATTCCGCTTTGCCATGACCTCTTCTTGGTAACAGTGATGAGCAATACGTGGCATCACCTATTGCCTTTGGAATAAAGCACGGAGACGTTCTGTTGCTCTTGTTTACAAAACATTTTTTTTATTTTATTTTTAAAGATTTTATTTATTTATTTGAGACAGAGAGAATGAGAAAGAGAGAGCACATGAGAGGGGGGAGGGTCAGAGGGAGCAGCAGACTCCGCGCTGAGCAGGGAGCCCGATGCGGGACTCGATCCCGGGACTCCAGGATCATGACCTGAGCCGAAGGCAGTCGCTTAACCAACTGAGCCACCCAGGCGCCCGTTTACAAAACATTTTAAGATGCTTCTGGGTCAATGCAAATGATTATGAGTCATCTAGACCTCTTTCCCCTAGGTGGCAGGCAGTTTTCTAAGTGTGGGTAATGTCAGAAATGAAATGATTTGCCTGAATGTTGTTTCTTTTCTCTTTTCATTATGAAGTATATTCGGTGCTCTTCGAACTGGTGCTTATATGGTGTACATTTTGATGACCAAAGGCCTGAAGCAGTCAGTTTGTGACCAGAGTTTTTACAATGGACCTGTCAGCAAATTCTGGGCTTATGCATTTGTGCTAAGCAAAGCACCCGAACTAGGTGAGTGTCTTCTCTCCTTCCGTTTCCACCCCAACCCCTCTGGGTAGCTACACACCCACAAGATTTACTTATTTGAAAACAGACAAAGAAGCGATTTGAAGGTCCTGTTTTGTTGGTTGCAGGAAAATTATAACCAATGAATTTGAGTTCTTGATTAACTTTTCCACTATCTCTTTCTCTCCCCTCCTTCCCTCCATTTCAACAATTGTACATTGTGTATGTGAAGAGCAAAATCGTTGACGAAAACATGCCGGCTTCCAGACACTACTGGAAATACACTCCCAGGGGCGTATAAAGTCTACCCGGTGCCTTCTGTCCAGCACGTTAATGGCTGTGCTAAGATGATGATATGGAGGGAAATCCACAGTGCAGCTCTCTCCCAGTCCCACAAGGAAACAGACTTTCATCCTGCCGTTAGGATTCAGACGAGGAGACTAGGCTTTCCATTTGGGTGTCCTCGTGTTCTAATTAACAAATGCTAAGGGTTGGTTTCTGGTATTGTTTGATTTGAATCATCTAAGAGATGGGCCTTGGAGAAGAGGAATGTGGCTCCCCTTCTAGAACTGAATCCAAAATACTGGCTATGTATATAGATTCCTAAGGTTTTTCCTTCAGCTCTTTAATGGTGTTGAATAGAAGTGTGGTCCAGATTCACAGAAACAATGGAAAATTAGTGGCAAGGATGTGACATGGATGTAGTTCACCAGGAAAATATCTTTACTGCTGGAGAAAGGGATCTGCTGGTGATCATAAACTCTGGGTTCATCCGTGAGCAGTACTGGCCATCAGCTCACAAACTCATATATATCCTTAGGGAACACCTATTCATTGTTTGGGTTTTTTAATTTTTGATTGGGAATTAAGAATTCTGTTATTTAGTTCAAAATATTTATTTATAGATTGGGTTCCCTCTCCTGTTTCTCCTAAAAAGGGGGTTAGTGGTTTTACTTTCCTTATACGCCACATACAATTCAAGCTATCTGCAGTCTTTCTTTTTTTTTTTTAATTTTATTTTATTATGTTATGTTAGTCATCATATATTACATCATTAGTTTTTGATATAGTGTTCCATGATTCATTGTTTGCGTATAACACCCAGTGCTCCATGCAGAACGTGCCCTCTTTAATACCCATTACCAGGCTAACCCATCCCCCCACCCCCCTCCCCTCTAGAACCCTCAGTTTGTTTCTCAGAGTCCATAGTCTCTCATGGTTCGTCTCCCCCTCCGATTTCCCCGCTTCATTTTTCCCTTCCTACTATCTTCTTTTTTTTAATTAACATATAATGTATTATTTGTTTCAGGGGTACAGGTCTGTGATTCATCAGTCTTACACAATTCACAGCACTCAGCATAGCACATACCCTCCCCAATGTCTATCACCCAGCCACCCCAACCCTCCCACCCCCCACCACTCCAGCAACCCTCAGTTTGTGAGATCATATGATATTTGTCTTTCTCTGAATGACTTATTTCGCTTGGCATAATACCCTCTAGTTCCATCCACATTGTTGCAAACGGCAAGATTTTGGTTTTTTGATGGGTGCATAATATTCCTGTGTGTGTGTGTATGTGTGTGTGTGTATACACCGCATCTTCTTTATCTATTCATCATCCACAGTCTTTCTTTAAGGTATCTTTACTTCATATCCTGTGTCTGTTCACAAAGGATATGAGGTCTCTCGGATGTGAATGTCGGCTACTTGTCTGTCCTGCCTACAAAGGGAGGGCAATTGATTTGAATTGTTAGTTTGACCATTGTTTTCCCAAGTCAAAGGCAAGGGAAGAACAGCAGAGGAAAACTTCTGAAAATCTTTGCTAAGAAGAGCAGGGGTATGGAGATAGATCCTCTACAGTCCAAAATGACTAGATCACTGTTGTGTGTGCATGCACACACACAAGAGCCCATGAAGGCAGACGCAGGTTGAAATGCATTGGTATGTATGTATTCATTCATTCACTTAACATATTTATATTAAACACCTACAGTAGGCATTTAATAGGGGCTAGAATCGAATGTCTAACTCCTCTAAAAAGAAATTTAGAATATGAATTTTATGAACCAGGCCCCAGGAGGCCAGTTTTCATATTTGAATTGAGACCACAAGCTGCCAAATCTTAGGCTAGAAAAATGTTTTTGAAACTTGGAGCTACAGACAGTGCCTAAGACAGATGTGTTTTTAGGAATTTCAAAATTCTATGGGAACATTTTAATTTTGTGTTTTCACTTATAGATTAAAAACAAGACTGTCTTGCCAGATATATTTCTTTCATAGTTATTCTTTAGATTCATAGAGCATCTGAACCAGATTACTTCTTCTCAAACTAGTGTTGGTCTGAGAATGTGAGCACGTATTCTCTTGGGGTTGTGTGACATTTTCTTTAAAATTCATACATTATTAATGTTTGAGAATTATTCACTTTGAGAAATATCAGATATCTCTGACTTTTCATTTATGCTGTATAATAAGTATCTTTATGAATCTGCCCATCTTTTTTGACACAGAACTGACTACAGATGTATGAAAACAGTAAATGCACGAACCATGTGGCTCCCTCTACATGTCACCACTAAACACACAGTTTCACTACCCTCAACATTTTTGAAAAGAATCAGCAGTGGTGCCTCTATGCTTTGGGGCCTTAAGCCTTAAATTGCAAAGGAGCATCCTCAGTGTTTGCTTCCTGAAATCATCTTCCTTGCAAGGGCTGCTTGTCTGCGCTCTGAGTTTTATCCACGTGAATTTGAGGGACTTGACACTAAAAATAGTCCCTTCTACCTTTAGAATAATTTCTTGAAGAGCCACCCCAACCTATTCATAGTGGTCATTTTCCTTCAAAGACATGAGTCGACCTATACTGTCTGTTCTCCCATCTTCTGTTCCATACTGACATCAAAGTTTCAGGATAGCAGACAGAGTTCGAATTGCCACAGAAGAACTGTTAGTGAAGTACTAAGAGGCATTCGTGCCATTGCCCTCTGTCTTGTTAGAGTGTTGGTCTGGATGATGCTAATTAATCACCTGTCTTAATTTAATGTACACCCAGACATGCCACTCCCTACCACCCCAATGTTGGCTTATAATTGAACACAATTCTATTCCCTCTTGAGCCCAGAAGGAACTGGACCGTAGTCCCTTGTGCTGTTGTTTTGGTGATCCCTTTCCCTAAGAAGCCTCATTCACCATAGTGGTTTGTAGGCTGGATATCAAACAATCCATTTCTTCACAGTGAAAATAAAGGATTGAAGTGCTGACAATGGGCTAAAGAGTTGGAAAAAAATAAAATCCTAAACTTGATCTGGTTCTTTAATGAGGCTAGTGATATTCTTCATGTCGTTTCAGGTTCATTATACAGGTATTTTCATGGTCAGAGTACCCTTTTTTCAGTTTTAAGATATGCCGTATTTTCTCTCAAATGTTCTGGAGCTCACTGACAAATGGTCTTGCCAAACTAAACTTCTGAATCAAAATAGATCCAAAAACCAGATAGCCAGCCCCTAGCCCTAATTCAGCAAACGTGTTTTCTTGGATGCCTTCTTGTTCATTTTGGAAGTTAAATCCCTTTCCAGTTTTTTTGCTCCTAGAAGACATTGCTGCTACCATTTAATTAAGAAAGATCTCTCTACTTGGATTATTGAGAACTTTTCTTATTTTTAGGTCCTAAGCTCTGCTTTTCAATACTCTAAGATTCTGGACTCCCTTATGTGCAGCAGAAAGAGAAGGTTCTTGTGAGAAGGGATAGTTCCTCTGTGTTCAATACCAAACCTCTATTTTCCCACCAAAACCCGCATGCCTGCAGTTTTCAGTATACTTTTTTGGGGGGAGGAGGGGCAGGCAAAATACACCTACATCAAATTTACCATTTCTAAGCGTACAGGGCTGTGGCATTAAGAACACTTGTGTCGTTGCACGACCATCGCCATCATGCTTCCCTAGCACTGTTTCTTCTTCCCCAACTGACGCTATTAAACACTGACTGCCCTTCACTGCACTCTTAAGAGCAAGAAGGGCTTTCTGTTTCAGCAGAAAACAATGAGCTCATTTCAGTGAATTATAGAGTTACGACCCATTAGAACAAATGAGGAGAAGAGAACCACCAACCTGCTTTGTGTGCCAAAATCTGTGCGCGCCTACTGTTTGAATTATATTAAAACCTGCTGAGATTTGCTTTTGTTAAAACTTGGAAACATCTGCTCTGAGTCTAGGTCCTTGCTCAGTTGAGCTTGTCATTGTTTTTGAAACTCTGACTCAGCAGAGCTCCAGCTAACTCTGTGAAGAGGGGCACGGCCATCTGGGACAAACCACACAGAGTGGCCTCTTGGGGACTCTGAGCACCCTGGGTGTTTCCAAATGCCGACCGATGGCTCCACAGCGGCACAGACGTCTGTATTAACAGGCACACAGGCTGGAGGCGTATCCGCTGGGAGGGACACTTTGGAATGAGATTACCTACAGACTGGCTCTTGGCTGAAAATAGCTGAATCTAAAGTTAGAGAGACTGTGGTGGAGAAAACATGAACCAGCGGTCACTCAAATGGGTGACGTGGCTGAATTGTTCAAGAATCGAAAGTCCCACTGCTTATTGTTGGTCAACATTCTTTCCAGACTGCCAACCAAACCTTTGACCAGACAAACAAAAGAAAAAAAAAAAACATAGGAGGTCTCAGGAAGCCCTTCCGGAACCCCACCAGTGTCCCCTTCCTCTTACCCAGGGGAAACTACCATTCCCTAGGTCAACAGCCTTCTTGGGGATGGTAACCTTGATGCGGCATTAGAGTGGTGGTCCTGAGAGGCTCCAGGGCTATTATTGGAAAATACTCATCTTTATTACTCCACCTGCCATCCTGTATGTCTGTTCCAGAAAAAATTCTTAAAGGAATTCAAATTAATTTTGTTTGGAAGATCTCATGACATCAGGGCGCCTGGGTGGTGCAGTCGGTTAAGCATCCAACTCCAGGTTTCGGCTCAGATCATGATCTCAGGGTCGTGAGATCGAGCCCCACGCCCAGATCCATGCTCAGCAGGAGTCTGCTTGGGTTTCTATCTCCCTCTCCCTCTGCCCCTCCCCCTGCACTCTCCCCGCCGCCAAAATAATAAATAAATCTGTAAAAAAAAAAAAAAAACGTAACATGTGCTTCACCTTCAGCTCCCCCATATTAAATGGAAACACATAATGTGTCTCAGTCATGCCCCCTACTAATGAGATCTGAGACCCCTACTCAGACACGAAAAACACAAAGCAAGTTTCAGTACCAGAATCGTAGGTTCCACTTTTCATTCCAGGTTAGCCCATTCCAATATGGCCTGTCTTTTGTCCCCTATTACTCTCCTCACACTGAAGTTGTTCTTTAGACAATAAAGTTTTAATGTAAAAATGACGATAGAGTTAAGATTAAATCTAAAGAATGAAAAAGGAGGAGATACTTATTACTCTATAGCAAATACCTTAATGTAGTGTGTTTGGGTATTGTGTGGCTTATACATTTCAGTCATGCTTAGAGGCTTGTAAAAAAACATCTTCTCAATGATGAATGACTGAATTTGTTTTTACCATGTAATTCCTTGGACTTCTACCCTCTTTCCACCGTGAACAAAAGTAGGCTGGAATTATTGTGTCTACATTATAGTTTATTGAGCGAAGGGAGGCACAGAGTAGTAATTACACAGAAATGGTGGGTCTTTGACAGGCACACAAAAATAGCGCAGTTTAACGCTAAGAAGTAGACCCCAGGTCTCCTGATACCAGTTTTGTCCCTAAAGTACATTAGTCAGAGCCACTATCACCATCAATCATTATCAGTCTGTCTGACACTCATAGGCATAATATGTCAGGCATCTCGCAAGAGAGAAAAGGACTTCAAAGGAAATTTTATAATATGCTTGGAGATGCAGCAACCGGTAGCTCTCCTTTTCTATTCTGAACAAATAGGAATTTTCTGTTCTAAACAAATATGAAGTGCTAACGTTTAACACTTCAGTAGGGAAACAGACGAAGAGCTCCTGCTGAGTGGAATGGGGTACCACCTAGGTTATTCCAACCACGGCCATCAGAGCCTTAAAAATCTTCCCAAGGCCTCACATTCTTTGACCCTTCCTAGTGCCACGTGGTTTAGGGCATCCGTGAAGTCTGAGGGATAAGACCAAGGTAAGTACTAATTCCCTTTATGCTTCATTAGATTTCAGAATAAGAAGAGGGACCTTCTAGTTCTCCTTGTCGTACCGAAACAAGTCAAGTTTGAGTTCACTGAAGGTCATGAAGGAGGTTGGGTTTTCCCAGCCCTGAGAAGAACACAGAGCTAGGAAAGAGAATGGAGCATAAATCCTGTTTTCATGCTTGTTAATGGAATCGTGTGCATTTGTTACTATGCTTGCTCTTCATCCATTTGGACATAAGTGTCCTATGGTATATATTTTGGAATCCCTAAGGCTTTTCAGAGAATCATTACATATAAATAGCATCTACCTACCTGAGCATAATTCTGGCTTCTATAACATAAATTTTCCTACCTTAGGGACAGTGGTCTTTTTCTTCAAAAGGATGCTCTTAATAATAGATTCTGGAAAGCCTTCTCAAAGTTAACTCCGTAAAAATGTGTCATTCTCTGTTCTTATCACTCGATTCATTGGTATAAAATATTCAGGTTACCGTGTTCAGCAAATATGGTAGAGGGTGACTTTTCTTCTCTTTTTTTCTGTTTTTGCCTTTGTTTCAATTTTCCTCCTCTGACTACCAAATGTCTGTCGAGGCTTCACCTTTTACAGGGAGCTCACAAAGATAGGTTTTTTTAGGAGTAGCTTTCGCCATATACCAAAGAAAAATGGTCTTCGTACTCCAGAGAGGCCTACGAACGTTTTGCTGGGCACTTGAACTCTAATCTGTTTCTCTCTATTGAGAAATGATCTGAGAGAAGTCACTTGACTTTTCCAGATAACATTTCCTAAAATGTACGGTCGAGTTAGAAATTGGGTAACGTGATTGCTCATGTCCCTTCTGGATCGAAAATTGGTAAGATTTTGTGTGTAACAGCCTTCTGAAAGTAACATTTATCGCCTGTTCTCCATGTGCCAGGAGGGCACACTGATCATCTTATTAAGCCCTCAGACCATCCCAAGCTACTGCTGTTACCCCCGTTACTATCCTCATTTTACAGAAACTGGAAAATAGTGAGGATGAGTAACTTGCCCAAGCTCATGGAACTAGTACGTATCCGTCCAGCATTCTAACCCAGTCCATTTCACTCTCCAAGTACGAGTTGAAGCTATGTACCTTGTTGGGAAGATATGGATTCTTGTTACATCACGGTCGAGGGGCTCATGTAGGTTTTTTCCTTCTCTGTCTTTCAGGAGATACAATATTCATTATTCTGAGGAAGCAAAAGCTGATCTTCCTGCATTGGTACCACCACATCACTGTGCTGCTGTACTCTTGGTACTCCTACAAGGACATGGTAGCCGGGGGTGGTTGGTTCATGACCATGAACTATAGCGTGCACGCCGTGATGTACTCTTACTATGCCTTGCGAGCAGCAGGTTTCCGGGTTTCCCGCAAGTTTGCCATGTTCATCACCTTGTCCCAGATCACTCAGATGCTGATGGGCTGTGTCATTAACTACTTGGTCTTCTACTGGATGCAGCATGACCAGTGTCACTCTCACTTTCAGAACATCTTCTGGTCCTCACTCATGTACCTCAGCTACCTTGTGCTCTTCTGCCACTTCTTCTTTGAGGCCTACATCGGCAAGATGAGGAAAACAACGAAGGCTGAATAGTGTTGGAACTGAGGAGGAAGCCATAGCTCAGGGTCATCAAGAAAAACAATAGACAAAAGAAAATGGCACAAGGAATCACATATGGTGCAGCTAAAACAAAACAAAACACATGAGCAAACACAAAACCCAACCCAAGGCAGCTTAGGGATAATAAGGTTGACTCAACCCAGTAAGTTTATGATCCTTTTTGGGTGAGGACTCACTGAGTGCACCTCCGTCTCAAAGGACAGCTGCTGGAAACCCCATTCCCTCCTTAACTGTCAGCTCTAGGGCAAATGAGAACAAAAGTGAGCCAGAGGCACGGAGAGAGGGAGAGAGAGAGAGAGAGAGAGAGAGAAATAGAAGGTCAACAAAGGCTATTAACACTATGTGGAAAAAAAAGTATTTACTAAGTGTTATATTTCTCTAAGAATGAAAGAAGTTTACTTAAGAAACTGTGCGAGCACATACACACACAATCCTTTCTAATCTTTCTGGACACACAATAGAATAGATACAAAATGGAAGAGACACAGGGTGTATATCTAGGACAATAATGCTTTTGCAAAAATTAAAGCCTTCTTAAGAAAGGCCAGTAGCTGTAGCCCCCGTGAGAAGAGATGTCTTAATCACCTCTCATGAAAACGATGTAAACAATTGTATTTCAACTACGAGAAGGACTGGTGTTTTTCCATTCCTAGCCCAGTCTGGGGCTAGTGACTTTGCCAGAACCAAACGGGGCACAATATTTTTCCAAGGTTCTTCCTGGGAGGATGGAAACAGTGCAGACCAGTTCCTAATGGGGCAGCTCCACCTCAGAGCACTTCTGATGGTTTCACTGTAATTTCCACTCTGAAATGAGCTCTCAAGGATTATCCTTGGTTCAGGGGCCCCAGGCTTTTGAACGGAAGAGTAAATACCGAATAGCAAAGTTAAAACTCTACCAAATGATTTGAAAATGAATTCTGTACCACCTCTAAAAAGGGTCAGCCCCGTACCATTCTTGAGCTGGGAAAAGGACAGTGGGGAAAGATGGGAGCCCAGGATCCATCCAACAGACACACTCGGTATACCCCCACTCTATTTGACTTCACACACGCACTCATGGCTTTCCAAATGAAACCCTGTTGTACGGTCCATATTTTCTATATTTTTGTGAATTTCACAAAGAAATCTGCAGGGCTCTTCCTGATATTGGGTGAACACTGTGTTTCCGCATCATCTGCGTCTGCTCCCCGAGCGACGCAGAGGTGTGTAAAGTGCCCTCTGCTGGTCAAGTGGAGATACTTCAACAAACCCTTCATGGCAAGTTTGGCTGGAACAGGTGACAACAAAGGGCCCCCGATACACTTATCCTTCAAGTTTTCAATGATCTAAAACACTCGTCATATTTTTGGCCAAATCAGAAGACCTTCCCCCTGCTTCAAGTCAGCTTCAGAAATTTTTTTAAAAAGGACTTCTGCTCTGGAACTCAGAAAATCAGCTTATTAAGAGCCATATTCTCTATAAAAAAAGAGAGAGAGAAAGAAATGAAAGCTAGATAATATAATATTATCTGTAATACTTCAGTCCTTTACAAGCCAAATAATGTGTCAACATTCCTAGTATTTCAAAGAAGCAATTATATAAAATCGTTCAATGTGATATGCTAGTACTCTAATCGGTTAAGTAGCTTCATGATTAGACAAACCAGATGGCATGATTAGCGGCTACACTTCATATAGCTCGTACATGCATCACCACACATACGTGCACACAGATGTGGGGTACACTCAACTTCAAAGCCCAGATGAACAGGAACCCGTTTTTCTGGCTAGCAGAAAAAGAAAACTGTTGTTTATCTTTTGCTTTCTTTGAGAGTATACAGTAAAAGGGATTTTTCAGATTATTTTTATATTATTTTAGCTTTAATTGTGCTGTCATTCATGAAACAGAGCTGCTCTGCTTCTGTCAGAGATGACAAGGGCTTTCTCAGCATCTTGTTTATGTGTGGAATTTGAAAGAATAAAGTTTTATCCCATTCTGTGTGAAGGGTTTGAACAATGAACAAAGAATCCATGCAAACCAGGTCATGACTGCTAGACCCGGGGCGGGGCGGCGGGGGGGTTGGCGCTGGGCTATGCAGGGAGGGAAGCTGTTACATCTGTATTAAATTACCGTGGGCAGTCTACGATGTCTTGACATTGGTTCTTAGATGAGAAACAACTGATGGAGGGATGTGTTGTGATTCTTAGGGTGGAAACCGACGTGAGCTAAAAGGATAGGTCCTGCTATAACAATTACGAGGTTCTTAGGCTGCATATAATGTTCTTTTGAGCTTTGAAAAGACATGATACTGTGCAATAAGCTTTTTTTCTTATAAAAGAAAATGAGCAGAATAATTCACATGAGAAAAAGGCCAAATAGCTGACTTGAGCTTAATTGAAGGACCAGTTCGAGCTTAGCTGGTTGATTTAATTATTGAATCCATTGATTAATCATTGGTCCTTTAATGCAGGTTAGAATAAGGAAATGAGCATAGACCTTAAATAGACTCTAAATGATGCTTCCAAAGCACTTTGATCTTGGTACAATTTCATACTTGTGTTCACTTGTGAGATAACTTAGAATTTTTTTTACAGGTTGAATGTCTAATAAATAGTTTGTAAATTGGCTAAATAAATCTAAAGGCTTTTCAGACATTTCTCATGGGAAGAAAGAAAAACAAAAAAAAAAATTCTGGTATTAGAGGTTCAATACAGTGTTTTTAACATCTCAGTTTAACTGCTTAATTGTATCAAGATAAGAGGCTGGACCACTAGCCCATGGCAAATCTGAATCCTACCAGAGAACTGACTGCCACACAGATAATCCTACTGTCAGTTAACATTCCAGAAAAACTTGGGGCAGGCAAGTTTTCAGAACTGCCCCACTATGCTGCAATAGATTATCTTTCTATTGGAGATTTTCTACTGCATTCCAATCCCATTATGGTGAAAACGTTTCTGGATTGAAAAAACAAACATCCTTCATTTCATATCTAAGTGCATGTAATTTGATGCCCTCAGTCTGAGTATCAACCCAAGTCTATGAGTTTGCAATGAAAAACATTCTAATGAAAAAATGCTCTATTCATAGAACAGGAGGTTTTATCTGGGTCTTCTAGTTTTGCTAACGAGAAAAGAGGAAGCACTACGTTATTTAAATCCATGCCAGGTCAAAGTACTGAATTAAAATCATGTATTGAGGTTATTATTCCAGATGATTTACTCTCACCCTTCTACTCACACTCTACTATAACAATTGGAGGGGCGGGGTAGGAATAATACATACATATATGTTGCTTAAGGGGAAAGAAAGAATTGATTGGGTCCCTCTCACTTCCCCACCTCTCTACTAATGTAGCTCAGGCCTGAGTCAGAAACTTCATGTGAGGAGGGGTTTTGCAGAACTGAATAGAAGAACACTTCTGGGAAAGAGATCTACAGATTTTTTTTTTTTTAAATCAGATGTGGTGTCTTTATGATAAAACCTCACATCAAAGAAATAATGCACCTGGAGTCAACTACACTGAGTAGAATGCTCCAGAAGTCTGGCCTCATTCCCAGACTGCTAAATTACCTGGCAGAGACAGCATGCTCAGGTTATATCTTTTCTTTATCCTGATAAAACAGCCTCCCCTCAGAGACTACGTGTCACACAACTGTCAGCTCCAGCACATTCTGGGGGCTTTTTTTTTTTTCCTCAGAGTTGTTGGACTGGCCATGTGCTGATTCAAGAGAGCTGTTAATAGAGAAGATCCGGGAGATTTTTGCCTCCCAGAGCTCAGCACTTTGAGTTATATGTGGATGGCCCATGCCTGTCTCTCCCATACACTTATTTCCCTGAACAAGTTTCCATCCCCGAGAGTGCAACTGAGTGAAAATTTCATGAGGAAAGCCCAGAACTTTCTGACATTCCAGTCTTTGTTTCCAATCACATTTTGCTATCAATTCAGGACGGTAGAGCCTATGTTCATGCTGTGAGTCCCTGTCCCCTGTAGCTTTCTTAAGTTGTTCTCTGTCTCATAGGCAAGGTCTGACTCTTTGTGCCTCAGACCCTTTATCCTCAAGAAGAGATTTTGCTAAGAATGCCCCACAGGGTTTGGCTTGTAGCATATACACACTGAAATGAGAGCTAATAACGCAACCTTACACTCTTTTGTGCCAACAATCCGTACGAAGGTCCCAGTTTTCCAATGAACCAGCAGGCGCTGTCTGCTGGTCCCCAATACTTAAAACAAGTGTCAGTGCAGTTAGAGCTTCTTTTTTTTTTTTTTTGAATGCCACTTGTGACAGAATCCCATTATAAACCTCCTCCAGCCATGTGGCGGAACCCATAGCTAAAGAAACCAGTTAAGAACACCTGCGCAGAGCATCAAAGAATCTTCGCAAGCCTGTTGAATCATCCCGTTACTTTCCTCATCCTCAGGTACTTTGAAAATTCAGGACTCACAGAAGGAGGAAAGATAATCTCCAAGCTTCCCTTCCTCCCGAATTACACTTAGAAAAAAGTGGAACAGAAGTTGTTCTAACACTGAAAGAGAGACATTGGGAGCACCCCCAGGTGTGGGTTTGGGAAGGTCTTAATAAAGGCATTTTGATTTTATGTTGGGCAGACAAAAGTCTTGCAGTCAGATACACTTCAGTGGAAATCCAAACCCGAAGCTACGTCGTAGTCAACTTTTCCTGAAGTAACTGGTTAGATTAAAGAAACTGGTCCCATACATCAGGGTCAAGCCATAACTGCAACCCATTTAGGCTAGCATTGCGGGGTCCTGACACCTGTTGGTGTTTAAACACTGTTACTTTCCCAACGCTTGGCAGCACTTGAAACTTCTCTCAGTGGGCAGAAATCAAGAAGTCTCCAGAAGTAGCCTAATAGTGCTCCCCAGGCATGTCCGTTTCAGACACGTCTGACTGTCTGGGCATGTTCGGGCAGGAGGTTGCTTGCTGCTAACTTGAAAACCACTGGGAGCTTCAGCCTCTTCAGGGCCCCAGAGCCCATATTCAGATAGAAGTTCACCCATATAAGCCTCATAGAGCAAATCACAGCAATGTTGGAATTGTTATTTTCAAGTGCTTCTTTCACGACATTCAAAGAAATATTTTTTCTTGGTATCTTAAAATTAAAAATAAAATCATAACTTTTGATTTAAAGCCAAACAATGTTTGCAGTTTCTTTGATCTCTTGTTCTGGGCAGTTCCAAGGGGGCATCCTGGGCACTCAAAAGTCTCAGAAAAGTCATTCCGCACTTAACACCAACATGCTCAGGGAACATAGTGAGTCACTCCAGTTCTTGAGTAGAGCTCAACCATGATGTAGTCCCCAAATACCACTGGTCAAAATCCCACAAGGGGCCTAGCCCTTCAGTGGTGTTTCACGGATATAACACATAACAATTTATGCACTTTCCAGACCTACTAGCTCACCACAGCAGTCTTCACAGGGCAGACAGTCCAAGTTGGATCCCCCATTTTACAGATAAGAAAAATTTTCCTGCTAGATCCAATGTCACAGAAGTAGAAGGAATAGAATTTTCACATAATCTTTTTTTTTTTAAGATTTTATTTATTTATTTGACACAGAGAGACACAGAGAGAGAGCACAAGCAGGTGGAGTGGCAGGCAGAGGGAGAGGGAGAAGCAGGCTCCAGGAGAAGCAGGCTCCCTGAGGAGCAGGGAGCCTGATGCGGGGCTCAATCCCAGGACCCTGGGATCATGACCGGAGCCGAAGGCAGTCGCTTAACCAACTGAGCCACCCAGGTGCCCCTAGAATTTTCACATAATCCTAACTTCAATTTCATTGTTGCCATTTGAATCTTTTGAAAGAAGTAGAGTGTGAATGAATTAAATTCCAATACTTAGCACTGAACTAGGAGGCAACTTGCCATGTCACTGGACAAAGGGTTTCAGGGCAAAATGTATGTTGGGGAAAATATTTTGAAAGCACAGCACCTCCTTCTTAGGAAGGCACATTACCTGCACACCTGTGGGCTATTAGCAAGGGTAGTCCCCCGCTCATCCACTCCCTGATCCTAAAATTTGACCTTCAACTTCTGGTGCTCTCATATGTTCTAGCGTATACTCTTTAGGTTAAATGTCTTACGGCATTCTTTGTGGTTTGGGGGGACATCTATATAATGTGTACAACAGAAATGTCCCTGCAGCATATATATTCAAAACCAAGAACCTGTCATTTGGGGATGTTTTCCATAGCCAAATTACTATGAACATGCCTCTTTTCCCATCATCTCAGAATAAATAAAGATGGAAATTTCTATTCTTTTTATAAACTATTTAATGTATGTTCTTAACTCAGGACAAAGTGGGGGGGGAACCCCATGCTACACACAAAGTATTTTCATTAACTTCACTAAAAAGACAGAGAAAGGGAAAGAGAGGAAGGAAGGAACGAACGAACGAGGGAGGGAGGGAAGGGCAAACCTAGGGGGTGTTTCTGGTTTTGATAGCGCTCTCAGAAACCCACTACAAATGACTGTACCATCATGTAACTTCTGATAAAAACACAGTCTGATACAATGCAAGCTCCAGAAATTAATAAAGCAAGCATTAAAACATACATTTTATATCACTGTCTAGCTAACAAAAAGGCTGCACTTATGTAATTTCAAAACCAAGAAATTTACTACAGCAGGCTTCCTAGAAATGAAAACCTAAGAATGAGATCAGAATACCAATATTTCAGCAACATGAACACTCTTGGCTATTTTTTGCTTTTTCAAAATGAATGAAATTAATTGGAGCCCATGAATGCCCTAAATCAATGGTCAGGACAGTTAAAATAACTAAAAGAGCTCCCTACTGGTCAGTCTATAGCTGATTAATCTCCAGTTCTGGTAGATCTGGGGCAGGATCTTAGTTAGTGCCAAACACCTCTCCTGAGTCTATAGGGAGGCCTGCCGAGAAGCCGTGGTGTTTGCTGGGATGGCCATCGTGGGGGGATGGGATGGGCCACATGACTGCCCCCCCCCCAACACACACAGCTGGATACTCATACACATACAGAATGGCTTGTGCTCTCTGCCTCCGTCCGTGCTGTCCTGAAACACCATGTCACTCACTAATAAAGGACTCCTGGCATGATGAGAAGCTCTGGGTCAGGAAACTATCAGATCCTACTGATGCGGATGTGAGGGCGATCTGGCTGCGACATCTGTCACCCCATTGATCGAGGGTTGATTCGGCTGATCTGGCTGGCTAGGCGGGTGTCCCCTTCCTCCCTCACCGCTCCATGTGCGTCCCTCCCGAAGCTGCGCGCTCCGTCGAAGAGGACGACCTTCCCCGATAGAGGAGGACCGTTCTTCGGTCAAGGGTATACGAGTAGCTGCGCTCCCCTGCTAGAACCTCCAAACAAGCTCTCTCAGATCCTACTGATGCAAAGAGACTATTATCTAATTCACTACCTCATTTTATGCTGCAATCGTTTACATTTTCTTCTGCTTTTCGTCGTTCATGTCTACGTAATAATTGAAGGTGTTTCACCTTATTTATATATGCATTATAGGATATGTATTTATACGGAAAAGATTATACACCCACACACGTGAAAACAACGTTGCAGCCTAAGGGTTAAACACACGTGACAGCCCCCTCCAGACCCCCCCCCCACCACCACGACCACCACTTCAATCTCACTGCTGGATTCTTCAATCTTTGGTCTTTTCAGACCCCCGTGCTACGCTCTGTGCTTCCACACACAGCCTCGTTTTCTATCGACTACACTAATTCCTTTCATTCTAGAGGGAAAAACTGCCCCCCTGGGTGTTGCTCTGCTATGTTTGATTTACGAAAACTCTGACGGGTGTTTCCTAAGGCAGCCAATATCTCCCTACAAAGAGAAAGCGAACAGTGTTCAAGCTTCCTGCATCCTCCACGGCTCATAGTTAATATGTGAATTACTGTAAAATTCCAGAGCATTTTTGCAAAACGAGCACTTTGTCTCCACATGAGAAGCCGTTCTAATTTCAACTGAGTCTTAGAAGAATCAAATCAATACAACCTAAATAAACGTACTGAGTTTCCAAACGGACTTAGGCAGCCATGCCAACTCATTTGTTCATTTACATGTAACTTGAATTTCCCTTGGATGTACCAGCCAGTAGATACAAATCGTTTACCAGTTTGTAGCTCCCACTGAGGCAGGACCTCTGACTTCCTGCCAAGTCCCCAGCATCTAATTCTGGAAATCGCCAAGAGGAGTCTCACAGCCTCTGTCAGGTGATTCTGTTACGCCATCACCCCCACCTCACCTCCTTCCCTCCCTCCCATTTCCACCAGGCCCAGCTGCTACTGCAGCTCTCCACTGGGCCCGGAAATCTTGCTTTCTGCACAGCGCCCTCTGCTCTCCTCTGCGGCAAGATGCCTTTTTCCACTTGGTCACATATTCTGTGTGGGAAACCTGGCCTCCTTCTCTACTCAGGAGCCAGACACACCTCCAGGAGACAAACTGTGGGAACA
Source organism: Leptonychotes weddellii (assembly GCF_054177405.1). Lineage (NCBI taxonomy): Eukaryota > Metazoa > Chordata > Mammalia > Carnivora > Phocidae > Leptonychotes > Leptonychotes weddellii. The sequence continues at coordinate 96,430,345 of NC_138370.1, forward strand.
GCCATCAGAATGTCTCTTTCCTCCTGCTCCGCATGGGCAAAGCCTCTTCCTGGCTTGAGCTCAATGAACCTAGTTCCTGTCCCACTTGGTCAAGTACCATCCCTGGACAGTTCATAGCCCCACTGTAAATGGATCCCTGTGACCACATCTGCTCCCAGACTTGCCCAGGCATATCCAAGCTTAGCAGAGGACACAGGTAGAGTTCCTTTTCCAGAAGCCTCCCCAGCTCTCCTGCAGACTCCCTATTGCCTGCCCCGACCACAGGTAGAGACAGCTCTGTGACTTACTTAAATTCACCACCCCACCCCCCCCCCCCCCGCACCTTTGCCGCCCACACAAATGCAAACATATTTAAAACAAGTCTTTTTTCTTTCCAGTAAAAATTGGCTTTTGAATTAAACGGGCAAACTGCAGAAAGTCATGATAATTTCTTAGAATTGCTATGTTTATTCCTGACTCACGGCCTTCCCACAAGCCCATTTCCTCTGCCTCAGAGTACGGGTTAGGGTGCTTGCATTTTCTTCTCACAGCTCTGTGCTTTTCTACTTGGTGGGGCTTATCATCACAGTAATGAAATGATTAGTTATCTGTGGACTATTTAATAGTCAGCCTTCTTCAATAGATTGCAAGCTCTGTAGGACAGGAATAAGTTTGCCTGTTCTCCCTAGCGATGCCAGGGCCTGGGAGAGAGCTAACTATTTTTTGAAAAGATGAATAAATGTCAGTATGTAGTCATGGATGTAACCTGTGCCATTTCAGAGCTCACACTGTGTGTTTAGTGTGTATGTGTGTCAATGTGTGTGTTCACATATATTGGGAAAGTCCTCGTACTTCATCATCGTATACTTATGAACAGGCCGAACTGTATTTTCAGCTCTTGGATTATTTACTTCATATTTGCTCATTCTACTGGAAAATTTAAAATCTCGTGCAATATAGCATTTGTGATTCGGAAAAATTCTCGTCTAGGACTTCAGAACATAGGCTCTGCAATCTAACTGCCTTGCTCTGCCATCTGCATGGGAGTAGTAACCTGGCAATTCTGTACCTCATTTCCTCATCTGGGCACAGTGCATAAAACGGCACGGACTGCACAGAGTTATCAGGAGGATTAAATGAGATAATTCTTGCAAAGCAAAAACTCAGTCCTTGGGACAAAGTAAATACTCAGTAAATGTTAGCTAATATTACCACTAGTGCTAATGTTATTTTTACTTTCTCTTTTCTGGGTGATCCACACATGAGCCTCTCTTTATTCTTCACCATGAGACATTCGCCTATAGAACTTCATTGTCTTATTATTTTTTTTTTAATTATTTATTTAAGTAATCTCTACACCCAGTGCGGGGCTCGAACTCACGACCCCGAGATCAAGAGTCGCATGCTCTTCCGACTGAGCCAGCCAGGCGCGCCACTCATTGTATTATTATTAGAAAACATTCTATAAACAAAGAAAGTATCTCTTTCGGCTAATAGAGAATGAGATGCAAGGCAAACAATTCATTTACATTACGGCAAATGTAAAGTTCTTTCTAACATTTTTGTTTGTTTGTTTATATTCATTCATGATTAACGAAAACCCTTGAGGGGAAAATATCTTTCACCTAAGCATCCACTGTTTGGGCCCAAATATTACTGTAACCTGTCCTAAGAGATCATTTTTCACCAAAGCCTACTTCTTGCATGAATATTGTAATAAAAAAGAAATTCTTACGGAGATAGAAGTGAGCTCCTGCACTTCATAGCTTAAATATCATTTTTTGGCGTAATACATTTTGAAATTGCCAGGACTATTAATACAACACAAACATCTAAATTTAAACATCGGAATTAAAATAGAATGGCCTTGGGGCGCCTGGGTGGCTCAGATGGTTAAGCGTCTGCCTTCGGCTCAGGTCATGATCCCTGGGTCCTGGGATTGAGCCCCGCATCGGGCTCCCTGCTCTGCGGGAAGCCTGCCTCTCCCTCTCCCTCTCCCACTCTCCCTGCTGTGTTCCCTCTCTTGCTATGTCTCTCTCTGTCAAATAAATAAAATCTTTAAAAAGTAATAATAATAAAATAAAATAGAATGGCCTTTTTGTTTTTTGGTTCTAATGGGCGAGTCTGTCAGGAACATGTCTCTTGTTAGGAGGTTTTCTAGCAAAAGAAACTTGACTCCAGGAACATAGACAACTCCCAAATGACTATTGTATTCAAAATACCCTAAAATATTTAAATTGCTAAATTGAATAATACGTACTTGTCATTCAAAAGTAGTGAATGAAATATTAATCACTAAGCATCGGTCAGTGTAGACCTACTCACTTACCTTTTTTTTTTTTTTTAGATTTTCTTTCTTTTTTTTTTTTAAAGATTTTATTTATTTGACAGAGAGAGACACAGCGAGAGAGGGAACACAAGCAGGGGGAGTGGGAGAGGGAGAAGCAGGCTTCCCGCCGAGCAGGGAGCCGGATGCGGGGCTCGATGCGGGGCTCGATGCGGGGCTCGATGCGGGGCTCGATGCGGGGCTCGATGCGGGGCTCGATCCCAGGACCCTGGGATCATGACCTGAGCCGAAGGCAGACACTTAACGACTGAGCCACCCAGGCGCCCCTTACTCACTTACCTTTAAGCTCACAAACAAACCTCTTATTTGGAAACGTCTTTAGTGAGATGTGAGGAAAACTGAATCGTCACAAGCTGCACTTGAGCTGAGGAAGGAAACCCATTTGCTTGTCTGTCCATTCCAACTAGATTAACTGCATTTTGAAGTTTAGGTTATAGATTTTGCTTTAACTATGGGAATTCTATAAACCTCATTTAATTGCAGTATAATGCCACTAAAAAGGGTTCCCCTCGTCTAGAATTTTGGCGTACTTTCTCTATTACTTTGCTATTATGTTACAGTGACTGCATTTTAATTAAAGCGGCATGTTTCTTTCAAAATTGCCATTCTCCTCAGTGGATTTATCAAGTGTCCAGCTCTGAAACTAGAATAAAGCCCATATCCTCAACAAATAGTGTTAAGACTGTTTCTCTCTCCTTTTCTTTTTCTTTTATTACATATAGGTTGTTTATCGAGAAAAATCTTTACTACATCCGAAAAGCTATTTTAGTTTCTTCCTAAAATGTCCCACATTCACATATATATATGTGCATTTTAAAAAACAATTTGAAGTTTTTTTTATATTTTGAAATGCTCCTCAGAGCTTAATTCATAGGTAACTTTATTGCATCTAACCACTGATTAAACCTTTTATCATGAGAACTTTTAAGCATACATCAAAGTAAAGAGAATAGTATAACGAGCCTATATTCCTACTATCTAGACAACATTTACTAACATTTTGCTATATTTACCATATTTGTTTTATTTTTTTAAAGATTGTATTTATTTATTTGACAGAGAGAGACACAGCAAGAGAGGGAACACAAGCAGGGGGAGTGGGAGAGGAAGAAGCAGGCTCCCCATTGAGCGGGGAGCCCAATGCGGGGCTCGATCCCAGGACCTGGGGATCATGAACTGAGCCGAAGGCAGATGCTTAACCGACCGAGCCACCCAGGCGCCCTGCCGTATTTGTTTTAAGGCAAATCCCGGGCTTATGATATTTTATTCTTGTATACTTCAAGAAACATTGCTTTAAAATAAAAGACATT
>NC_138370.1:96434480-96449247 GCF_054177405.1 Leptonychotes weddellii
CACCAGCTATTCTGAAAGGTTTAAAAATATAATTGATAGAGGAATGCACAAAAAGGGCAGGGAGATTTGGCTTCTGGGGGAGAAAAAAAAGATTTTCAGGAGACATATCTTGAAAAAGGAGATACTATTTTTTAATATTTTAAGGATTAAATGAAGAATTGGTCAGCTAGCCATCAGAGCTGGTCCAGTGGATGGCTGTTACAGGAAGAACGTTCTTGAAACTCCACTGGCATAACAGCTGTCCTCTGAAGTACAAAGCTGCCTGTGACTACAGGCAGTAAGTAGAAAGTGAAGTGAAAGGACCCTCTTCAGAGACTTGGGAGAAGAAATTCTACTTTGAGCATGGAACTGAACCTTTAGGATATGTTCTGTATCTAAGAGTGTCCGGTTCCAAGGCCAAGATTACAAAGGCTCTTTTCTCTCTTCCGATCATGAGGAGGTACCATGACTGCTTTAGGGAACTGAGTGATCACTGAAGTCCAGATTTTTCTTTTTCTTTTTTTTATTCTTTTTAAGATTTATTTTAGAGAGTGAGCATGAGTGGGGGGGAGGGGAAGAGGGAAAGAATCTCAAGCAGACTCCCCGCCACCCGACCACCTACGAGATCATGACCTGAGCTGAAACCAAGAGTCCCATGTTTAACCAACTGAACCACCCAGGTGCCCCCAGATTTTTCTATCTGCTTTATTCTCTGAGAACTTTGCTGAGTTTTATGGCAGTTTTTGAATAAGAAGATGGTAAAAACTGTGGAGGAATACAAAGTTGTTTGGAGTCCAAGAGACAAACTGAAAGAAAGCTGTGAGTTTGGAATGAGAAAGGAACAAACCTGGTCCCAAGAGTTCGAATGTGGTGGAGGATTAAAAATGCTGATGGAGGCAGAGGGCCTTAGCTTCTACTTTCTTCCATTTTGTGATCTTGATTGCCTTTCTGCTTTAATTACTTAAAAAATTATCCCTACCCATTATCTCATGAATTCAAGAAGGACAGACAATTTCCTTATAATTTCCAGCTTGGGACAAACATACACATTGCTATATGAATCTGTTGAATAATTGAGCAAACACAGAAGGCTGCACAAGGATTCGAAAAGCAGAATTTAGAACTGAAAGTTAAGGAGAAAAATGGAACAACGGATTGCTAAAGGTCAGATTTGGTAATAGAGGGTCAAAGCAAATCAAATCATCAACATATGAACGACCCTTCTCATAATTATCTTTTTTTTTTTTTTTTACCATACCCAACCAGGTAATTCCAAATGCCAATTTTTATTTTTTTCTATGTATTTCCTCCTTTGTTGTACACAGCCTTTCTCTCCCCATAACCTCCATGATCTCATTCCTCGTTTTGATCCCTCTATTTGCCAAATGTGTTCAAAGTGTGTGGTGAATAGCATTTTCTGCCCTTCTTCAGGCTCTTGCAACTGTGGAGGAAAATTCCCAGCTCAGAACGTGTTAATCCAGCCTGCATGCTCCATGGCTTCAGAGAGCCAGACTTCGGAAAGCCCAGCTCAGATAAATGCAAGGAATGTCAATAATTCTGCTCTGGAATCCATGAAGTGCTTAGTAGAATTTAGGGACAATTTCTATTGTGTTCTTTTCACCATTTTGCTTTGGAACTGTGAAATATACATTTTCCCCACTTTTTTTGTATTACATGTGGACAATTTGCAGAGAAATAATAATTAATAATAATAATAATAATAATAATAATACCTTTGTAGGCACCACCAAGACTTAGTGATAGAATATTATCAGGATCTCAGAAGTCCTGGACACCCTGGATACCCATCACTGAAAGCATCCTCTCCTGCCTTCAAAGACAACTAACCTTCAGAATTTTTTGTCAGCAAATTCTTTATAATTGTACCACTTAAGCCTGCATCCACAAACAACATATTATTGGTTTTACCTGCTTGTAAACTTTATATAATGGAATTATTTAGTATGTAAAATTCTCTTCCGTCCTGTTTTACAGATTAACTCAGATTAAACCCTGTTTTTCCAATCAAACTTTTCATGTGTGTAGCTACAATTCACTTATTTTTAGCTACAATACAGTATTCCATAATAAGACTCTAAATAATTTCTTTTTAAGATTTTATTTATTTATTTGAGAGAAAGAGAGCATGAGCGGGGGGGGAGAAGCAGAGGGAGAGAGAGAAGCAGACTCCCTGCTGAGCATAACCTGAGCATGACCTGAGCCAAAGGCAGACGCTTAACCGACTGAGCCACCCAGGCTCCCCGAGACTATACAGTAATTTCTTTCTCACGTTACTGTTGATGGATATTTATGTGGTCTCCAGTTTTTGTTATTATGAACTCTTTTTTATGTGCCTTGAGATATACAAGTGTAAGGGTTTTCCTAGGATATATGCCTCAGATTAAACTTGATAAATTGTGGAATATGAACATGTCCAACTTCACTTGGTAGTGCCAACGTGATTATGCTAATCAACAGCCCTACCAGCTGTGTGAGAGTCCTGGTTGTTCCACACTCTTGCTAAAAGTTGGACTTGTCTGAGTGAAATGTCTGCCAGAAGCAGGGTGTGAAATGGCACCCCATTGTGCTTTGTTCCCTGAATACTAATGTAATGGTATTTTGTGTGGTCTTTAGGTCACCTTTGTGTTTCTTCTTCTGCCTGATTTTCTACTGCATTGTTTTCTCTTTCCTATTGCCTTTAGGAATTATTTATATATTTTAGATTTATAGCAACCTTTGTCAGTTATATCTGTTGCAAACTTCTTAACAGTATATCTTGTATCTTGACCCTCCTTATGGTGTATTTTGAGAAAGAGAAGTCCTTAATTTTCACGATAATTTACTGATATTTTCATTTTGGGGTTCTTGATTGAGAAATTCTTCTTTAACCCAAGGCTATTAAAAAGTGTGCTCCTATAAATGTTTCTAAAAGAATTACAGTTTTGCCTTCTACATTTAAATTTATATTCCACCTTGATTTTTATGTAAATGTGTAAGATAAGGATCTGTTTCATTATATTCTATATGGATAACCAATTTTCTCGGCTGTCCTTACCGATAGTCCATTCTTATCCCACCAGTGTGCATTGCCCGTGCTGTCATCTTTCAAGTTGCTATGTGTGGGTCATTTATATTCCATTTGTCTGTTTGTATATTCCTGTAATAGCAACTACACTTCTTAGTTGCTATTGCTTTATAATAATTTCTGCTGATAGATCAAGTCCTCCTATTTAATTCTTCATGGGTAACTTTTGATTTTTCATACACAGTCTATATTCATTTAAATCTACCCACATATATTTGCCTTTTCAATTATTCCTCATTTCTTGTATTTTCATGATTTGATCTGGGATCATTTTACTTCTGTCTGAAAAATTTCCTTTAGTATCTCTGTTGGTGCATGTTTCCTGGTGTCTAATTTTTTAGATTTGTGTTATCTAAAGTTCTTATTTTGCCTTCATTTTTGTAAACAATATTTTTGCTAGATGTTGAAATCTAGTTATTTTCTTTCAACACTTTAAATATATTATTCTGTTTTCTTCTGGCTTTCATCATTTCTGTCATCTATCTTATTTTTGTTCACTTAAAAATATGTTTCTTTTTTTGAAAGTATGTTTCCTATTTCTGAACGCTTTTTAAATTTTCTCATTTTCTTTGTATTCAAGGTTTTCTTTGTATTTCTCTTGTTTGGTTTTGTGGCATTTCTTCAATCTGGTTTATTATTTTTCATCTATTTTAAAATATCCTCAGACATTATCTCTTCAAATACTGCTTTTACCATTTTCTCTTTTCTAGCCTTCTAAAATTAAATATATATTTATTTTCTATTGACCTATTTTCTAGCTTACTAATTGTCTGTTCAGCGGTGTCTAATCTTTAAACCCATTTACTGAGTTCTTTATTTTAGTTATTGTCATTTTCGGTTGATTTTTTAATCAATTCAAATTCTTGCTGGAATTCTTTTTCTCAGGATATATTCTTCAATATATAAACCTAAGTTATTTTGAAATCCATGTCTGGTAACTTCAATAATTGAATCTCCTGTAGGTCTATCTATTTTTTCCTGAATTTTTTCTTTTCTTTTGGTTTTTGGTCAATTGTCTTATCTCCTGGTTTACCTGTTAATTTTTTGTTGAATACCAGACATCACATATAAAAAAAAATTAGAGAAATAATCAGAAGTTTTGAATGATGTTATGTTCCTCTAGAGAGGAACATAGTTTAAAAAAATTAATCTTATTGTTTTGGGAATATTACCGTGCTATCTACAACATCTAGTACAATGTTGAATGAAAGTGATGATAGTAGGACATCTTTATCTTAATCCTGATCTTCAACATTTTACCATTAAATATAACGTTAGCTGTGGGATTCTGGTAGATTTTTCTTCATCAAGTTAAAGAATTTCTCTTTTATTATTTTGCTAAGATTTTGTCATGAATGGATGTTGAATTATATACTGAAAACTTTCTCTGCATCTAGTAAAAAGTTTTTTCTCTTTTGTTACTTTTTTATACTGATTGGCTTTAAATATTTAGTCAATTTTTCAGTTATTATAGAATTGCCACTCAGTCATGATATGTTATCTTTTTACTATATTGCTAAATTCATTTGTTAGAATTTTGTTCAGACTTTTGCATCTCTATTCATAATTGAGCTTAGCCTGCAATCTTTCTTTCTTGTTTTATATTTGTCTACTTTAGAAATAAGTGTTGGGCACCTGGGGGCTCAGTTTTTTGAGCATCCGACTCTTGATTTCAGCTTAGGCCATGATCTCAGGATGGTGAGATCAAGCCCTGTATCAGGCTCCATGCTCAGCAGGGAGTCTGCTTGAGATCCTTTCCCTCTTCCTCTCCCTCTCCCTCTGCCCATCCCCTCACTCTCTCTCTCTCAAATAAATAAATCTTTTAAAAAAAGAAGTAAGGGTTATATCAATCCCATAACATTTTTTAAATTAAAAAAAGGTTTTTAGGACTTTTTTTTAGAGCAGTTTTAGGTTCATAGCAAAATTGAGAGGAAGTTATAGAGATTTCCCATAAACCTCTTGCCCCCACACCTGCCTCCCCCATTGACATCCCCCACCAGAATGGTACATTTGTTACAATTGATGAACCTACAGTGACACATCACAATTCCCCAAAATCCACAGTTCACCTGAGTTTACTCTTGGTGTTGTACATTCTATGGGTTTGGACAAAGGTATGACACATATCTATCATCTGCCTTGTCATACAGAGTATTTTTACTGCCGTAAAAATCTGTGCTCCACCCATTTATCCCTCTCCCTTAACTCCTGAGAGCCACTGATCTTTTTATTGTCTCTATAATTTTGCCTTTTCCAGAATGTCATGTAGTTGGAATCATACAGTATGTAGCCTTTTCAGATTGGCTTCTTCATTTAGGAAAACACATTTAAGGTTCCTACATGTCTTTTTTTGACTTGACAGCTCATTTCTTTTTAGTGCTAAATAATATCCCATTGTCTGGATGCACCACAGTTTATTTATCCATTTACCTACTGAAGGACATCTTGTTGCTTCCAAGTTTTGGCAACTATGAATAAAGCTGCTACAAACATCTATATACAGGTTTTTGTGTGGACATATTCAAATCCTTTGGGTAAATACCAAGAAGTTGATTGCTGGATCATATGGTCAGAGTACGTTTAGTTTTGTTTTGTTTTTTAAGATTTTAAAAATTTATTTATTTTTGCGAGAGAGAGAGAGAGAGCAAGCACGAGCAGGGGGAGGGGCAGAGGGAGAAGCAGACTCCCTGTTGAGCAGGGAGCCCAATACGGGACTCAATCCCAGGACCCTGGGATCATAACCTGAGCCAAAGGAGACACTTAACCACCTGAGCCACCCAGGCACCCCAGAGTATGTTTAGTTCTATAAGAAATGCCAAACTGTCTTACAAAGTGGATGTACCATTTTTTATTTCCACTAGCAACAAATGAGCTCCTTTTTCTTCACATCCTTGCCAGCATTTGGTGTTGTCAGTGTTCCAGAATTTGGCCATTCTATAGGTGTGTAGTGGTATCTCATTATTGTTTTAAAATGCAAATTTAAGATGATGTGGAGCACATTTTCTTATGCTTATAATTTGACATCTGTATATTTTCCTTTTTTTATTCTGTGGAAAAATTTGTGTAATATAAAAATTAGGCATACCTTAAATATTTGGTTGAATTTGCTTGTTAGATCAGTTAGGACTCAATCAAGGAAGCACATCACTGGATATTATAAAATAAAAAATTTATCATAGAAATTAGATCTTGTGGGGCACCTGGGTGGCTCAGTTGTTAAGCGTCTGCCTTCGGCTCAGGTCATGGTCCCATGGTCCTGGGATTGAGCCCCACATCAGGCTCCCTGCTTGGCAGGAAGCCTGCTTCTCCCTCTCCCACTCCCTCTGTTTGTGTCCCCTCTCTCGCTGTCTCTCTCTCTCTGTCAAATAAACAAAAAAATCTTAAAAAAAAAAAAAGAAAGGAATTAGATCTTGCATAATTTCAGGAGGAACTGGGAAAGTAGGGTCCAGACTGCTAATTTAGAGGATCAGAGGAAAATCACTGATCAGCACTCCTGATGCAATGAGATGAATGGATAAGGTAAAGTTTAAAGAAAAATCTACAAAGCCAGGTGCTCTCACCTTCTTAAGTGGGAGCATGAAGCAGAGCTGGTGCAGAGGTTAATGGAAGACTTTTGCATCTGTGGCAAGTGATGGCTTGGCATCACTGATGTGCATTAGACCTAACAGTCAAGAAAAAGAGATGAACACCAAGTAAGGGAGAGGGAGAACAATCTGCAACCTGACAGCAATCACCATGGGGAAGAGTGAGACCTAGTGGCACCGACCAATTGTATCACACAAACACACAGAAATAAAATTCTGGGAAACAGTTCCAGTTGACCAAGTTGACACAATGCAAAGATACAAAATATTTAAAGTTTATATTTTCCTTGTGGAAAGATTTTTAAATTTTTAAATTTCTTTAATGGGTTTAGGACTATTCAGGTTTTCTGTTTCTTTCTCTGTCAGTTTCGGTAAGCTGATTTTTTTTTTTTAAGCAATTGTCCATTGGCTTAAATTTGAAATTTTATTGTCAGAAAGTCATTCATACTATTCTCTTACTTTTCAAATTGCTACCATGCCTGTAGTTTTATGCCCTTTTCATCCATAATATTAGTTGTTCATTCTTTTTCTTTTGATTAATATTGTTGTGTATTTGTTAAACTTTTTCAAACAACTAACTTTTGGTTCTTTTGATCCTTTCTTATAATTCTTTTCCTATTTCAGTAATTTCTCCTCTTATCTTTATGAAATCTTTGCTTATACTTTGGATTTATTCTACTTTTCTTTTTTAACATCTTCAGTTGGGTGCTTCTTAGCTCATTATTTTTTTTTCCTTTATAAGGATAAGGATATATCCTTTATAGGATATAATTCCAATAAAATTCCCTGTCAATTCCAGTTTAGTTATATACCATTCATTGTGGTATATAGAATTTTCACAATTGTTCAGTTCTATGTATTTTCTAATTTCCATTATGATTTCTTCTTTGGCCCATAAGTTATTAGGAAATGTTTTTGTAATTTACAAACATTTTAATTATCAATTTATTATTAACTCTAACTTAATTTCATTACAATCAGAGAATATGGTCTATATCACCATATTCATGTGGTCCCCAGAAACTTATTGAAGCTACATTATGGACTAGCACAAACATTAATTTCCATGAAGTTATATGTGCACCATATATATCCAATTCTAATTACTGTATTTTAAAGTCTTCTTTGTCCTTACTATTTTTCTGTCTCCCAAGTTTATTAATTACCAAGAGTAGTATGGTAAAATCTACTGTGATGCTTTTTTCTTCAATACTTCTGATAAATTGTCAATTTTTTGCTCTATATACTTGAGGATGGGTATTATGTATATATGATTTTAAAATTGTAATATATTTCTGGAAAAATAAATATTTATCATTATGAAGTAATTTCTTATCTCTAGTAATATATTTTATTATTCATTTTCAATTTTCTTCAACTTTGGATACGATCTTTAAGAAAAAGTAAAATGAAAAAAATATCTGCTCCACTAACTTTTTTAGATTGGATGTGAGAATTAATGAGGTCAAATAAGATAAGGAATACAAGAATTAGAAGCCACAATGAAAATGTAAGATATAATTCTGGAGAAAAATATTTTAATTCCACAGATTCAAAGACATTTTGATAGTGCAAACTATCATACATACCCACATCTATAAGAAATGGAATTTGGGTATAAATGGTTTAAAAGCTCAGTCATAGCCCACTCATTGCCATACTTCTTTTAGGTGGTATTTCCTTACCATTGAGGCAACAGATGGAAATACTAATAAAAGCAGGTGATGATAGTGAAAAATTTTTGAAAGTTGCTGTTGACAAAGATCAAGTGGTTCTAGAACTCTAATTATATACTTGCTTACCTATCATTAGAAGCTACCACCTATGTCTTTTGTGCTGCTGTCTCCAAATCTAGCAAATTAATACGTATTTAAAACTAATGTCCACATTTGACAGTGTATTTCTACTTGGCTTAACAGCTGCCAACAAATGCTAGAGAAATATCTCCCTAGAATATATAGACAAAGGGGTTATTCTCATAACACATGGGATATTTAATTACTATTTGAATTATGAAAGTAAACTGAGATTTTCAGAAGCCTTATGAGGTTTCTCAAAAACCTCTTCTGCTTATAAGCATCTTGCCTTTAAAAAAAATAGATAAAAACAAAAAAAAACCCAAAAAAATAATTTTACCAGTTCTACCTGGACATAGATAAACTGTACAATGTTGTCTCATACTAATATAGTCATAATTAATGCTCTTTATCCAATGCACAAAACTTGATGAATAAATGACCAACATATCCCAAACATATATGCCTAAAGTAGTCATTTTAATGTAAAAATGAAATTGAATGTTTAACCTGTCTTGATATTTGTGTACAATGTCTCTTGAAATTCTGACCCAGGTGTTTAGGGCTCTGCTCTTAGCCCCATCTTCATGTGCCACTTGCCTGGATTAGAAGCAGTACAAACAAGTTTACCATACTATAAGCTAATACTATTGAAACAGTGGTCTCGAGAAGAGGCAAAATAATAACAATAATAATATAGTTTAATTTTGTGGCAAGCATTAATGGTAAGCACCGTGCATGCATTATTTCACTTCAAAGCACAACAATCCTATGGCAACAGTAATGTTATTCTCCCCATTGTGGAGATGAGGAAATTGAAGTTTAGAGAGATTAAGTAGTTTGAACAAGGTTACAAAGCTAGTAAACTCCAGTCCTGTGGACTTCAGAGACCATCTTTTTAACCACTACATCATGTATTGTCATTATATACATAATGACATCACCTCGTCTATTTGGAATTGTTGTATCTGCAAGCTAATAATGCAGCTGAAAACAGTAAGGAAAAAATAAAAGGATGCAACATGCCAAAAGTCTAAGAGCTAAAATTTATATACTTTACTTAGGAAATGTTTGTAAACTTGCCTTCAATATACATTTATTCTTAGTTTATTTACAATGCTAACTTGCTTGGTTATCTGAACACCACATTTACAAAACAGAAGCAACAAGGAAGGTGGGATGAGGAGCTTGCATGGAAGGTAATTGATGGAGGCATGAGGGCTGACAGCTTGAAAGTCCACAGGAAAAGTAATGTAAATAATAGGTTAAAATGTTTGGACTCAAGATTTAAGAACCTTTAATATACAGTAAAGGAGCTCTGATCATCACAAAATGATAGCACTTTATTATGGCTGATATTTAATGAAGCTCTTATTTTATCAAGAAAATATATACTTATGCTCAACATGTTTTTGTTTTGTTTTTTAAAGATTTTATTTATTTATTTGTCAGAGAGACAGACAGAGAGAGAGAGAGAGAGCACAAGCATGGGGAGCAGCAGGCAGGAGGAGAAGCAGGTTCTCTGCTGAGCAGGGATCCCAATGTGGAACTTGATCCCAGGACACTGGGATCATGACCTGATCCCAAGGCAGACGCTTAACTGACTGAGCCACCCAGGTTATGCTCAACATGTTTTATACAATGATAGATATACTTATGCTCAACATGTTTTATATAATGATAGAGGAGTTATCCTAGACTGATAAAAGAACATTGGTATTTAAAGCAGTGAGGCCTACAGTATCTCAATATGTTGGAAATAGTAATAATACCTTAGTGTGTATTGGTGCTTGCTGGGACTTAAGTTGTTTTCACACAAAGAATGTTTCATTTTAGAGCTAAAGAAACCAAGGTGCAAACATTTAACTCACTATCCAAAATGACTCCCTAAATGTTCTGAATGATAACAGTTTTACTATACTTTCATTATTTTGGCAGATGAATGGTATAAATTAAAAATAAGAACCCAAATAAATCAGGCATTAATTTGGGATTTATAACTCTTCATTTGGAATACATCTTGGCAACTGGTTGGAAGATGGCAGTGGAATAGGAGGACCCGAGGCTCTCCCTGTCCCACAAATACAATTAGATAACTATGAAATCATCCTAAATACCCCAGAAATGAACCAGAAGAGAGCTAAACACAACTAAAGGTAGAGAAGAGGCCACACTGAAGAAGGTAGGAAGTGTGGAGATGGGCTTGGGAGAGAAATGGATCATGGCACTGCTGGAGGTGGGGAGCATGATCATAGAAAAGGATGAAAGACAGATTAGTACACAGGGGAGCACACAGGGAAAAGGAATCCCCATAGCAATTGGCTTGGAAATTAAGAGGGGCCAAATTTCATGAGTTCTTGCAACCAGTGGGGGTTAAAGTTTGGAGTTTTAAAGGTCAGCATGCTTGGCTCTGGGAGAGCTTGGAGGGCACTTAGGCTGCTATTGGAGAAAAGGCTGGCAAACGGCCCAGAAACACACAGTATGGAAACAGTGATCTGAAGATCACCTGGGGCACACAGTGGGAGGTTATCCACTCATCTCAGAGAGACATTCATGGAGAGACTGCTCTGGGAACAAAGAAAGTGGCAGTGCCAGGTCCCTCTCTCACCCCTCAGCATAAACACAGAACCACCTGTGGGAACCAGCACAGCACTGATACTCACTACCTAACTTGCTTACCACCAAGCCCCACCTCCCTGCACTCCCCTAGAACTGCCCCTCCCGGTCATGTTTACCTCAGTCCCAGCACAGCAGGCCCCTCCCCCAGAAGACCAGCCCAAAGCCCTGCTCAAACCATCTCCTGACCTAGAGTTTTGCAGAGCCTTGGTTCTGGTGGTGGTGGTGACAGGGCTCATTTCACAAACAGACCAGCACACACCTGGCTAAAACACAGCACCTTCAGGCCGGGGACCAAATACTGCCCATAACAGGCAAAGAGAGCTGCTGCAGATGACTGGCCTGAAGGATAAAGTGGCCAGGACAAAACAGCACAGCATATGCAGCACACATTGGAGACACTCCTGGAAGCACCAGGCCCTAGGAAGCCAGGGCCACTACATGGCAGGGCACTACAGGATCTCTTCTTCATAAGGCCATTACCCTCAAGAACAGGAGAGGTGGTTGACTTTCCTAAAACATAGCAACAGGCACAGAGACTTAGACAAAATGAGAAGACAGAGAAATCTGTCCCAAATGAAAGAACAGGACAAGGCCAGCCAGAGATCTGAGTGAAACAGGTATAAGTAACATGCCTAATAGAGAATTTAAAGTAATGATCATAAGGATACTCACTGGACTTCAGAAAAGAGTGGAAGACATGAGTGAGACCCTTAACACAGGAAATAAGGAATAACATAGCAGAGATAAAGGGCTCAATAAACAAAATGAGAAACATGCCTGATGGAATGAACAGCAGGCTGGAAGAAACAGAGGAATGTAGAAACATCTAACATGCAAATGGATGTCAAAAGAAAGCGGGAGTAGTAATACTTATATCGCACAAAGTAGACTTTAAAACAAAGACTGTAACAAGAGACAGAGAAGGCTACTACATAATAATAAAGGGAATAATCCAAGAAGATATAACAACTGTAAATATTTATGTACCTGACATGGAGCACCCAAGTACACAAAACAGTTAATAACAAACATACAGGAACTAATCAATAATGATACAATAATAGTAGGGAACTTTAACACCCCACTCACATCAATGGACAGATCATCTAAACAGAAAATCAACAAGGAAACTGTGGCTTTGAATGACACACTGGAACAGATGGATTTAACAGATATATTCAGAACATTCCATCCTAAAACAGCAGAATACACATTCTTTTCAAGTGCACATGGAACATTCTCCAGAATAGATCACATATCATCAGCCCACAAAACAAGCCTCAACAAATTCAGAAGATTGAAGTCATTCCATGCATATTTTCTGACCACAAGGCTATGAAACTAGAAGTCAACCACAAGGAAAAAATCTGGAAGACCACAAATACATGGAAGTTAAATAACATGCTACTACACAATGAATGGGTCACCCAGGAAATAAAAGAAGAAATACAAAACCACATGGAAACAAATGACAATGAAAATACAATGGACAAAATCTCTGGGATGCAGAAAAAGCAGCTCTAAGAGGGAAGTTTATAGCAAGACAGGCCTACCTCAAAAAGCAAGAAGAATCTCAAATAAACAACTTAACCTTACATCTAAGGAAGCTAGAAAAAGAACACAAACAAAACCTAAAACAAGCAGAAGGAAGTAAATAATAACTATTAGAGCAGAAATAAATGATATAGAAACTTAAAAAAAAAACAATAGAGCAGATCAATGAAACCAGGAGCTGGTTCTTTGAAAACATCAATAAAATTGATAAACCTCTAGGCAGACTTATCAAGAAAAAAGAGAAAGGACTCAAATAAATAAAATCACAAATGAGAGAAGAGAAATAATAACCAACTCCACAGAAATACAATTATAAGAGAATATTAGGAAAAACTAGATACCAACAAATCGACAAGCTAGAAGAAATGGATAAATTCCTAGAAACATATAAACTACCAAAACAGAAACAAGAAGAAAATTTGGACAGACCAATTGCCAACAATGAAATTGAAGCAGTAATAAAAAAAAACTCCCAACAAATAAAAGTCCAGGACCAGATGGCTTCACAGGCATAATATACCAAACATTTAAAGAAGGGTTAATACCTATTCTTCTCAAACTATTCCAAAAAATAGAAAAGGAAGGAAAACCTCCAAATTCACTCTATGAGGTCAGCATTACCCTGATACCAAAACCAAATAAAGACATCACTAAAAAAGAGAACTACAGGCCAATATCCCTGATGAATATAGACACAAAAATTCTCAACAAAATACTAGCAAACTGAATCCAACGATACATTTAAAAAATCATTCACCACGATCATGTGGGATTTATTCCTTGGTGAAAGGGTTGTTCAATATTTGCAAATCAATCAATGTGACACATCATATCAATAAGAGAAAGGATAAGAACCATATGATCATTTCAATAGATGCAAAAAAAGAATTTGACAAAGTATAACATCCATATAAAAGCCCTCAATAAGTAGGTTTAGAGAGAACATACCTCAACATAATAAAGGCCATATATGAAAAACCCAAAAACATCATCCTTAATGGGAAAGAACTGAGAGCCTCTCCCCTAAGGTCAAGAGAAGGCTGTCCACTCTCACCATTTTTATTCAACATAGTACTGGAAGTCCTAAACACGGAAATAAGACAACAAAAAGAAACAAAAGGCATCCAAATCGATAAGGAAGAAGTAAAACTTTCACTATTTGCAGATGACATGATACATTATATAGAAAACCTGAAAGACTCCACCAAAAACCTGCTAGAACTGATAAACGAAGTCAGTAAAGTTACAGGATACAAAATCAACGTACAGAAATCTGTTGCATTTCTATACACTAATAATGAAGTAGCAGAAAGAGAAATTAAGAAAACAGTCCCATTTACAACTGCACCAAATATAATAAGATACTTAGGAATAAACCCAACCAAAGAGGTAAAAGACCTGTACTCTTAAAACTATAAAACACTGAATGAAAGATGAAAGAAACTGAAGACGACACAAAGAAATGGAAAGATATTCCACGCTCATGGATTGGAAGAAAAATATTGTTAAAATGTCTATACGACCCAAAGGAATCTATACATTTAATGCAACCCCCATCAAAATACCAACAGCATTTTTCATAAAGGTAGAACAAACCATCCTAAAATTTGTATGGAACCACAAAAGACACCAAATAGCCAAAGCAATCTTGAAAAAGAAAAGCAAAGCTGGAGGCACCACAATTCCAGACTTCAATTTACATTACAAAGCTGTAGTAATCAAAACAGTATGGTACCAGCACAAAAATAGACACATAGATCAACAGAACAGCCTGGAAATAAACCGGAAATAAACGACTGAGCCACCCAGGTGCCCCGAAAAGACAGACTCTTCAACAAATGGTGTTGGGAAAACTGGACAGCAACATGCAAAAGAATGAAATTGGACCACTTTCTTTCACCATACATAAAAATAAATTCAAAATGGATTAAAGACCTAAGTGTGGGCGCCTGGGTGGCTCAGTCGTTAAGCGTCTGCCTTCGGCTCAGGTCATGATCCCAGGGTCCTGGGATCGAGCCCCGCGTCAGGCTCCCTGCTCCGAGGGAAGCCTGCTTCTCCCTCTCCCACTCCCCCTGCTTATATTCCCTCTCTCACTGTCTCTCTCTCTCTCTGTCAAATAAATAAATAAAATCTTTAAAAAAAAAAAAAAA
>NC_138370.1:96449347-96510289 GCF_054177405.1 Leptonychotes weddellii
CGAACAGACATTTCTCCAAAAAAAGATGTACAGATGGCCAACAGACATATGAAAAGATATTCATTATCATTTACCATCAGGGAAATGCAAATCAAAACTACAGTGAGATACCATCTCACACCTGTCAGAATGGCTAAAATCAGTAACACAAGAAACAACAGGTGTTGGCCAGGATGTGGAGAAAAAGGAACCCTTGTGCACTGTTGGTGGGAATGCAAACTGGTGCAGCCACTGTGGAAAATAGTATGGAGCGTCCTCAAAAAGCTAAAAATAGAACTACCCTACAATCCAGCAATTGCACTACTAGGGATTTACCTAAGAATACAAAAACTTGCACCTTAATGTTTATAGCAGCATTATTTAATAATGGCCACACTATGGAAGCAGTCCAATTGTCCATCAACTGATGAGTGGATAAAGAAGATACGGTATATATATACACAATGGAATATTATTCAGCCATAAAAAGAATGAAATCTTACCATTTGTAACAACATGGATGGAGTTAGAGAGTATAATGCTAAGTGAAATAAGTCAGTTAGAGAAAGACAAATGCCATATTTTTCTCATATGTGGAATTTAAGAAACAAAACAAACAAGCACAGGGAAAAAAAGAAAGAGAGGTAGACTAAGAAGCAGACTCTTAACTATAGAGAACGAAGTGATGGTTACCAGAGGGGAGGTGGGTGAGGGGATGGGTGAAATAGGGGATGGGGATTAGGAGGGCACTTGTGATGAGCACGGGGTGTTGTATGGAAGTGTTGAATCACTATGCTGTACACCTGAAACTAACATAACACTGTATGTTAACTAATTGAAATTAAAATAAAAACTTAAAAAAAAAAAAGAAGAATGCATCCTGAAGGCTTATTGTTGAGTGCAGCACATCTTAATTTTCTTCTGGCCCATCAGAAACTGAATCATGTCAGAAGGGCCAAATATTCCCTGTAGAGGGGAAAAAAATTTTGACCACCAGCTAGGAAATTTTCCTGTTTTATAATTTAGATGCCTCTGTTTCAGATGTGTCCATGATTAACATGATACTAAATGTCTGCACGTATTTTCCTATGGAGCTCTGCTGTGGCTAGCGTATGGCCACTGGCTATAGACATCCTATGAAGTTCTAAATGGGAAAGGGTTCTCTGCCTCAGGCATGTCTAACTTTGAAGAGCCGAGGTTGAAACAATGCATAGAACTAGGGTTTCTCATTTAAAGACTTAAAAAAAGAAAGAAAAAGTAAAACAAAGCAAAGCATAACAATACCTTGCCTGTCACAGCTACTTAAAACGACTAGGTATTTTCTTTTTCTCCCAGAATTATTTTTAAGGATTTATTATTTAGTGCTTTTAACACATTTTCAAATTATTACACAATAATCATTTATTCACATGAAGAGGACATGAGCTGGAAATCAAGGCTAATATGTGGAACTGGTTTTAAAAGAATACCATGTCCTAAGCCTTCATCAGATGCTAGAAAAGAGTTCTGAATGCTCATTTTATATGTAGTAGGCAACACGTAGTCAAATAGAATCACAATCAGGCATTGTGCCCAATGAGACCATGAGAGTCAGGAAATAAAAATATTCAGTCTGGAAAAAATGCAAATCAAACATCTCAGATGAAAATGCTCTTTTCTAAAAATAAATTTTTAAAGGAGGATATTTCTAGTAGAAACGTGGAAGCACAAGAAAGGAAGCTATCTCTTTATGGTGACTTGTAGATTACAGAACGCTAAGGATGTTTTCCTTTAATCTGACCGGGGAGCTAGTGTTAGAGCCTGGTTTGGGATTTAACATGGTCCCAATTTATGAGGTATCAGATTCATTGAAAGTCTTTAAGGAAAAGGGATTATCTGGTTCAAAGATAATGTTACATTCCGAGCTACTGTGGTCTCATGTCATCTCTTTAATTATCATTGAAATTCTAAAAGAAAGAGGTAATAAAATTTTTAAAAATTGTATTATCTACACCCTGAAAGCTTCAGAAATACTCACTTTGGGGAGGAGAAAAAAGATTCACACTTCAGAATATAATTTCCCCATAGTTGGCAATGTTCTGAGTATTGTTTTCTGAGGTCATTCCATTCATTAGAAAAAAAAAAAAAATAGGTCTTCTGATCCTTCAGGGTATCGACTGTCACGGCAAAACTTTATATAGAATACAGAAAAATCTGTATTTGTATAAATCTGGGAAAGGGGTCATACTGAATAAATAAATAAGTTATCCTCCTCACCACTAAATCTTTACCAAAATTTCTAAGTATCTACTTGAAGAGATGTGCTTCAACTCCTTTTTATGCTGACTTCTGGTCTAACCAAAGTCTAAGGAGTTGAAGAAAAATGCAAGAAAAGATAAGCAAAGGGACTAGCTGATGCATAAACTGAATAATCCAAAGGCCCAAACAGTCTACACTTACTGTATTAGGTTGTATAATTTGTAATAACAACATCTTAGCTACAAGAATAAGATTTAATTAGAACACCTTAGGAAGTTTTACTTTATAAAGTTACAACAATAGATTTCAAAATTATTTTTAGAAATGTAACAATAGGAAGCTTTGACAATCACTTTGGCAAATCACTTTCATTCAAATCTAATATTCCTTAAACTATAATTTCTTCCTTAACCAGGAATACAAGAAAATGTTTGTTTTATGGTGATTTTATTTAAATAATTAGAAGAGATCGATTATTCAAAATGAAAACAAACCTGGAAATTTGCTTCCAATCTCATATTTGAAAGTAAGTAAAAATTCTGTGCCAACACATGAAAGGAAAATTTACCATTTTTTTCATTAAAAAAAAATTCCGTGGGGAAGGGATAGTAATGCTTGAGAAACACTGATGTCTCTTGGGTAATTTTTTTAAGATAAAATGTTTTCATTCAAAGATTTTAAAATAGAAAAAATAAGGCAACTAATTCTGAGGAAATCCAGGTTCTAAGTTAATACATTTTTTGGTTAATTTATCAAAATTCATTCTGTGAAATTACCAGCATGGACCACACCAGTGATAGGTTAAATGCCCACAATGTATCATACCAGCAATTTTAATATTCTAATCATTTTATGAGATTGAGCTAAATGTTCTGTCCAGATAAAAGGAATTCCCTTATAACTGAGTAAACCAGTGTGGTTGCCTGCTTTAACCCAATTTCTTCTGGAGCTGCAGAGAAAAAAGTACCTATCTGTATTGACTATTGAAGACAACACAGTTTACAAAGTAATACTGTGCTTTGATTTCTAATGAGTTACCTAGTGATTCTCCCAGTTACTCCATACTTGAAAATCTGCAACAGGACTGCTTGAAGGAAGAAACAAAAGGACGACTCCCTATTTGTCTCCAGGAGCCTGAATGGGTGATCAGTTGCAGAGATTGTGGAACCCAAATCTGTATTTTCCCTCTACTTTTTGAAATGAAGTATTACCATCTATTGGTACAGTTTATCCTTTTTGACCTTCCTTTTGATTCCAGTTTTCACCGAGTCAGCTTCTTTTGGTGTGGTGGCTCTGCGGCCCTTTGTTGCAATAAGGGTTAGCTGACAGGAGAGAATGTGGCTTCTCAACCCCCAAAGCAATGGGCTGTGCCCCACAGGAGGGGAGAGAAAAGCTCTGCTTCGTTGCCTGGGGACCAGAGCCTCTGTCACTGGGTGGTGGAGTGCGGCAGCCTTGCTCTGTGCCCATATACATCTGGGGTTCATTTCTCCATGACGGCCGTTGCATTGTGCCTATACAAAAGGAAAAAGAAACTTGAGCATCCACATCATTCACAATGTCCAGCAAGAGAGGCCCTAATAATAGTGATTGGCGAATAGGCCTGAAAGATGAGACACAGAATGAATCCATTCTCAGACTATCTGGACCCAATTTCTAAAAAATTAGTCTTGGTTGGATGAGAGGACTCAAAGGCTGTGCTACCTGACAGTCCTCTTTGACTTTCTCTGTGCACTTCTCTCCCCTTCTGGGAGACTTGAGAACAGAGCTCAGGTTTTCGATGCACTTGTATGCCTATTCCCTAGCATGGTACTCCGCCCGTAGCACGATGCTAACTTAACCTGCACCAACTCATGTTGGCTGAGGTCAATGCATATGGTTCCATGGATCCACCACTAGTACAGCCTGGGTTTTAATGGGTTTTCCAGGAGCAGAGCAGGAATTGGCTCAGAGCGAATTTCGATCTTTTACCTCATTCTCCTTTCCGTTTCCCTACTTTAGATCTCTTCGTGCACTTTCACCTCATGCACTTAATGAGACAGCTGGCCATGATTGGGGGTTGTGATTACTCAAACTGGGAGACAGTTTTATGAATGGCCCACAGAGAGTGAGTCAAACTGTAATAGAGTGAGCAAAAAGGGAGATATTCTAATTTTTTCCTGTGTACTCAGCTAACCAAGTCCTTAGTTATTTTCTGAGTTTAACAACACCTTGGTCAAATCATTGTGCTACTGATTGACTGGAAAAATTATATGTATCTCTACATTGAATTACTTTTGTAACAAAGAATTACGTGCTTTTAGCTCTTCAAGAAAAACTAATATATAACTATAAGATATTCTATTACTTTCTAATAATGTTAGTATTAACAACAAAACCCAAGCAACTTTTGAAAATGCCGAATGTTTTCATTATGAAGGTAACAACACTGGGAACAGTTTATATATAAAACTACATTTATTGTTGTTTTAATATTCAATTCTTAAGTGTACCTTAATATCCAAGGCCTTCATCAAAGAAAAAAAAGTTCTACTGAATTTGGGTTACATGGCAATGCACACACGAGACAGATGTAGAATGAGCTTTTCAAAACAAGAATCCTACGTTCTCTCTATGAGGAAATCTGAAGAGAAGAGTAAGGCAACAAGCATATTTACAAAGGGCAAACATCAGAAAATACAAGCAGAGCTGAAGCCCCTCTCAGCAGAGAAACTGTTCTTTTTGTTTTCTTAAGATTTTATTTATTTATTTGACAGACAGAGAGACAGTGAGAGAGGGAACACAAGCAGGGGGAAAGGCAGGCTTCCCACTGAGCAAGGAGCCCAATGCGGGACTTGATCTAGGACCCTGGGATCATGACCTGAGCTGAAGGCAGATGCTTAACCGACTGAGCCAGCCAGGCATCCCAAGAAACAGTTTTTTGTTGGTTCCAAGTTTCTTTGAAACTTTCTTTAAAAAAAAAAAAAAGATTTTATTTATTTATTTGACAGAGACACAGCGAGAGAGGGAACACAAGCAGGGGGAGTGGAGGTGGGAGAAGCAGGCTTCCCACAGAACAGGGAGCCCAATGTAGGGCTCAATCCCAGGACCCTGGGATCATGACCTGAGCCGAAGGCAGACGCTTAACAACTGAGCCACCCAGGCGCCCTCTTTGAAACTTTTTTTTTTTTTAATTTTATTTATTTGACACACAGAGAAAGAGATAGCCAGAGAGGGAACACAAGCAGGGGGAGTGGGAGAGGGAGAAGCAGACTTCCCGCTAAGCAGGGAACCCTATGCGGGGCTCAATCCCAGGACCCTGGGATTATGACCTGAGCCGAAGGCAGACACTTAATGACTGAGCCACTCAGGCACCCCATCTTTGAAACTTTCTAACCACTTATGATTCAAAACGTGCTCAACCTTGTCCTCTGAGTTATGAAATAAAACTGACATCTGAGCCCCAGGCCCAAGATGTTTATCATCATGTAACTCTTGGCAAAAGTATTACGTTAAAGGGTATCTAATTCCATTTCCACCTGACGCAGATTGAGTCCCAGAGCAGCCTGAGAACCCAGGTTGATTATATGGACCTTCTTCCAGTAGCTTGCATGGACTTCACAGATGACCAGGCATCTGGCTGAGGGCCAGCCCTTGATAAGACGTGAATGCTCCCAAATCCCCAGGAGGACCCCCAGATCAACTTAAATTCACAGGAACCTTCCTACTAGAACACAGAACACATTTTCTTAGGGCCATTTATAATTTCACCAGATCTATACCTACAGCTACCAGTACAGATCCCAAACCCCAAGAATGACCCCAAAACCCAACCAAATTCAAAAGAGAGAGTCACTCATTGTGTGCTTGCTCAAAGTGATCCAGCAGACTGGTATGTGACCAGAGTTTTGAGTGAACATGGTAACCTCATGCAAGATAAGAATCCAATCCAAATACAATTCTCTAAGGCTCTCTGGCATTTCAATACAGCCCAGCTGCTCACATAGCTTATACATGGTTTAACTATTGTGTCTGTGCTTCCATGAGACTTTCCCACTCGGGAAAACATTCAGGATCCAGGTAAAGATAGCCACTCACCTGGCTCCGGAGAGGAGAACTGGCTGACATCTGCTGGCTCACCATCCTTGAGGGCCACAGGTTGACTTCCATTCCTGAGATTTGGGTGTTCCTTTAGCACCACAAACTACAGAGAACAAAGGGAGGGAGGGAGGGAGAGGACATTGCCATAATTCATCAATTATCTCAACATACATGAAACCAAACTCTATGGCTTCATTATGTTCGTCGTATGGAAGGTAAAAGCTGAAAGGCCCTGGCAAATTTCTTTCTCTTGCTAATGAAAGATTCAGTTTTCAGTTAGGAGCCTTATGTCGATTAAGGCAACTAGGCACTACCAGGACCTTTACTGAAGAATCTAGTCTAATTCTGGAATCCCAAATGTTGGGTCATGGATCCCAAGGATCGCACTCTTTTACTTTAAGCAATCCAAGAATCCCTAAGTGTTCTAAGCATTGCCCAAAGACCAGACAAATAAGATCTAATATGTATGTATGTGCTCCAATTTTTCAAATATGTGTGTGTGTGTCTAGTTAATAAAATTCATTTAAACATGCTACCAAGTTCTGAGTAATTTGGGGTCATTAATGGGTAATAATAACTAATAGGAGAACTACTATTTTTCAGGGATCCACCAAATGCTTTTTCATAGTTGAACACATTGGGTACAAGAATTCTAAAAGGCAGGCCCAGAATGATTCAGCATTTCTCTTTGGTCAAAAAAAAAAATTATTTTTGTCCTTATTATATTACCCACAGTTGATTGGGCACTTGCCATGCAGGCTGACCAGAGTCCACTGGCCCACATTCACACTAGATTTGATACTAAAATAGATCAATGAAAAAAAGAATAGATCAATGCTGTAAGTTATCTCATGCCCTAGGACAAAGAGTGCAATTTGCAAAGTCCTCCCTCACCAATCAGTAACCCAGCAGAGGGACTGCCCCAAGATTTTAGCTGATCATGCTCTCTGTTGGTTCAGAAATGGGCCCTCCACAGGAGGAGCCCATAACTCAGAAATACAATAAGGAAAAGGGAATAGGAAAAAAAAAAACAAAAAAAAAAAACCAACCACCTCCCTGCTCGTATTTCTCTTTGAGAAAAGTGTAGGAAGAATAACGACTGGAGTCAATTAGGGAGAGAAATGTTGGCGAATCCCATGAACATGTGTTTTCATTTTCTTATTTTGCACAATGCTGATTATCCTTCACTGCTTTCTCTTCGTTAATGGTCTCCCTGCAGCAACATATTGCCAAATCAATACACAACCCACTGTTTCAGGGCACATACCCATTATTTCTGACTAAGGTCAAAATCCAGCCCTCTGCACTGCAAATTTCCCAGCCATATGTTTTTCTGCCAGAAAAACAGAGGTCCTAGAAATCTGGGCTGTGGTGGGGAAGACAGCTGATGGAACCAGATTCGGTTCTGCTGCTTCTCCAGCTAGTTCAGATGCTCGGCTCTCTCCCATTCCCACTGCTATCTGCAGCAGTGGCTGGTGTGAATGACAATTATGGTGGATGGTTATGATGGTGAGGGGGATGGAGCTCAGCAGCCCGAGTCCTCCTACCACAGCTTTGAGCCAACAAGCTGCTAATGACAGTGGCCAAGTGTTTTAATTTTTTTTTTAAACTAGATACAGATTGTTTCTCCCTCCTTTCCATGATTTCAATACCATGAATTAAACTTGCTACCCAAAACCTGAAAGAGACACCATATAGACCGACAGGCACAATATAGGTCATTTAGAAGTCCACAGTCATGAGGGCTTAAGGAACTGAGGACCTTCTGTAGGTAAGTCCACCCAGGAGCACACACTTATGGAATCCAAAGATACAGAAGGGATCTCAGAAGCCATCTAATCCAAACCCGTCAGTGTCCTGAAGAGGAAACAGGAGTTCAGTGACTTGCTGAAGATTAAGACAGCCAATTAGGGGGTGCCTGGGTGGCTCAGTTGGTTAAGCATCTGCCTTCAGCTCAGGTCATGATCCCGGGGTCCTAGGATGGAGCCCCGCATCGGGCTCCCTGCTCAGTGGGGAGTCTGCTTCTCCCTCTCCCTCTGCTGCTCCCCCTGCTTGTGCTCTCTCTCTCTCTCTCTCTTTGACAAATAAATAAATATTTTTTTTTAGAAAAGACAGTCAATTAGTAGGAGGGTCAGGCTAGACTTCACATTTCTTATTTGATTTTTGTATTTTAAGTATTTGTAGTTTAAGTCCCAGCCAGAAAACAAGTATACACTGAATGCCTCTAAGAGGCAGGATCGGCAATCCCCGATTCAGTAGAAGCATGGCCACAAGGAAGCTCCTCTCTGGGAAAGCACAGTGAGTGGAGGGGGGGTTGAGGACGTGGTCGGGAAGGAGAGACATGTTGCCTCTACTCCTCCAAAACATCTCCCTAATAAACTTTTCCCTATTCACCCACAGGTTTCAATCCCCCATGGACCTGCCATATATTCCAGCCTCTTCTGCAATTCATGCCACACATAATACCAGCAGTACACATTGAACTACTCAAGTTGTCACTGACAGGTGCCTGGAAATGGAAATTCCAACAGTTTCAAGGGAGCTTAGCCTAGCCCAAGCTCGCCCTATATGGTTTCAAGATCAGTTACTGAAGTGGGTAATTTATGAAGCATTTTGAACTTCCCAATCTCTGTGCTTTTTGGAAAATGTATAGGTTTTCCAGATAAAATACAAGACACGTAGCTAAATTTGAATTTAAATTTAAACATTCACTGTAAGTATGAATTTAATGAGGCATTCTGTATTTTTATTTGCTACATCTGGCAATTATTTTGCTGTTGAAATTTGGTATTTAAAATGTATGTGAAGAAAAGAAATCTTAAGAAAATTAGAGCATCAACTCCATTTCAATAAAGTAAGTTAATAAACAAACACAATAAATAAAATAAAAACAAACACAAGGGGAAATAATAAAATAATAAACAAACACAATAAATAAAATAAAAACAAACACAAGGGGAAAAAAAAAGAAAGAGAAGTAGAGCATAATCTTGGGCTTTTAAGACATCAATTTGAAAGAGACTACCTAAAAATTGGGAAAGGCTTTTCACATAAGCCATAAGAAGCTACAGGATAGAAAAAAAAGAGAAAAAATGAACTGGGATCCATATGAAGTCAACTCCTTGCTTCATGTACTTTGGTCACATTACCCAGGTCTGGGGACAAGAGGCCATCCCGGCCTCGCTGTCTGTAGACCTGCTACTGCAAACTTCTCTGCTCGACTCTTCATCAGGATTCTTTAAATTTTTTGATGGCAGCTTCTTAGTCCTGCAATAAAGCCAAAATGTGAGACAATTTCAAAACCAAACACAACTAGTAGCCCACTCAGTGATGGTCAGGCACAACTGCTTTTGCTACTGAAATGTAGGTACTTAAAATGTCTGAGAGAGAAGAAATATTAAGAAAACTAGGAGCATAACTTTAGGTTTTCTAAGGCGTTCTTTTCTGCAGAACTTCCCAGATATTTCACTTTTTCCAAGGTTCTGTGAGATGCCTGGGCTCCTCCCGCTAGTTTGGTGCCCCCTCCTGCTCAAAGGCATCAGACGCACACAGAGAGGCATCTGAGGACCCAAGAGAATACTATCTCAGAGTTGCCAAGCTAGGAACTAGAACAGGTCTCTTGCCTCCAAACCTAGCTTTATAAATACTTATTTGTTTCACAAACGCAAAGCACAAAGTCTATAGAAGGCATGGCGTCATGCCCTGAGGGGAAGGGCAGTAAAGGGAGGGTTTTCACCTGCAGAAGGTAGTACAGGTATTCCCTACATTCCCAGAGAACTGGGGCCATTAGTTAAGCGGGTCATGGGTTATTCAGGGTTAAATTAGGTAATTCTACAAAGTTCCCTTCTGCCCAAAAGTGTTATGGCTCAATAATGTTGTACAGTCCAAACTGTAACAGTACACACGACGTCTTTCGACACTGATGATAGGGGGAGATAAAGTCCTTTGCAAGAAAATGGAAAATGATCCCCTCACCTTAATGTAGTATTATTTTTTTAGTTAAATGTTTTTAAATGTTTTTGCTCCACAGTTTTTAACTTTTACCTTGAAATTACTGAAAACACAAACCCCAAGGACCTTCCAAGTGAGGGAAAGTACTGATTCTCTTGAACAGAAGTTAATACTTTGCGGGAAATTGACTGAGTGGAAGGCAGCCACGCAAAATTAACTATGCAGCCTATGCGGGGTGTGGGGGGGAAGCAGGTGATGCCTAAGAGAAAAAAAAGTGGAATATAAAAATGCATTATGCTCAGTAACAACCCCATAAACGATGTAGATATACTGACAAGGACTGTAAAACCACTGATACTTTAGAGCCGTGAAATCCTCAGCCATTTCTTGTTTTCTTTTACTCTTATTGCCCCTTTTAAACAAAGGTGGCAAGTGTGTAGAAAAAGTTCATCTCGAGGAGGCAGGCGTTCCCTTGGGAGGTGCTAGAGGGAGGTTGAAAGTGCCAACGTAAAGACAAGGTCACCTGTAGCAGTGAGCCCCCCATAGCCCCAGCAGCAGCAGCAGGACGAGCCCCACCACGCCGACGATCACCACGGTGACTTGCTGCTGCCTCCCCTGGCCAACGTGGCGCAGTTCCCATTTCAAGTCTCGGTGCTGACATCGCTCCCCCACGTAGCCAAAGACACAGCTGTAAAAACACACAACAGAGGTCAGTGCTAAGCCCTGGCCAAAAACCACTTATATATTTTCAGATTCGATATCCGGCTGTCTTTCACCCTCTGCATTTCCAGACTCAGCTCTTGAGAAGCATATGGAAAATCCATCAGGGGTCAGTTGAGAACACTCTGATTTACAAGTTAATGCAGCATGGACTTCCCCCTGTGGTCTGTTTGCCCTGGGATTGATGAGGGATTATTTGCATACCACCTCTATAAGGCACTGCAGAACATTGATTAAAGATCAGCTTCTGTTAGGCTAAAATCCTAAGGAGCTACCTCTAAGACCAACACAAAGCAACTCTGCCTTAAGAGCCAAGAGAGTTTTTGAACAAATGTTTGGCCACATTGCAGAGAGTATAGGTCAAAGGAAGGAAGAATTTGAAGGCAGAGTCCTTCACTGGAGACCAGGCTTATAAAAGTGTGCGTGTAGTCTCTGAACAGGAAGTATAGCCTTGTTAGCCAAGGAAATAAAAAATCACCACTGGCCCAAGAGAAAAGGTCTCAGTGGCGACACGTGAACGTTTGTATACTTTCCTCAAGGGAGAAAAAAACTAAATGGAAGAAAAGGGGCTTTCATGGTGTTTCGTTAGTGAAACCCCTAACTAGCATTACCAGCCACCACCACACGCTGCAAACACGTAGATAAAAGTAAATGAAACAATGCTGCCATCTACTGGGAATGTATACTTCCAGAAATCACGGGATCTTGGGTACAATTGTATTCTACTCTTCACAAGAGCTTCAAAAATAACTTATTAAGCATTTTGAGCTGCTCACTTGTTAGGAATTTCCTACCCGCTCAGCGCTGGGTCAGCTATCTATCCGCACCTCATTCCAAAAGGACCTGAAGGAATGAATGCCCAGGGAATTGATACTGGTCCTCCCGGTGGGAAGAGACAGCCCGGAAAAAGCATGAGATGAAGCTGCAGAAGATCTAGATCCTAGTCCCAGTTCTACCTTGAGATGGTCGTAAGAGCATTGGAAAGTCACTTTAAGAGAGAAGAAGAATGAAACTAGCATTTAAGCACGCATGTATCTGACTGACACTGTGCGAGGCACTTTTACGCATTTTACTTTCAAGAGCAGATTCCCATTTTACAGATGAGAAAAGTGAGGCTCAAAGCAGTTAAGTAATTTGTACCAGGTCATACAGCTGGTGAATGGCAGGGATTTTGTTGGTTGGTTGGTTGGTTGGTTGAATATAGCTGACACACAGTGTTACATTAGTTTCAGGAGTACAATGTAACAATTTGACAAGTTTATACATTATGCTCTGCTCACCACAAGTGTAGCTGCCATCTGTCCCCATATATCACTATTACAATATCACTGACTATACCCCTTATGCTGTGCCTTTATTCCCGTGACTTACTCATTCCAAAACTGGAAGCCTGTATCTCCCACTCCCTTTCACCCATTTTGCCCATCCCCCCACCCCCACCGCTCTGGCAGCCATCAGTTTGTTCTCTGTATTTACAGGTCTGATTCTGCCTCTTGTTTGTTTATTCATTTTTTAAGCTTCCATATAGAAGTGAAATTATATGGTATTTGTCTTTCTCAGTCTGACTTATTTCACTTATCCTAATATATTCTAGGTCCATCCATGTTGTCTCAAATGGCACATCTCATCCTTTTTGTGGCTGCATAATATTCCATCTCTCACACACACACACGCGCGCCCGCGCACACACACACACACACACACCATCTTCCTTATCCATTCATGTATCAATGGACACTTCAGTTGCTTCTACACCTAGGCTATTGTAAACGATTCTGCAATAAACATAGGGATGCACATATCTTTTTGAATTAGTGTTTTCCTTTTCTTTGGGTAAATACCCAATAGAATTATTGGATCATATGGTATTTCTATTTTTAATTTTTTGAGGAAATTCCATACAGTTTTCCACAGTGGCTGTACCAATTTATATTTCCACCAACAGTGTATGAGGGCTCCTTTTTCTCAACATCCTTGCCAATACTTGTTAGTTTTTGTCTTTTTGCTTTTAACCAGTGAATGACAGGTTTGATCCAAATGGTTTTCTGATTTCAAAGCCTGTGTTCTCTCTGCTACATTGGGCTACTTCCTAAAAGGGTTTTATGCTCTATGCACCCCTGAAAAGCTATTCTTCTAGAACGGATCATGAAAGAGATGATAGGATCTAAGTGTAGGAAGTATAAAGGACCATCACGTTATTCCAGGCTTTCCTGGATACTGTTTTAATTCTAACTATCTTTGGTTATAGTCATTTATTACCAATGCCTAGCAGCACTTTTAAACTGTTGGGTGTTAATCTCAAAGACTTTGGGGTCTCAAGGAATATGCCAATCACATGGGCAAGAGTCCTGGGGAGCAAAGGCAAGCTGTCATATTGGGGCCTCCCTGAGCCATATATGTCCCAGAGCAGTTGGCCAGCATTTCACATGGATGGGTCCCCCACTACTAGTTCTTTGGGTTATTAATTAGTTCTGTTAAACCAAGCAAAAGATTTCTGGGTTTACTTATTCAGATAAATTATTCAAATCTGAGTTTATTTGGTCAAATAATTTCAAGAAATTCTGGACTGAAGAAAGGTCAACAAGACTTTTCACATTGTGGTGTACTATGATCAAGAACTGAGGGCTAGAGTATGTAGCATTTCTCAGACTGATTTGACCACACAACTCTTTTTTCATGAGACATTTCACAGCACTGGTGTTGGGGCAGCTTGGTCTAAAGAAGACCTGGCCAGAAGCATGTGGGTTGGTTCAAAGCCAAACCAGAATGAATGAGGACCTCCTCTTAGCTCAGGAGGCTTGGTCTTCTGAGATTCTCCAGACCAGGGAACCTTTGAGGAAGACATGAGGCATAGAGACTTCAGTTCTCACATTCTCTGCACCCCAGGCAGCCAGGGGATCTCTGTATCTAAGGGGAGCTCCCATTGCTTTCGAGCAAGGAAAGAACAGCCCTTTATAAACCTTCTCATGGTCTTAAGAACACTCTGCAGAATGATGCTGATGAAGTGTTTCTAATAAAAGTTAGAGTGGTGAGCACTCCTAGAGATGTGTTATTATAGAATTTTAAAAATACAAGGTGAAGTCATCAAGACAAAAGGAGGAAAGGGTTGGATGTCTGATTAAACCACATTTTTATTAAATGTAGAATTCAAAAACAAAGTTACAATCTAGATTAGTGGGACCTCTGGGTGATATTTTAAATACTGCTTTTGATTAAAGGTCCTTAAATGTGAGTGTTATCTCTAGTTTAATCGTCATTTTGTAGCAACTCATGTTTAAAACATTATCAGGGAATAAGATATTTTCATCAGGAGTTAATGACAGAAAGAAAAGCAGCGTACTAAAGAGTTCATAAATCATTTAATGAATTGATGCTATCAGGTCAAATGAAAATAATGTACTAAATGCAATTCGTAATTGTGAAGTACCCTTCACATTACTGTAATGTCTCTTATAATCTAAAGTTAAAGTATCATCGAGAAAAACAAACCGTGATCTAATAAAGTAGGATATTTATCTTCACAATTTCATTATTTAGGATAATTAGGAACCATGAACAAGAAAAAAAATTGATTCTTTTTATCAAAGTCAAGGATAACTATTGTGAAGATTGGACTTATCTTACGTTAGAAAATTACAGCATGCAAATACGAACATGAGGGTAGAATTCTATGAGAATTGAGTCATTTTCACTAATATTCACGAGCATTTTTCATTACTTTTGTCTAGCTGACATGATTTATAATGCAAGGCCATTCACTTTGTCACAGAATATAACTTGTTCTAACAATTTAGACTATGTTTCTGCTGATTATTATTCATAAAATAATAAAACCCTTTAAGCTTATAGCAGCTATTCCTGAGGATCAGAATATTTTATCACCTCTTCCTCAGGCATGGAGAAATTATCAATGAGTCAGGAGTCTAGCCACGGGGGGCCTATTTATTTTTCAGGACCTATCAGTTTCCTCTGATTGACTTGAAAATACAAAATCCACTAAAAGTAAAATCTGATGCAGAACTAGATATTGCCGCAAGGGAAATGTTTTCTGAGTAAGTACGGTGGGAGGACCTATAATTTCAGGTCACCTTAAACCTACTTTTCAGTTGACTGTGCACACTGTGAAACCATCACGGGGACAAAAAAGGAACAAAGAGAAGCAGGGACTGCTTCCAGCAATTGTTACTAAGTAACAGAAATATAAACACCAACTACTAGAAACTGAAGAAAAATAATTTTTTTTCTAGTTTTGAAAATTGAAGGTAAGAAGTCCAGTGTGTATATATAACACTTTTGTAAATTCAGAAATATATTGTAGATGTTCTCCACATATGAGGCAGAAAATAAAGTTTTAAGGAATTCTTTCACAAACCTAAGTTTTTCAGCCAGAACAAGAGGTTTAGTCCCCAGATTGTACCAGTAGTGACATCAAGTGAAGTAAAAGGGAAAATCACCAATTCTTTAAATGTATATTTACCATTGGCAGCTTGGGGGCTGGGGGATGATA
This sequence comes from Leptonychotes weddellii, assembly GCF_054177405.1. Taxonomy (NCBI): domain Eukaryota; kingdom Metazoa; phylum Chordata; class Mammalia; order Carnivora; family Phocidae; genus Leptonychotes; species Leptonychotes weddellii. The sequence continues at coordinate 96,464,820 of NC_138370.1, forward strand.
TGCAGGGAGGGTGCAGGACGTATGTACACACACACACACAATTTATATATGTGTGTTTATATGTTTTTCCCTAGCAAAAACCGAATTACAGAAAAAACTCCTTGAAACGAATTTTATGAATTAGCTAAAAGGTATGGACTGCAGTCTCATATCTCTGTGCCATCACAAGGACAGCTTGACTTACTTGCATGCATATCTGTCAACTGCTTCGATGTACATACACACACCGTTATAGAGGCAATAGCCGTCATAGGATGAGGGGCATTCCCGGTAACCATTTCTCACAGAAGGGTGGCCATCCTCCATGAGATGAGAAGGAGATGTAGAGTCTACAAGAATCAAAGACATTACTTTTACTTTCTGAAGTGATTAGGCCTTTCAGGGGTCAATATCCGGAACTAGTCTCTGTGAACAATTTGTGATCTAGTGTCTTTTAGTGACAGGAACTCAGAAGCAACTCTAGTTTTCACTTTCCTAACCAGACTTCATGTCATTCACCATGAAGCCAGCCATTCTTTCTTTAGCTTCAGTATTGTCTGACATAAAGCATACTGGAGGCAAGTAAGAGAATGGTCAATTCTAAATTACTGCATGAATCCTGAGTCACTGGTCTCATTATGAAAACCATCTGTCATCCACAAACACCCACCAATGATGTGAAGTGACAGCTAGCTTTAAGAGGGTCTCACTGAACAAAATCTCTCTTTATGGTTTATAAACTACCCACCAATATACAGCCCCTTACCCCCAGTATCCTGGAAGCCTCAAAAATTTCTCCCATATAATGTTTTTCTTCGAAAAATGATGTAAATATCAGAGGAGCCCTCAAAGACAAGACTAGCAAATCTGACAGAAAAGAAATGTTACCATAACAGAGGGAATGTCAAAGTGGTAAAGTCCCTTTTATTGAATAGTTCTCTGCTCATTAAAAGGAAAACATTAGGGTGTGTAGCTGACTATATAAATATTAGCAGTCTTTCAATACTATAGGAAGAGCAAATTATCTGAGAAAAATAATGTGTTAAAAAAAAGAGACCCAAATAAGTGTGGAAATTTCCCTTCTTAAGATGTTTCCTGCTTGCAGAGCTGAAACAGGTAAACAGCTAGGAGGTGGTGGCAAAAGAGCCCCCGATCCTGGTTTCCAAGGTCTGGGTGAAGCCAGCTCCCCTTCTGGGGTACAGGTGGTGAGAAGATACTGCCATTTGGGGAGAGCCTCAAGGAAGCAGAAGTCAACCATTAACATTCAAAAAGAAAGAAAAAAGAGCTGAAGTTCTAATTCAGATCAAGAAACACTAATTTTTTAAGGTAATATTTTAAAAGCTTTAAAAGTGATTCAAAATGCTAAGGGTCCAGACATCCTTCCTGACCTGCCTTGACCTGCAAAGTTTTTCCAGCAGCCCCAGAAATCAACATTACAAATTAAGACATTAGTCACATAAAGAGAACCACCTGTATTCCCACCTTTATTGAATTGTGAATAATAAAAAAAGAATTTCTTCCAGATGTTATCAAATTAAGAAAACTTGGACTACTTCACATTCCCAAGCTTAGCATCCACCTAATCAGGAACGTAAACTCACCAGCCGGGTTGAATCGAATGATTTCTAGACTCTCTAGAGCAAATACATTGGGGTATAGAATTTTCCAGAATTAAGTCCCTTCCTTGGGCCTAGACCACCCACCAACCTACCAGTGCATATCCGCCCAGGTTCAGACAGGCTGCCGGCGCACATGCAGGTGTAGTTTCCCTCCGTATTTGTACAGGTGGCATTCTCCCCACAAGTGTGTATGCCCAATCGGCACTCATTAATATCTGCCAGAAACAAAGGAGTAGGGAAGAGAAAAGTAAGGTGCAGAAGAGGACAAAGGGTTATATTATTGGAAAAGCCAACATTCTGGGAGGGGAGCATCTTCAACCTCTGCCATGCTGCATGCTCTCAGAGCCTCTGTATTTTTTTGATTAAAAAGTTCTATCATGGGGGTGCCTGGGTGGCTCAGTCGTTAAGCGTCTGCCTTCGGCTCAGGTCATGATCCCAGGGTCCCGGGATCCAGCCCCACATCAGGCTCCCTGCTCTGCAGGAAGCCTGCTTCTCCCTCTCCCACTCCCCCTGCTTGTGTTCCCTCTCTCACTGTGTCTCCCTCTGTCAAATAAATAAATAAATAAATCTTAATAAATAAATAAATAATAAAAAGTTCGATCATGAATGTTGGACACAAGGATGAACTGGATCCCTCAGCTGCCTGCCCATTCAGGTGTTCTAAACTCCTGAAATAAGGCTGGATGATTTCCCAGTGCTTGGGAGGAAAGGAGACATCCCAACACACAGTTCAGTGGGAAGGTTGGAGATGGGTAAACTAGCTCTAGACAAACATTTAGAAAATCAGATCCGAAAGATTCATTCTTAACTGTTGCAAATAGACATCCAGTCATTGACATACATGTTATAGCAAATAAAATATTTCTGCATAAATATAAACTAAGTCATCTCTTTCTTTCCCAACTACCGATGTTTTCTTTCTCAATTACCACCAGCCTAACATTTAAATCCTTCTTCTCCTCAATTTTACATTACTATAAGAACAGTCTCACTACATTCCCTGCATCCCGTATCTCCCCCACTCTACTCCTAAATACCAGTGCCAGATTAACGTCCTAAAGCACATCTCCCATCACTGCACCCCTTGACTCAAATGCTCTCTCTTGCCTACAGTTGAGCTGCCCAATATGGCAGCCATCACCATGTGTGTGTGTGTGAGCACCTGAACTGCAGCTGGTCTACACTGACATATGCTGTAAGTGTAAAACATCTACCAGATTTTGAAGACTTAGTACCAAAATAAGAAAGAATATAAAATACCTCAATGATTTTTATGTTGATTACATATTAAAATATTAATATCTTGGATACGTTGGATTTAATAAAATATAAAAATTAATTTCACCTGTTTCTTTGTACTTTCTGTAATGTGGCTATTGGAAAATTTTAAATTATGTAGGTAGCTTATATTATAGTTCTACTGGATAGGGTTTGTCTAGAGAAGTAAAACCCTAATGACTGACCCTCAGCTTCTAGTCTTCTACATATGTAATCCAACCCACCTGTTATGAACTGAATTGTATCTCCCCCAAAATCTCTATGTTGAAGCTCTAACCCCCAGTGTGACCATATTTAGAAATGGGGCCTTCAAGGAAGTAATTAAAGTTAAATGAGGTCACAAGAGTGAGGCCCTAATCCAATAGGATTGAAGTTCTTACAAGAAAAGGAAGAGACACCAGATCCCCTATCCCCAAACCACAGCAGAAAGGCCATCTAGTTTACATACACTATACTTAGTGCTCCTGTAGGCTATTCTCCGCCCCCAAATAGACCTGTCATATGCTCATGCATGGAATTCTCCCCGTTCCTTCCCATTTCTGCCTAATGAAAATTTACTCATGCTCCAAGGTCCATCCACAGTGATACTTCCTTCATGAAGTCTTTCCTAATACCTCAAACAGATATTCTTCCAGTTGGGAACTTTCATTGTAGTTTTTACTTCCTTCATAATGCATACCCCTTTTCACCACTTCTCACAGCTCCCTGTCTCTCAGATCCTACTCTTCTCACAAGCAAGCACTACCTCCATCATTCTGGTGTTCCTCACACTAATGAGTACTGTGTCTTTGCACTAATAGGTGCCAAATAATTGTTTGTCACATTGAACTGCTGCTATCCCAAATGACTCAAATTGAGTCTTTTTTTTTTTTGCTTACTTCCTGTTGTAATTTCTATGAAATCTCTATAGTCTCTATATCTCTATAATTTCTATAATCTCAATGAACCTTGAGAGTCAGAGAGAGCTTTTCCAAGAAGCAAGAACAAAGATATACTTTTAGCCAAGAAATACAACCACTCCTAAGAATAAGCATAACTTATTATTTTTGTGTGGCATTTATTATGTTCCAAGCATGGTTTAAAGCACTATAGCTACATATATCTGGAAGGAGGAAGGAAAGAAGGAGAGCAGGAAAGAAAAGCAGAGATAGTGGGAGAGGAAGAGGGAAAGGGAGACAGGAAGAAAGGCAGGGAGAGAGAGAGAAACAGGAATAAGCCCATTCTTCCATGTGGCGTGAGGACTCCACGCCAACCAGGTACGCTGGGCCGTGATACCCTTTTGCATGTTCACTACTGGAAGGAGGTAGGCTAGTAACAGAGAAACAGAGTTTAATAAGTTTAAACATCCAAAAAGTATGCCTTCTTTTCTCTTCAAAGTAAATTAAATAGAAAGCCTGCTTGTCTAAATTATCTATGAGCCTAATTAATTAGAGCAGTAACATTTTCCTAACTGACAGCCAACTATGTGCTGAAGAGTATTTACAAGTGACTGTGGACTCCACAAAACTAATCTGATAAAGGTCTGATTTAAACCAGCCAGATCCAAAAAAACTTGGGAGTCATGACTGATGTTTCATCTTTAAGCTCAGCATGTGGGAGGAAGCAGTACCAGTTCAGTTTCTTATCAGGTCATCTGCCCCTCACTGTGAAAAGATTTGTACGTTTTCAGAAGGCAAAGAAAGTACTGGAAGAGACATGTGAAAGTCCTGTTAAACTCCCGGTAAGCACTTCACTGGGCTAGGATGACTTTAGGCAGGTCCCCACTTGTGGGGTGCTACCATGTTCCTGACACCTGGCAGGGTACGAGACATCCACTGAGTGAGCTCCCAACCCAGAAGCCACACCCAGACCTTGGCAGAGGACGGTGATTACGAAAGAGGTCTTAATCACTCTTTACTTGTATCTAAATGTCAGTGTCTTGAATCTCCCATCTACTGACGCTCCTCAAGAGCCGCCTGATGAGCCCTTTCACAGAACCACTCCCCCTTTCCTTTATGCACAGAGCAGGGACCTCCAACAAGCCTCCATCAGATCAGCTCTGCAGTTCACCATGGCTCACCTGCAAAATCCAAGGATAACGAAAATGCTGTAGGACTCCCCCCGAACCCCACGATGGCTCAAGGTGTGGAGTATTGATGAGCACTGGCGTCACTCAAACGTGAGAGAAAGAATTTGGAAAGCAGAGGGGCCCGCCACCTCTGCAGGGTCTTGAAGCTGACTAGTCCCATCCTAACACAAGGGCACAACCCTGACTGTTCATCCAGAATTGAGATATGTCAGTTTGAACAGGTCACGCAACTTCTCTTTTAGTCTTAACATGTATGGCACTTAAATTATATCCTGTCTTTTCTCGACCCACCACACCCACAGTGTTTCCCAATCCTCTGAGGCCTGCCTCCAGGCCCCTCCCTAGGCACACACGCTCTCTTACCAAGACAGTGAATTCCATCACCTCGGTAGCCTTCCAAGCATCGGCAGACATAGCCACCTTCAGTATTGACACACTTGGAGGTGGGAGGGCAAATTGTGATGCCCGTCTCACATTCATCCATATCTGTGGGCAAAACGATGAACTAGTGAAATGTGTAGACAATCCTGGCATAAATGAGAATCGTAGGAAAAAATAAGTATAAGCTGACATATCATCATTCAGCCACTCACAGATACTGTTTGCAAATGTAATGCAGACTCTGCATCTTGGTCATAAAGTTCATTTCCGAATCAATTTTTACAGATTGCTTAGGTGTCTGCTTAGCTAAGTATGTGTAAATAAATCAGATTGTGCCAGAGTTTCAGACCATAAAAACTGAGATTTTTACAGTAACCACTAACTTAAAATTTCAAGGCATTTAATATAAAATGGAATCTATCCCAGCACAATCTATTTATTAAACTAAAACTTATGACCTCAGGTTTTAGGGGGGAAAGTTGTGTTTTTATTGTAATTGGTGAATTTATAAATTTGACTCAAACTCAAATTCATGCTTCTGAAGCCAATTATAAAATTTTCTCCTTAATAGCAACTGCATATATTATATAATTCTAATACAAACTCACTGTAATAGAACAACATACTATATGTTTCATATACTCTATATATGCCATCCTTTGTCTTTTTAACTAATATCAAATAATTTATTCCATCCTGCTGATTACATAAATCCTCTGGAGCTTTTGAATCAGTATTATCTGAAAGAATGTTTCTGGTTCACTATTTTCCAGATATGTGTATTGGCCTTTGCTCTTACCAAAACATAGTTTTCCATCCCCAGTAAATCCTTTCAAACACTGACATGTGGCATTTTCTCCCTCTGAAACACACTGAGCCTGTGTACTGCATCCCACAGGACCACAGTCATCACCATCTGCAAACAGCGAGAACCCCATCAGATTATTTGCAGACCTTAGGGGGAAAATGGGCTTGAATGTTTTGGGTTCTACAGAATATTCCAGCACTTTCTTTCCGAGTTCTGGGACAGCCTAACCTCCAAAGAGAAACAATTAGTTGACCTGTAAGCTATATCTATATTAAAAGGTCCATAAGCTATATGCTCCCATTTACATGCTTTCAGTAAATCTTGAGTCTTAAAGAACTATTGGTGTTCAAAGAGCCCTGTGTGAACTTGTTTATGATTTTTTAAAAAGCATTTGCTTTTTTAAAGCAAACTTGAACTATAAAATTTCCAGGAGTAAATGGACTCAAATATCAAACCTTTTATTGTTTATTTGAGAATTCTCAACCATTATGACTTACGATAGGGGTCAATATATTCTTATCTCCCCAAAAGACACAGACTAATATTTAACAAGTAGATCTGTGTACCAACATGGCAGAGACACAATAAATAAGAATTTATTACAATAATACAAGATATAATAAAAAGATTTATTGTCAATGTACTAAAATTATGTCTCATATATATGAGAATACGTATGTCACAATGTATGTTTATTGTCAAGATTTATGCAGTGACTTGCAAACCTCAAGGCACTTTTACAAAGTCATGAACCATATAAACTAAATGCTGTAAATGGATCATTTCATTTCATACTCCATTGAAATGCAAATCCCCCAGGGGACAGAGCTGCATGTTGAGCCATAAACATGAGCAAGTTCTTTTTTTTTTTTTTCTTTTGACTACTTATATATATAATCATTCTCCAAATGCCACAGTTGGAGTTGGGGGGATCTGACATACCACAGCAGGATATAAACTATCATCTCTCTCTTCACTGGTAAGTTTGCTCATCTGAGTACAGAAGAGGTAAAAGAGCCTTCTAAACTTGCCCATAAATTAAAGAAAGTTAGATGATCTAAGTAGGATTCAGGTTCCATGTGAATGCAGACATTGGGTAATTGCATTTGATTTGCTTAGCTATTTGTGTGAGATTTCTCTTGTGGGAACACATGCCCTTCATTCTTGCTTGGTCACCTCCTGTCACTCATGACTCTTCAAGATGGGTAAGTTCAGACTAAATCAATTATCCATTTGATCTGGCATTTATTTGGAAGACTAGCTCTCAAGTCACAAGGCTTGTTCAGTGTATAGTGGACAAGATCCAATTACCCAAGACATTTTAAATCACTTGCAGAATTGCCTTAAATTAGAATATGATTCAGGATTTATTTGGTAACTTGCAAACCCCAAGGCAGCTTTTGCATAATGAAAAGCAATGGATATTCCATTGGGGGGTGGGAGATGGGCTATAGCCAAAGTTCTTTCTTCCACAAGTTAGCTCTGGAAGGAATGAGTGCCTGGGCTTCACATCCCTCTTCTCCAAAATATGGGTGACACTTTTTGTCCAGTCTACTTCACATGATAATTGTAAGGACTTGGGAAAAAAAGTGATTTAAAAAAAAAAGACTTGAGAATAATAAATTTTATACATATGTAAATACGGATGATAAAGAAGAAGAGTATTGTGACAGTCTGAATCAGAATTAGCCTTATCACACTAGAAAAGACTCTTGGGCCTATTAGTTAAACTACGAAAATTAATTTGTAAAAGTACCTGTTACATGAGAGCTGAAAATACAGTGATGGAGAACACAGACAGGGTCTCTGCTTTCTTGTACAATTAGTTACTGAAGTACAGGTAAGATAAGCACTCTCAAGAAACAGCCCCAGGTTCTAAGAGAGCTGAAATAACTCTCATCTCACCTGCTTAGGGGACTAGGAAAAGCTTTCTGCGTGAGATCTGAAGCTGAGATCTGAAGGATACACAGGACTTGAAAGGGTTTAGAAAGAGCACTGTGGGCTGAGAACACAGCATCTGTCTGTTACAGACAAGGCCAGTGTAAGTGAAGCCGGCCATATAAAGTTGAGGACAGGGTGCCTGGGTGGCTCAGTTGGTTAAGCGACTGCCTTGGGCTCAGGTCATGATCCTGGAGTCCCGGGATCGAGTCCCCCATAGGGCTCCCTGCTCAGCGGGGGGTCTGCTTCTCCCTCTGATCCTCTTCCCTCTTGTGCTGTCTCTCATTCTCTCTCTCAAATAAATAAAATCTTTAAAAAAAAAAAAGAAAGTTGAGGACAGAGGGGTGCCTGCGTGGCTCAGATGGTTAAGCATCTGCCTTCAGCTCAGGTCATGATCCCAGGGTCCTGGGATTGAGCCCCACATTGGGCTCCCTGCTGAGCAAGGAGCCTGCTTTTCCCTCTCCCTCTGCCTGCCCCTCCCCCTGCTTGTACTCTCTCTGTCTCTGTCAAATAAATAAAAATCCTTAAAAAAAAAAAAAAGTCAAGCACAGAAAAGCACACACTGAGGCTGGTGAGGTGTGTAAGGACTAGTTCAGCTAGCACCCAGCAGGCCATGTTAAGAATTTCAAATTTTATTCATGAATTTAGAAGAACTCATTATTTTAGTAAACTTGACAATGAAACCTTTTTATGATTGAATTTGTCTTGTTGTATACAGATCTACTTGCTACATAGCAGTCTGTGTGTCTTTGGGAAATAAGAATATATTGATCCTAACCTAAAATCTATTATAGAGTTTTCAAATTCTTTTTAGCATAGACACTTTATTTAAATGAAATCTCACTACAAAATATAAATATGACCCCTTAGCTTAACATGAGTAGAACTAAAACTTTATAGACTAAGACAAAATAGAACCCAATTCAGATATGGAAAGATGAGGCAGTTTTCACAAAGACAGTCAATTTCATCTATTCTGCACAAGATAAAGTCTCAGGTATGAAGCCAAACACAGCCTATTATACAGTATATGTATTCCAAATCTTTGGCCTTCTCATCACTCCCCTATCCCACCCATGTGTCAGTTTACTATCTGTCATTATCTTGGTCTTTGAATCTCCCAAACATGAGTCTTTCAAATTATGCTCTGGGAACCTTCAGGGATCCTTAGCAACTTTTAAATGGTTTTCAATACTGCTAATATTTATTTATACTGTTTTATTCTATCATTTATTTGTCTCTACACCAGACGGTGACCTTGGAGAACAGGGCTATATTTGGCTCATCATCATATCCCTAGTGCTTAGCACAGCATGTAGAAAATTATTAAATAACCACTAAATGAGTAATATTCTTAGTGTGCTGTTTTCTAGACTTTCTCTTGACATGAATTAATTATTTGGTCATAATTTTCAAAAATTTTTGGTAAACTCATTACCTTAATATATCTTAGTCTCAGTTTTCAAATCTGTAAAGTGATGGATTGTGATAAGAATAAAATTAGAACTTATACATATATATGTATTATATATATATATATTATGTGCTTTAAAAAATATTAGAGGGGCGCCTGGGTGGCTCAGTCGGTTAAGCTTCCGACTCTTGATTTTGGTTCAGGTCATGATCTTGGAGTTGTGAGATCGAGACCCATGGTGGGCTCCGTGCTCAGCAGGGAGTCTGCTTGAGATTCTCTCTCCTCTCCCTCTGTGCCCCCCCCCCACTCTCTCAAGTAAAGAAAGAAATCTTAAAAAAAAAAAAAAAAAGAATCAAATTAGAGGGTAAAGTGCCTGGTAAACTCTAAAGCTCCATATAAATTATTATTACCAAAAATATCCACCTCTGTGTATTTTATAAAAAAATCATACTGATAAGTTCTTTTTTTTTTAGAGAGAGGGAGGGAAGAGGGGCCAAAAGAGAGAGAGAGAGAGTCTTAAGCAAGTTCCACACCCACTGGGGAGCCTGATGCAGGGCTCGATCTCACAACACTAAGACCATGACCTGAGCTGCAGTCAAGAGTTGGACGCTTAACCAACTGAGCCACCCAGGCACCGCTGTACGGATAAGTTCTTACAGGGAGAGGTAAGCGGTCTCCAGGGTCTTATACACAAACAAAGTAGTCTGTAGACCACAAAAGTTGGATGAGCACTTTCAGTGTATCTAAGGTCTTAATGTGGAGCCTTCAAACTTATTTTTAGCCACAGATACTTTGTTAAAATAAAATCTTAGAAATATAAATAAATAAAATGTTTCAAAGTAGATCTGCACTGATTACAGGTAGAGAGCAGTGAAGAAGGGGTGAGGTTTACAGAGGTTCTAGGGCTGAGTGAAGCCCAGTTTGAATATAGAGTATAAAAGAACTAGGCTCCCTGAAGTTGTTAAATACTGAAAAATTATTTAGCATCTTGGTGATAAATGTGCAATACAGAAGAACACAATTCTAACATTTGCTGTTTGTAAACTCTGGAGCAGCTGAAGCAACCAACCTATATTTGCTTATCAGTTACTATCTACTTTTCACCCTAATGGAAGTATATAGCTAGATGGGCTAAATATCAAAATTACTAGGTATGGATGGGGACACACTCAAATCTGTTCTGTCTTATTTTTCACCTTTGTTTCTAAGTTAGATTTCTTCCCAAAAGTTTCAGTTCAAAGACGCTCAATGAGTAAAGTTCATGTCCAGTCTAACATGGAATCATCTTCCTCAGGCACAAGGTTCAGAAAAGAAGAAGGACCAAAGTTTAAGTCCAAAGTTTGGCTTCACTAGGTTTGTGTACACTTAGCCAAAGTTAGAGAGCTAATTCAGGATTCTAACTGGTAGGATGGAAATTGTTGGAACCAAAGCTATATTGGAGAACTCCTTATTCATACCTGATACCATGATTTCAGCCACTAGCAAATGCTGAGATTCTGTAATGTTATCTTCAAATCCTGTATTCCTGGATAAGACATCCAATGGCATTACTTGATCTGCTTCACTACCTAGTGAAGGGCAGAAGTTACAGTTACTGTACCTTTTATGATCAAGAAAATTTGATTTAATTTATATTTATGGCTGTTTGCTGGTTGTAAGTTTAGACTTACTCTTACAGTAAGAGCACTCAGGGAAACTAGCAGTGTCCTGATGACTTAGAAAATCTTGCCTGCTATACCATACCCTCCAAGCATCACTCAGCGCAATTGATGGTTGAGGGTCGGGGGAGCCAGAGGGCAAAAAGACAGGACTCTTTTAGGTACTGGCAAAAACAATAAGAGTAGAATACTAAAATCCTTATGGACATAATCAACTCACAGTCACAGCCCACCATCACTAAGGACAAATTAATAAGATGGTCTCCCCAACCTGCCTTCCATATACACTCCTTCACCTTTAGGCTGCTTTAATACTTATTTTAGCCTTATTTTGCCTGTATTTAGAAATGTGGAAGGGCATAAACAAGCCATAATTTAACATAGGTATGGGACCTATGCAATTCCCCAGTACATGGGAAAAATGGATCCCCTAAAACACTAAGTGTGTTCTCTAAGTGTGGTCCATGGACCCTCGGGGCTCCCATTGCACCGAGTCCATAAGGTCAAAACTATTTTTGCAAAATGCAAATACATGTGACATTAGACATTATGTAAGACTGCTGGCATCTCAGCATGAATTAAGGCAATGGTACCAAGCTCAACTAAAGTCATGTTCTTCGCCGCACACATTCTCTCTCTCTCTCTCTCTCTCTCTCACACACACACACACACACGCACACACAAATCCTGTCTCACTTAAGAAGAACCATGATGAAGCGGTAAGATACTAATTTTTTAAAACCTCAACCATGGAACACTTGGCTCGTTAATATTCTATATAATTAAATGGAAAGTATATATAAAACACTCTGGGTACATTCTGAAGTTATGATGGACGTCTGGTTGTCTGGAGGAAAAGCACTTGCGTACTCTTCAAGTTGCAAACTGAAACTAGCCTCTTTTTTCATTGAACATAATTTTTACTTGAAAGGCTGACTGACAAGGGATGTTATTAACACTTGGAAATTTGGCAAGCGTTTTCTCAAAAATGAGGTGAGTCTGTCGTTTCAAGAAAAAGAATTGACAGTACTTATTGCCAATGATAAAAGTTCAGCTTTCAAGTGAAAAGTAGAATTCTGAAAAATTTTCTCCACTACCCTGAGCTTGATGAAAATCCCAAAACTCAAAGACCTGTCTAATGAGTTTGATGGTAACAATTAATGAATGTGACTTGTAAGTGTGTGTGACGCTTGGAAGATACGCACAACTCAGCCAATCCGTATTTTCAAATGACCAACATAATGCCACAAAATCATGCATTGGTAAAAGAGCCACTCAAAGTACAAAACAGACCACTGGATTTTAACATCGCCGGTTACAAAAAGTTTATTGATACGGCTTCAGATTCCACACTGCAACTATGGTTTAAGAATGACCTGTCCAGTTCTGCCATAGTATCAAAAGAAGATATACAAAAAAGTCATCTAAAAAGGCTATTAAATGATCAATCCTCTCTTTTCCAAATCCATGTCTATGTGAGGTCAGATTTTCTTCGTAGGCTTCAACCAAAACAACACAGCAACAGATTTAACATAGAAGCAGATATGAGAATCCAGCTGCCCTATATTAAGCCAGACATTAGGATATAAATGCAAAACAGTGCCATTATGCTCACTATATATTTTTGTTTTAGAAAATTGTTATTTTATTTATTTCCCTAAAAATATGTTCTGCTCATACATATTGGAATATTATTGTAAGTTTAATAGATATATTTTTTAAACTTTTAGTTTTAATTTCTAATATTATAAATATTGATAGATATAACCCACATTAGCAAAAGCTCTTTGGGGTTTTCAATTATGTTTAGGAGTGAAAAGGGGTCCTTGGGGGACACCTGGTGTCCGACTCTTGATTTTGGCTCAGGTCACGATCTCAGGGTTGTGGCCCTGAGCCCCAGTGTCAGGCTCTGTGCTCAGTGGGGAGGCGCACACACTCTCTCTCTCTAAGATAAATAAATAAATCTTTTAAAACAAGAGTGTAAAGGGGTCCTAAAACCAAAAATATTGAGAACTCTTTTTCTAAAGCAACAATCAATAGAAAATTCCGAAAATCCAAAATCACCAGTTCTGGTCCATGGATAATCAACCGACTTGTTTGCTGCTAATCTATCCCCTAACTTATACCATGCCTACTAGATAAACGAATTAAAAAAAAATCTTTAATAACATTTCAATTCTTTTTGGTATGAAGATATCAAGAGATGAATCCAATGACTCCTTCATTGCTTGCATACATATTCATGGGAAGCAGATCAGCACTACTGGTTACACAACACATTTGATTTCTTCTTCCTTCCTCTTCCTCAAAGTCATATTTAGTTTTTTAAACATGGATCATAAGCCTTCTCAGGCTACATTCCCTACAGTTATTTACTATCCTAAAGTTATTTACTATAAAGGACTTTGCTTTTCATATTAAGACCAGTTATGTAGTAGAAGGATTGTATATGACTACACTAAAATTGAGGCCATAAAATGCCTAAACAAAATGTCTCTGAACATTATCTGGGGTGGTAAAATGCTGGCATATTTTTTCCAAGTTTGGGCCACTTCACTGTAAATGGGGGGCTGGAGGACTGGAACTCAACATTTTGGATATTATCTTTTGTTTGTTAATTTTATAACTAGAAGAGGTCAATTGAATTTAGTCTTTAATAAGGAGCCCAAACTCATCAGAGGAGAAAAACAAACAAAACAAAAATACTTGGCATCCCTAAAAGCAGGGAAGCTTTTGGGGGGGCGGTGGTGCAGAGGGAGAGAGGGAATCTTTAAGCAGGCTCCACGTCTAGCACAGAGCCCGATGCAGGGCTCCATCTCACAACCCTGGGATCATGACCTGAGCTGAAACCAAGAGTCAGACGCTTAACTGACTGAGCCACCCAGGTGCCCCAAAGCAGGGAAGCTTTTAATAATACAAAATATTAAACATGAGCAAAAGCATAGAGATTGATGTAGAACTATATTCCTGAGCCAAAATAAGATACTTTAGCCATACAATTTATCATCTTACCTGCTGGTATCTGGTGACCATTCAGAGCCAGACACGTTTTCCCATCTGGGGCTTTCACAAAACCTTCACGACACAAACACTGAGCAGTTCCAAACCTTTCTTGGCAAATATGTTCACATCCTCCATTTTGATGTAAGCAGGGCTGTGCTCCTTGGGGGGAGAAAGGTACATTCACAGATGGGCTTGGAGATCAAAAAAGTGCCATTGATACAAGTCACAGGGTACAGCCTTTGGGGGGAGAAACTCAGCATATCTAAACGGAGCCTATATCAAGAGCTATTTCAGAAGAGTTCCTAATGGAGCCAGTTCTAAGATCAGCTCAGAATGTTATTACCTTGTGAGTATTTACTGAGTATAGCCAGTACTTTGGTCAAGAAGCTCTTTAGGCAGATGTGATCCCTATTTCCTGATTCATAATCTAGTCAAACTGACAAAGGGCAATTCAGAAGGAAGTTATTATAGGACACTGAATGATGCTCACTCACAGGCACTCTGGGGGGGTGGGGGGTTTAGGGAAAGGCCCCAGCAGAGATAGAAGCTTCTACTGCAGGTGTCTAAATCGCCCCCATCCCTCATCCTCACCCTCAGTGACTTTAACCCAAGACTCCTTGAAAAGGAACAATTTAAGTAGAAGCTGGTCAGGAGAAGTCAACATGAGAATGGAGAGATAAAGCCCAAATTCACTATCAGATTGTCTCAATTTAAACCCAATCCAAATCTCAGGAAATCTTAATATCTACCCAAATTAGTGAGAATTGCAATACCCCCCTCCTCCTCTCCTATCAGTTAAAATAGTTACAGATGCCAGCCAAAGAAACACTGTGTGACATGTCCAGTGTACCTGGTTTTGCCAATGGATGAACTACAACCAGTGATGAAGGCTTCAGCATGCTGCCTCGGAGACGTACCCGATTTTTGCCAGTCCTCTTGTTCACCCTTATTACTGATGGCATTGTCCAATCCGAGAACCACACATGATCCTCAAACACAGCCACAGCAAATGGGTGCCCTGGAAGCAGTTTAAATCCATTACATACATCTTGTCTTTGCCATGAATATTCTTAAAAGAACAAGGCTTACAACATGCTCACACGATTCCCACACTAAAGCATTCTTTTAATAGAGCTGCTAAGCAAGATACATGCCCCTACTTTTGCCTGCAGCAAGGAGACCCACATGATGAGGGAACCTCCTCTTAGAATGGGAACCGCGGGGTATGAGGTCCTCACACTGTCACACAGCATTTGGGGAGTGGGAGAACGTGGGCTGACTGACAGAGTATCAAGAAGGAGGAGGCCAGGGCAGCAATGTTTCTGTGTTTGGTGATTCCGTCACTATAGACTAAACTTCAGTGAGTTCTTTTACCTCTCTTTGCATTAAGTTCCTTGTCTTCTGAGTGGCAACAGTAAGTAGTAGACTAAATTCACAGGTCGTTGTAAGGATCTTTAACAATTTGAAGTAACTGAATAGTAGTCTCCTTAAATTCCCATCTCCAGCAACACATTTCCCTGCATCGGACCCCCACCTCCTTATCTCTCCTGTTATCTAGTATTAGTGCTTTGGCCTGTACTTCTGGTCTCATTCTTCCTGCCTTCTCTTGCACCTTGTTCTGTCAATCACCCCTTTCTTTTACATCTTCACTCTCTTCATTCTACTAGCTGCCTTCTCTTAGCTGATTAATATCCTCATCTCCCAGGCCCCTCTAGCTTCCTTTTGTCTTTTTCCTTCCCTTATTAGCCAAGCTGTTTAAAAGTCATTTATTATCTACTGCCTCCATTTTCATGGTGCCTATCAACCCCTAAGTGGGCTCTTCTGACCCCACCTCCACTAAGCCACCCCTCCACACCCCTGCAACTGCCCTGATAAGATATTCAAGTATTTATAGTAAGCAGGGAAATGCTGGAATACACTATCTCAAGGGGCTAGAGGCTAAAGCTAGGGAGCCCCAAATTTGGAAGCTTTAATCATGTCCAGTCACATTTCCCAGGCCAGTTTTTTTGCAAATGAGCAATGGATTTGGTGGATTAGAATGACTATCTCCCTCTTCTGGCAGCAAACTCAAATGACTTGTTCGGGTGACAACGAGTCTCCATCCATCATTATTGACCAGGGCCATTAAAATGCATTTTAGTCTCTAGCCTTTTGTTCCCAGTTAAAGCCATAAATGCAGCAAGGAAATTTTTTTATATAGCTATGAGGTTTTTGTGTTGTTGTTATGGCAAAAAACATCTAACGTATCATCTTAACCTAAGCGTACATTTTAGTAGTGCTAAGTACATTCACTTTGTTGTACAGCCAATTTCCAGAACTCTTTTATCTTGCAAAACGGATCCATTAAACCACAACTTCCTGTTTCCCACCCCTTTTAGTCACTGGCAAACATCATTCTACTTTTTCTATGAATGTGACTATTCTAGATACTTCAAGTAGATAGAATCATATGGTACTTGTCTTTTGTGACTGGCTTATTTCACTCACCATAATGTCCCCAGGGTTCACCCATGTTGTAGCATGTGTCAGAATTAGCTATGTTTTCTTTTAATCTTTAAAAAAAATTATTTTTCGGGCGCCTGGGTGGCTCAGTTGGTTAAGCGACTGCCTTCGGCTCAGGTCGTGATCCTGGGGTTCCTGGATCGAGTCCCGCATCGGGCTCCCTGCTCGGCAGGGAGTCTGCTTCTCCCTCTGACCCTCCCCCCTCTCATGTGCTCTCTCTCATTCTCTCTCGCTCAAATAAATAAATAAAATCCTTAAAAAAAAAATTATTTTTCTTATTTTTAATATTGAGAATTAGCTATAGTTTTTCAACAAATACCTCACACTAGACATAATCTTCCTTATTTTTTTAAATAGAAGAGCCACAGTTGAATGTTAAATGAAGAATGAATTCCTCAGGGGCACCTGGGTGGCTCAGTCAGTAATGTACCCAACTCTCGATTTCAGTTCAAGCCATGATCTCAGAGTCATGATATCGAGCCCTGTGTCAGTCTCCACACCGAGCCTGAAGCCTGCTTAAAATTCTCTCTCTCCCTCTCCCTCTGCCCTCTGCCCCTCCCCCGACCCTACCGTGCACGCAGTCTCGCAAAAAAAAAAAAAAAATGAATGAATGAATGAATGAATGAATCCTTCAATCTTTACATTGAAAACCCAGAGTGAGCAGCTGAGAAGCCACCTCTCTATGCCAGTAGATGGCACTGTAATGATGGAAATGGTCACTTAGATCTTCTAACAAGTATCTGATAATGGGTTTTTTTTATTTAAATTCAATTAATTAACATATAATGTATTATTTGTTTCAGGGGTACAGGTCTGTGATTCATCAGTCTTATATAATACCCAGTGCTCATTACAACACATACCCTCCCCAAAGTCCATCAATAATGGCTTTTAATAGGAAGTTGTATTAGTCAGATTACGGCAGCACAGAAATTATTCACAAAGTATCTGTTATGCTTTTTGGTTTAGCATATGGTATCTTTACATTCTGGTTAGGAATTTTCAAATCCCTTTATGCCTTCATATAACAAAGCTATAATTTTCCATTTATTTGGGTGATGTATTTTTTTAATAACATACACCCCTACCCCCAGACTCCATGACCTCACGGGAACCATTTTTGTTTTACTCTCTACTGTATCTCCACTTCCCAAGATGATTCAATAAATATCTGTTAAGTGCATGGATGAATAAAGTCTATGTTCTTACATAAGCTTATGACTTATTGTAAAGTATACCTTTAATTTTTTAAGGAATCTTAGAAGTATGTAAAATTTTCAATTATACTTATGACCTATTCAATGTATAATACAAATCTAGAAATTCATCTCCTCTAAACCAAAAGAATGGACAAAATAAATATACAGATTATTAATCCACTTCTTCATAAAAGAGATAGACCAGATTTTTTGCATCTTCTCAACCAACCAGTGTCTGAATCTCTGAAGCATCTTCAATATCTCTCTGACTCTCATTTTGATATTCAATCTACTCCCAAATCCTCTAAGTTTTTCATTCACAGTGATTTTTTTTTTAATACTCTAATCCTCCATTCCACTTTGAAATGGCAATGTTCTATCTCAGGCCTTCATCGACTGTTGACTGGACAACTGCTGTAGACTCCCGACTAATTTCCTTCTCTCCAGATTTCAACCCAACCCTTATATTGCTACCTAAGTGGTTATAGTGAGGTGCCAGTCTTATCATATACATTTCCTGCTCAAGAAAATGCAATGGCTCCTGGTACATTCAGTATTTCTCTCTCTCTCTTTTTTTAAAGATTTATTTATTTATGAGAGTGGTAGTGCACGCTCACGGGAGTGGGGGGAAGGACAGAGGGGAAGCAGACTTCCCACTGAGCAGGGAGCCCCACATGGGGCTCAATCTCTTTACCTGGAGATATGACCTGAGCTGAAACCAAGAGTTACATGCTTAACCAACTGAGCTACCAAGGCATCCCCAGTATTTCTCTTTTAACATTTAACATAGAATACAGCATTTTAAATATATTTATGAACATACATGACACCCAGTGAAAAATCTGAAAATAGGAAATAAAACTATATGTATTAATCTTTGCATATGAATGGATATTCATTAATAGCTAAAGGTGATAACTATCACAGTTGTACAAATGACATTGTCTAAAACATAACAAATGACAACAACTGAATCAAGTTCTTATTCCTAAGGAGGTCTTAAAATTTTTAATATTTTCATTCTGATTTTGGGAAATCTTGGCAAAGAGAAATGATTATATCTCACTGTGTTTTATCCAGTATTCCAATGTGAAGTTAATCTTTGTAGTTCAGAAATCCCCAGAGAAGTCTGTCAGTCTGTTTGTCTCCATCCCTCTCTCATCATAAGGCTGAGGGAAGGGGGTGTCTGGGGGTGAGTCAGTGTGTGTGTGTGTGTGTGTGTGTAAACACATTTTGTATTTAACACTTGTCAACACTCAGGTCAAGAGGAAGAAATCACCCATCCCAAAGCCTCACCTACATCGTTCTGGGTAAGTCTTTGGCGTTTTGAACCATCCAGATTGGCCATTTCAATCACAGGCAGCTTGGCATCACACCAATACAATTTGTCAGTAAAGTAATCAATCGTTATTCCACTGGGCCAGACCAGATCAGAACTAGCTATAACCAGTCGGCCAATGCCTTGAAGGGAAGAACTTTCAATTCGTGGATTAATCCCCATATCAGTCCAGAATAATCTCCTTTAATCAAGAAAGCATACAACAAATAAAATTTGCATGAAAAAATTCTTCCATTCTTTCATCACTGAAAATGTCAGTGTAAATCACTTTAGAATAAACTGAAGTGGTACGCCAAGGAATATAGAAAGTATAGCAGTGTACATTGGACAAATAATTCTCAATAGCAAAAATTATCTTTTCTATGTAGAACATCTTGGACAGGAAATGCTGAATTAAGGCTCAGATCATTGGATAAAGAAGAAATTATTAGTTTGAAAAATTGTACTATATTACTAATTGAAAATGTGTTCAAGAGCATATTCTTAAATTAGCATTTCATGCTGCAAAAGGCAATAAAATCTTGTTAACCTGTCCTTCTGCTATGCATTTATAAAACTCACTATATATGTAAAATTACAACATAAAGGAAATTGAATATTTGTTATCTAGTTTTATACAATGTACTCAGTTAACTTGGTCAATTTTAAGTTCCATAAATCGGATGCTGAGGCACATTTTTTTGAGGTCAATATGGTTCATTATCTTTTATACTGGTTTGTTTAGAGATGGTTACATTCTCACTCTTTTAATCATGTGGCTGGCTCCAAATCAATTACCAATTACTGCCAGTATATTATTTCCCATAGACCATCATAAATTCCCATTATAAATAAAATGATGTTTTTAATCCTTGTTTTTTAACCACTAGGAAGGAATCCATTATTCTCCTTAATTCTCTAAACCTAAACTAACATTTGTCACCAATAAGTCACTAATTCACAATTAACAACATAGTCCTCTAATCTTTCATGATTTCTATTTCCACTTTTCTAAATCTAGGAATGACCTATCATTCGAACTCATCTGATGTTTTTTTCTGAGTAGAATTCATAAGCCATGCAATCCAAATACCATCCTTCGCTCAGAAAAGCAATAATGTAGATTTTTAAAGAAAATAGTTTTGTGGGCTTGCATCTAATTGGTTAATGAATTACAGCCCACTTCTTTTTAAAAAAATTAAATTGGCTTAAAAGGACAGTTATCTGAATAACAAAATTTTTATGTAAGAATAGAAAGTCAAAAGACATGAAAGGATGAGGAAGTCATGCTAGCTATATCATTTCTGAAAGTTTGAACCAATCTCATGGATTTTCTTGATTTCTTTTTTTTTTTTTAAGTCTCTGTGTGTGTGTGTGTGTGTGTGTGTGTGTTTAAGATTTTATTTATTTGGCAGAGACACAGCGAGAGAGGGAACACAAGCAGGGGAAGTGGGAGAGGGAGAGGGAGAAGCAGGCTTCCCACTTAGCAGGGAGCCCGATGAGGGGCTCTATCCCAGGACCCTGGGATCATGACCCGAGCCGAAGGCAGATGCTTAATGACTGAGTCACCCCGGCGCCCCGATTTTCTTGATTTCAGATTCCACTGAACACCTGAGGTCTTAAGACAAATTTTGGATACTAGTATATCAAACATGAACTGCCTCATGACCTCTATAGGAAAGTGATTTATTTTCACAAATACTTACTTGGCCTTTGGATGGACAGCAATTCCTCGTGGCTGAGAGATGTCCTCCTTAATGATTATTTCACGATGTTTTCCATTTAAATCACTCCCTTCGATGAGAGATTTCCTAAGATGCATGTAATATAGAGGAGCTTGTTATATCAACTTTGCTTCTTAAACAAACATACTCCTTTTGCCTGTTACTTACTGAAATGCAAAGATGAGCATTCTAAACTACCTCCATCACATGTGTGCACACACATACACACACTCTCAACACAAGTAAGGGACATCATACGTACACACACGCACACACATCAGGACATACACCCACGAGTTCTATTATTTTAAAACAGTCTTTTAATCAGCATCCTAATATTTATCCCACACAACTAAAATACACAGTGAAAGGATAAGGTAAGAGGGGACTGTGTCAGGGGCCTGGCAGGGACAAAGCCAGAGGTATAACCACCAACCCCTTTTCTTCACAACCTCCCAGCTCCTGCTGAACCCAGTGAAAGCCAGAGGGGAGGAGTTACCATCTTCATGGTCACAGATCACAGGAAGGAGAGAGAGCAAGCTTCGAAGGGCCACAGAGACAGCCAGCACAAGGACAACAGAGGGGAGATTTCTGTTGACTTAATTTTCTTCCATATGATTCTAAGACAAATGGGAGTACTGAAATATTATTTGCTAATCTTTACATTAAAAAAAAAAATAGGGGCCCCTGGGTGGCTCAGTTGGTTAAGTGTCTGCCTTTGGCTCAGGTCATGATCCCAGGGTCCTAGGATCGAGCCCCGCATTGGGCTCCCTGCTCGGTGGGAAGCCTGCTTCTCCCTCTCCCTCTGCTGCTCCCCCTGCTTGTGTGCTCTCCCTCTCTCTCTGTCAAATAAATAAATAAATAAAATTTTAAAAAAAGAACCCTTTGGAATCTGGCAGAGGAGAAAATCCTCTTTTCCTGATTTTTCTATCTATTTGTTAAACTGACCTTTATTGTCAAATAAATATTTACTGAGCACCTACTGTGTGTCAAGGATTGGCCTAAGCATTGGAGACAATAGTAAACAAAACCCTGTCTTTGTCCTTACAGAGCTTAGAGTTCAGCAGGAGAGGGACAGGGAATCATAGTCTAGAGAATGTAAAGAATGCAAGTGGCAGACTCAGACAGATGCCTTATTCCAGCATGCCCTCACCCTGTGTACCAACCTGGGCTTCCAAGCAGCATCCAGGAGCAGGCAGGACCGCAGGCTGAAGGGATAAGAAGAACCTCCCCTCCCCACCCCGTGTTGTCTGCTCAGCCTGTTTCCCTACTACAAACTAATAAGTGTAATTATCTTTGATTCATTCAACCAACATCCGGAAAGGCCTATCCCTTGCTCTTGTGGGCAATGTCCACATAAAACAGGCCTGCCCAGAAACACAAGGCAGAACTATTCTCTCCTCCCTGTTCTACTAAACACTAAGGAGGTCTCTGGGTGGTTTATTCCAGTGTACTTTCTAGCCAGTCGGTGGGAAGGGGCTTCATATAGTCCTCCTCATAGTTTCTTTTTTTTTTTTTATTCTTATGTTAATCCCCATACATTACATCATTAGTTTTAGATGAAGTGTTCCATGATTCATTGTTTATGCATAACACCCAGTGCTCCATGCAGCCTCCTCATAGTTTCTATGCAGGAGACAGGCAAAGGCAAAATTGGCTGAGGGCCTGTGCTGGTCAAGGACACTGCGCAAACTACCAATTCAGGGCGCTGGATAATTGGAAGCCATTTGTACAACAGAGCCCCTTTTAAAAGATAATTCTATTCCCAGATAAAGTGATCGTCGGGAAGGTACTGCTGGGCGGAAGGTATTTTTGAACTCAGTGTGTCAAATTCACTCAATCACAACTGTCACTGAGCCTGTCCCTGGGTGGGAGGGAAGGAATTCTGAGGCCACTTGCTTGTGACCAGGGGAGATAAAACTGTCAGTTCTGATCTCACTGTTACATCACCTCTAAATTCTTACTGTTTTGGCAGGAGTGAAATGATGAGAATCAAGATGGACATAAGCTCCTGACTCTGGATCTGTCTTAGGCGGGATTGCTGGAATTTACTTTCACAGCTCTCAGAGGGGTTCACCCAATAATACACCTCTATTTGATTCAGCCAGAAAGCAAATCTCTAACTCCAGTGTGGGTAATGAGAAAGCAAGGCAAGCACGGACATTTGGGTGCACACGAGTTCAAGCACGACCCTTGATCTAGTGGAGCATCTTTCTCTTTCTTTCCATGATCTAATTGGTCTCGATGCCACTGGGATGCTCCAAAACCCACCCTGTTTCCAGGGCAGGACTTGTCCATCCAGAACCCTAGAAGAGTGATTTATACCTACTGGTAGGTATAAATCATGAGCAAACATATATTTTTGCCCTCCTGATTCATTTTTACTGGGCATTTGACTTTAAGAATCAGAATTCCTTAATGCTAAATAATAGCATTGCCAGCGGAACGATCAATTAGCTTCCTTCCTACAGTGAGATGTTAATCTGACTCTGTCTTTTCCTCAGCCAATATAAACTGTAAGCATCCACTTGGGTTCTTTTAATTGGCTAAAAGTTACCATAGAATCTAATATCATGAGCTTGGAATCTCAGTTATTTAAATCCAATTTCTAGCTAATATCAAGGTTTTCAAGCTCTAAACCTCTCATTTCCAGACAAATGAAAGGTTTTCTTTTAACAGCTGCCGTTAGAGGGAAGAGGACTTAGAAGGGCTTGTTATTACCAAAGTCAATGAACTCGGGAAGTTGAGGTCTGATTCTCCAGGACACGGAGGTGCGTAACTATCTCCTGAAGGCATTGCCTTGCGGTAGGTACCGTGGGGCCATTAATCAAACACTGAAAATTAAAGGTGCCCTGCAAATGTGGGAAATACGAGAAGACCTGGCATGCTCGGAGGGGCCCGGAGTGGCTCATATCTGCTGTCCTGATCAACGTTTACCTTTCTGAGAACAGCCACGGACAAGCTCTGTTATTATGCACAGCTGACATTTTAAAACGTCCTTTTAAGTAGGCTCAACACAGAGGAGGCTGTTATTATGATTTTTATCATTACTACAACTGAAATTCCAGATCTACTTCTTTCTGGCTGCTTGCCATTGGGAAAGGTATCTTACCTCTTTAATTCTCCATTTTTTCATCTTTAAATTGGGGATAAGAAAACAGCCTTTTGGGATTTACAGTGTCTGATGCATTTCAGTTACGTAATAAATAAATATCCAAAGAATAAAGGAATAAAGGTATGACAAGTAAACAAACAAAAATGAATGAATGAATGAAAATGGACTTACCCTGGATATAAAAGTACCGTATTATTGATAACTATACACCACACCGGCAGCACACGTAGCTCATTTTTAAAACACCTTTTGTTTCCCATGGATTATCCAGACCAAAAGAGTTTTCTGGGACATAGGAAACCTACCCCCAAGCATATAAACCTGTTCCCTGGGACTTCTCCTTCTGGGTTGGGACCGCTGACTTCATAGAGGTGAAATCCTAATTAATTCTATCTTCTTTTACTTCAACACAGCTGCATAGGTTGACTACCCTTACACTCTACGGCCTTAAGTTACCCTGAGAAAAATCCTAGAGCACAGCGAATTTCTAAGACCATCTTGGGTCAGCTGTCTATACTCTGTGGTTGGCTGCCTCTCTCGGAAGCAAGGAGTGGGCTCTCAGTAGCACACATGAGAGATGCAGCCACTTCCCTCCCCCACCTTCCTCCCACCGCCACCATTCCTGGGGCTCACACAAGCCCCACACACACCAAGCGCGGCTGCCCCCCCTACAGCCCCAAGAGCAGTACGCCCAGAGGGCAGAAACATCATAGCTTCTCTCTAGTTCTGTTCTTTACCACATCAGGGCAAGTAGACCATCTCTCCAACCTCGTGAGGACTTGGCTCACAACTCCCACGTTCAGCCTTGCTCCCTCCTTCACGCTTATTCACGGGGAGACAGCATGTGCCTTCTAGTCTGTACAATGAAGGGGTTGGGCTAGTTGATTCCCGGATCCTCTTCTAAAGCTCCCTCTGGGTGTGTACACCCTTCCGTTGGCAATTATTTATGGACCGCCTTCTTTGTACATCTCTTGTACTGATATGTAGAACAAGCTTTTGTACTGGGTTTTCCTGGGTCCATGTGCCTTAGCTCCCTGGCTAACCTGTGAGCCGACTGCAAAGATGGACACTCCTCATGCTCCTTTGCATCTCCCACGTTACCCAGGATACGGCCTTATCCATAACAGATGCTCAAAGGGTGCTCACTGATTGTATTCAGACAGGCTTTGCATTTCTCTGATTACCACAGCCTGAAGTGCAAAAACACATGTTACTTTCTTGGCCCTCACAATTCTCCCTTGGATACAGATCCAGTCTTGGTGAAAGGAGGACCATCCTGCTTGGTAGTGTGGAGGGAACGGAGGGAATGGAGGGAACATTAGGGGCATCTTTCCTCCAGTCCCACCCAAGCACCCAGCGTTATTTTCTTGGGTTCAAAGTGGAGGATGAGGCCAGCGGTATCACCTACGTCACCACTCCCATCCCACGTGGCTTAAAAGGGAAGGAGGAGCCCTACCCTCTGTCCGTCCAGTAGAATTTACGGTCAATCCAATCGATGGCAAGACCTTCTGGCATATCTACTGCTTCCTCAATAAGCCTTTCTCGCTGGGAACCATCCCTATTAGCTCTCTCTATCCACTTCAGGGTTGTATGGGCGAAGTATATCTACAAAAAAGAACATAGGCATTTCTATCTGATTTGTTTTTAAAAATTAATGTGGCATATATACAAACATGGTTAGCAAATCTTCAGATCATATAGTGTAATCATTAAGAGATTGGCTTTGGAGATAGACACACCTACAACTGAATTCCACCTCCCACCTCTGCTGCTTTCCAGATGTGTATAAACATAAGCAAGTTCCTCCAAGTCTCAGACACTCAGTGTCTTCATATATATATATATATATATATATATATATATATATATATATATATGCCTGTCCCTGGCACATATTTCTATTGCTACTGGGTAATTCATTAATCTTCGATAATTGGTCAATAACCAAGCCATTGTACTTGAACCCTAATGGCTTCTACTGTCTGAAAGGGAGCAATGATGAGCAGTTAGTGGGGGCCTCAAGCTGGGCTGTGACTTCCCCCGCTCAATCCACAGCCCTGCACTTCACTGCAAGTCTGGATACACAGGTTCCTCTCCTGGTTTGGGCCCTTCTTTGTTTAATTGAGTTGGCCAAGTCATTAACCTCAATTTTCTCAACTGGAAAAATGACAAAGTTAGACTAGGTATTTGCTAAAGTTTCTTTCATCTCTAACCATATTTAATTTCTTTTTAATTAATCCATCTTATTCAACAGAACATAACTTGCAGGTGCAAAGCTCCTTTTCAGTCTCCTATGCAGACTAGCAAACCGGTACAAGAATTTTGTGAGTGTTAAAAACTGCCGTGGGTCAGCTGATAATTTAATGATAGCGTTGGTGGAATTTTAGCTGAGTAGGTATATGTACCTAAACTTATAATCAATGATGAGAATGTTCATAAAATGGTAATTCGTTAGATAAGATAGAAAAGGTTCTATTCCATAATACAAAAATGAGTACCTCTCATATTAAAAAAAAACACTAAGCTAGAGCTCTTCTCAAACTTAAATGTGCACATGAATCACTTGGAAATCTTGTTAAAATGCAGGTTCTGCTTCAGGGGGCAGAGCCTGGGAGTCTGCAATACTAATAAGTTCCAGGTGAGGTTGATGCTGCCGGTCCAAGGACCACAGTTTGAAGAGCAAGAACATGAGAACTTGACCAGGGAAATGAAAAACAGCCACATGACTACAAGTTCATTCTAGGTCTCTTTATTCACCTTATAAAAAATGCTGACTGTGTAGGAAAAAAACTAGTTTGGTAATAAATGAATCTTGAACTGATTTTTCCTATTAATTATTTTCTATTAATATAATTTTTCCAGGGAGTCATATAAATTCAGTTCAAGGAAAAGAAAGGAGGATTTTTTTTGCTAGTGTTTAAGTATAAAACTTCTATTTGCAAAAAGAGTTATATTTGGCTATCAATCCATAGCAATTAAACACAGAATCAATCAGCTTCACTCTGTCTCTTTTGACCATTTACCAGACTGCTTCAAATCAGGAAGACACAAAAATACAAAGCTTAGGGGCACCTGGGTGGCTCAGTCGGTTAAGCGTCTGCCTTTGGCTCAGGTCATGATCCCAGGGTCCTGGGATCGAGCCCCGCATTGGGCTCCCTGCTCAGTGGAGAGCCTGCTTCTCCCTCTCCCTCTGCTGCTCCCCCTGCTTGTATGCTCTCCCTCTCTCTCTCTGTCAAATAAATAAATAAAATCTTTTTTAAAAAATACAAAGTTTAAAATTCTAGGAATGAATGCACTATCTAGTAATAACTAAATAATTAATTAATAACTACGTAAATTTATAACTACTGGGTGATTAAACTCCAGAAGACACCATAACTTATCATTTCAAGCACATTCTAACCTAGCACAAATATAACCCACCCCAGCCTCCCACTCATTCAGCTATTGGCAAATAACTAAAAACCTATTTATAGCAGTCCTCCTGTGTGTACAGCACTGTGCTAGCCTCCCAACCTCATCTCCAAAGAGGAAACTAAATTTAAGATCCTGCTCAGTCATTCCCAATAAAATGTCTGAGTCACAGTAAGGGCCAGGGTAGGGTTATGAGAACAGAAGCGTCCTTAACATTTCCCAAATTATGCTCCAATGTCTGTATCTACATTTTTCTGCACCTAATCATTCTGAGCTTAGCAGAGGATTGTCAAGTAGCTCAGGTCATCTGTTAGGATAAAATCCTCTACTCTGTCCTTAAACCATAGCCACATCTGCTCAAGAGACAAAACCATACCTTATTTTCCACAGGGTCGTGATCAAGGGCAAAAACCATTCCCATTTGCTGGCTGAGCAGGGTTCTATAATCTGTTCCATCAAAATGCATGTGTCGAATATCTTGAGAATTGGCAAACAGTAAAAATGGTTGTGGTCCTGTTAAATTCAAGTATGCCTCCATTTAAAATATGCCTTGGAACCCAGTAAGCACTTCTGACTTTTCCTTTTCATTGTACCCTCTTTCTGCAGTTCTTGTCTTCTCTATTTCCCACCAGTGTGGTGTAGGTTAAGACAGGCAAAAAGATTTCTTCTATGAGGTGACATTCTACCAGAATTCCATTTTACCGGATCCCCCTCTGTCTAGGTGCCTGCTTTTAAAATGCAAATTACTTATAAAAAGAGCCAGCATTAAACAGCCAACACCATAGCTAGATGATGCAAGTCTTAGTGCCATAATCTCCTTGATTCACACGTATGGAAACATACTAATATTAGCAAATTATATTAATTCATGTCCAAATAAATACCCTTCTCTGACCTGAGCACTTCTGAAAGAGAGGCATGATTATCTGAATTAATAGCAAGACCCCTGATAATTTTCAGAGCTCAGATTATGCTATATTCACTAAAGCTCTAAGATCTTAAGAGTACTGGGGTCTAAGGCAAGTTCTGCAGGCTCCTCATTATGTTATCCCAGATTATAAACATAATGAACCTAGGGAGAGATAACATCAATTCAGTATAAATCTAGGAATCCAAGGCTGGTCAAAGGACACAAGAGATAGAATGTCAGAAGATGAGAAAATTATTCAAGCATTCAGCTGCTTATTAACTCTTGACATAAAAAGGACAGAATCTGTCAAAGTATTATGATGGTTACATTCACTGAAGAGATGAAAATCAAATCAATCAACAAATATTTATTAAAAGCCTCTAAACTATGAAGTCTTTTAAAATTATTCTGGTCATGATTTTCACATATATGGGAATGTCATACTTGATGTAATGGCAAATCTTTGCCGAGTGCTAATGAACTTAGACACATTCCTCAAAAACATGGTTATTTATTTATGTGATTCTTATTTATATTTACAATGTGATTTGTTTTCTATTTCCAAAAACAAAAAATCGGACGTTCCACTCAGAAGCCAAAAGCAATTTAACTCCCCACCTTTCTAAATAAAATGTTTTCACATTATCTTTTTGCAGACACACTTTCAAACGTCCACAGCACCAACCTGATGCCACACAGCTTTTTTTGTCCAGTTGTAGATCATACCCAGGAAAGCAACCACATTCCCAGGAGCCTGGGCTGAGAGGGAGGCAGAGCTGGCTACAGCCTCCATTATCAGGTGATGAACAGCCTACAAAAACAAGCACTTGCTAATGATGCCACACCATTCAAAAATATAATAATTTTTCATCAAAATATTGAGTGAACCCAGTATATGTAGGTTTTTAAAACCATTTCCAGAACCTTTTATACTGCTGCAATCAAGGTTATTTTTCAGAGACTAGGAGCAAAATGTCACCGTATTCTATTTTCCTATAACCTCATAGCTTGAATGTTAACCCTTCACATCCCAAAAGCCCCTGTCCTCCGTTCTACAACTGAGCTTGAAGACCAAGTGCACCGACAGTGGCTGGAATAAGAAATATATTTTGATGAGTTTGACAGCTGGTCCAACTCTTGCTAGTGAGTAATATATTTTTTTCTCACATATATTTTTGGCCTTGTGATTTTCTTTTTGCTTTCTTTATTTAAAAAAAAAGAGCCACACATAACTCTTATGCTAATTTTAAGTTACATCCAGCCCTCTATATGCTTAAGTCTCTATGAAGATAAAAGTAGAGAGGTATTTATTAGCTGCAAGGAATAGGCTAAAAACTCTGCGTCCATCGTCTTGCTCAATGCTGGCCACAAATCCAGGAGGCAGGGCTGACTAGCTTCTACAGATGAAAAAAATGAGACTAAGGGAGGGCAAGTAACTAGTCCAAAATAACACTGCTACTAACAGGTAGTGCTACTTCAGAGCCCTTGCCCGTAACTACTACACTATGCTATCTAAAAACAAAAAAACACACAAGTAAAAACCTGATATAATAAATCTATATATTACTCTGTTGCACAAATATCTTTTAATGTGTGATGTTGGAAAGTCTCTTCTCCTTTATAAATAAGATCGATCTTTAGGTGTCACTCAGAAAATTAATGTTTTCAAACAGAAAGTAAATTAACTTACCACTACATGTTTTTCCATCTGTCTCAAGCACTGAGCCTTCAGGACAAAAACATACGGGACCATCTGATGTCAGAACACAGTCATGGCTACATTTGGATGTATTGCTTGGACAGGAAATTAATTCTAATTAATGAAGCATAAGGTCAAGATTAGTGTTAAATCAGATTTGTGAAAATTTAGCAAAATAACTGCTAACAAAAATGCTATGCTAAAAAGAGTAAGTTAAACCAAGGATCAGACATTTATGAAATGCTGTGGTAAGGGAGATGTAAAAATAAAGAAAAATCTCAAATCTAAAAAAATTTAAGAAAGACCTCATTTTGGAAAGTGCTTCTAGCTTCCTCTAAGTTTCTTTTATGTCAAATAATATTTTCAAAGTTATTAGTCATCAAAATATTTTAAATGGAACTTAGCCAAATGATTTGCAAGTTCATCCGGAAAACTAATTGTATATGTAAAAAAAAAATTAAGAACATTGTATGAGCATGGTTAGGTGTAGGAAGAGAATGAAAGGCTCTTAACAAACATCAAAATATATCATTAAGGAGCATTAACTAAATGAGTGCAGGAATAGACAGAGAGGACAATAGAACCAGAGAGAAAGCTCATTTTAGAAGACTCAAGTATGCATAAGAATGTAGTATGTGGGGGCGCCTGGGTGGGTCAGTCGTTCGTTAAGCATCTGCCTTTGGCTCAGGTCATGATTTCAGGGTCCTGGAGTTGAGCCCTGCATCGGGCTCCCTGCTCTGCAGGAAGCCTGGTTCTCCCTCTCCCACTCCCCCTACTTGTGTTCCTTCTCTCGCTGTGTCTCTGTCAAATAAATAAATAAAGTCTTAAAAAAAAAAAAAGAATGTAGTATGTGATAAAG
Source organism: Leptonychotes weddellii (assembly GCF_054177405.1). Lineage (NCBI taxonomy): Eukaryota > Metazoa > Chordata > Mammalia > Carnivora > Phocidae > Leptonychotes > Leptonychotes weddellii. Next base: position 96,495,706 of record NC_138370.1, read on the forward strand.
GTATTTTTTTTTTAAGATTTATTTATTTATTTGAGAGAGAGAGAGGGAGCATGAGCGCGTGCACGCACGAACTGCGGGAGTGGGGAGGGGGAGAGAATCTTCAAGTAGACTCCCCGCTGAGCACGGAGCCTGATGCAATCCCAGGACCCATGAGATCATGACCTGAGCCAAAACCAAGAGTCAGATGCTTAACCGACTGAGCCACCTAGGCACCCCTGTGGTAAAGGTATTTTAAATCATTGAGCATGTAAAAGATCATCCAATATGACACATAAATAACTGAGAAATGATTTGGGGCAAAAGTTAAATCCCTACCCTACACCATACGTCCAAATAAATTCCAAGTAAATCAAAGATTAAAATATAAAATATGTGTACCATAGAGGTCTTAAAAGTTTTGACCATCAAGTGAGATTATGCATGTCATGCTTGGCACATAGTGGATTCTATAACAGATTAACATCATACACTTTAGTATATTTGCCAACAGGTAAATCACTTGGTATTAGAAGAAGGGCAAGTTCCACAGACAGGCACAAATGTAGTGGGTAATTTCCAAAAAAAATCATTACCATCTATTTTTAAATGCCTTAAATGCCATGAGCACTTATGACACTCAGACTGACCTATTCACCATCATTTCTGGAACAGGACTAGACAATATACATGGCTTTAAACATTAATTTCTACTTAGTTATGTTAATAGATTCAATAAGAAACCTATAAGAAGGTACCTGAGTATATGATCCTAAATTGAAAATGGGCATGTCCATATAAATTCATAGTATATTTCTCTTTTTTAAAAGTGTATTCCTAGCTCTGATGCCCCAAAAGGCTAGACACAATGACTTAGTAGCAGATTATGTTCTCTAAATAACTTTTCTCATTAAAAAGGAGCACTGCTCTTTAAGAAATTGCTAATGCCATGTCTAGAACATAGAATATACGAGACAAGCCTGGAAAATACGTCCTATGAGATAACAAGGCAACTACTGAAGACTACTGGGGTCTTTGAAGAGGCTCCCACTGGCCAAGGAGAAGACAATTTGCTCATCGGTAAGGATAACAACTGCGATAGGTTGAACCATATTAAAAATGTTAAAAACCCATGAGTTCATAATAATATTTAATTTTTAAAAAACACTCACCATTCATCTTTGAAAAGTGTTAAGGAACCATATAGTTTACTTATATAAATAAAGAAAGAAGAAAAAAATCCAACATTTATCCTGCATTTAATGTAAGAATTGTATCTTGAGGTAACAAAAAAGTTAATGAGAGAAAGTGTTCTTTATGAAGCACAACTAAAACTAAATAATACAACTAGATATCACCATTTGAAACCCTTGGTGAAGTAATAGACCTAGTATATTATTGTTAATGTCTGCTACAACCATTTGCTGAAAGACTATTGGACTCTTGTCACTCTCAACCATCCTAGTGTCTTCTTTTGTTTGAAAACTGTCCTGTACCTAAGGCAGGAAGATGGTGGCCTCACAGAACATGAAAAAGTTGCTGGAATAGATCAACTCTAGGCTCCAACCCATTATGAAGAGTGGAAAGTGCATAGTGCAGTACAAGAAAACTCTGAAAATGATTAGACAAGGCAAACAAGAGCGGTCATCCTCACCAACAACTCTGGCCCAGCCTTGCAGAAAGCTAAAATAGAGTACTGCGCCATGTTGGCCAAAACTGGTGTCCATCACTACAGTGGCAATAACATTAAATTAGGCACAGCATGTGGAAAATATCAGAGAGTATACACACTAGCTGTTAATGACCCAGGTGATTTTGATATCATTAGAATTATGCCCAAAGAGCTTTCATGGAAGATGTCAGAGTAAGAAGATACTAAGCTCATCTTATCCCACGGATACACCTAGAGAACACCCACATCAGTGTAAATAACCCAGAAAACAACCTGAAGACTAGCAGAACAAACTCTCCACAGCTAGTTGTAGAGACATAGCTGGGAACAAACTGACATGGCAAGACATCCCTTGGGAGGGAGTGCCACTGCAAGCATGAAGAATGGCGAAGAGCAGACCCCACCACAGGTACCCCAGGCACAGGGAGACCCACACTGGGAAGATGAAGCTCCATTATATTTAGCTATGAAAACCAGAGGGGCTTGGCTCAACACCAGGGCCTTTCAATACCAGTGGGCTCAGCTCTGGGAGAGCTGGGGGGCAAAAGGAAACTGAATCCCAACCCTTAAAGAGATAATACAACAAAGAGCCCCACTGAGATACAGCATACAAGCAACAGTTAGAAAAACACCTGGAGTATACAAGAAGGAGATTTATTTACTAATCTCAGAATATTCGCAGGAGGGGCAAGGATCTTTAGGAGACTTCTCCAAGAACAAAAGAGATGGCTAGTGCTATTTCTCTCCCCCACTCTCTGGCCCAGATACACAGACACCTGTGGGAACCAGTAGTGCCAATACTCTCCACCTAGCTTACTAACAACACACCCTGCCCTCACGCTCTCCTATAGACCCCTACTGCATCTAACCTGCCCTAGGCAAGAGTTCTCCAAAGTGGCTCAACAAGATTGTCATTATGCAAGCAGCCCAGTCAGGGGTCAGCACCACTCCAAAGGGACTCCTGTCCTGGGAGAGGGGAACATAAGCACACACACCAGTTTGACTACAAGTCCAGCAGCAGGCTGGGGTAGACAGCAAGTCTGAATGCAAGCCCCAGCCACCACTGAAAACCTCTCAGGACACAACACAGGGAGAATTTGGTGCAGCCACAGCTCTGGCAAACATCTGTTGTGACCCAACTCAAGCCCAAAGTGGCTCCAGACTGACCCATTAATAACACAGGGACCAAGGATGTCCACACCCACTATTTTATTTATTTAATACAGGAAATCCTAGCCACGGCACTTAGACAACATAAAGAAATAAAAGTATCCAAATTGGTAAGGAAGATGAAAAACTCTCACTACTTGTAGATGACATGATACTATATAGGGAAAACGCTAAAGACTCCACCAGAAAACTATTAGAACTCATAAATGAATTCAGTAAAGTCACAGGACACAAAATCAATGTACAGAAATCTCTTGCATTCCTATATACTAATAATGAAGCTACAGAAAGTGAAATTAAGGGGGAAAAAATCACATTTACAAATGCACCAAAACCAATAAAATATCTGGGAATAAATTTAAACAAAGAGGTGAGGAACCTGTACTCTAAAAACTATAAAACACTGATAAAACAAATTCAAGATGACACAAAGAAATGGAAAGACATTCCATGCTCATTGATTGGAAGAACAAATACTGTTAAAATGTCTCTACTACCCAAAGCAATCTACAGATTTAATGTAATCCCTATCAAAATACCAAGAGCATTTTTCACAGAATGAAACTAAAACAAATAATCCTAACATTTGTACGGCACCACAAAAGACCGAATAGCCAAAGCAACCTTGAAAAAGAAAAACAAAATGGGAGGTATCACAATCCCAGATTTCAAGATATACTACAAGACTGTAGTAATCAAAACAGTGTGGTACTGGCACACATATAGACACATTGATCAATAGACCAGAATAGAGAGCCCAGAAATAAACCCACAACTATATCGTCAACAATCTTCGACAAAGGAGTCAAGAATATACAATGGGAAAAAGACAGTCTTTTTTAACAAATGGTGTCAGGAAACTGGACAGCTACATGCAAAAGAATGAAACTGAACCACTCTCTTTCACCATCCACAAAAATAAACTCAAAATGGATTAAAGACCTAAATATGAGACTGGAAGCCTTAAAAATCCTTAAAGAGAGCCCAGGCAGTAATTTTTTCACATTAGCCACAGCAATATTTTTTCTAGATATGTCTCCTAAGGCTAGGAAAACAAAAGCAAAAATAAGCTATTGGGACTACCTCAAAAGGAAAAGTTTCTGTACAGCAAAGGAAACAATCAACAAAACAAAAAGGCAACCACAGAATAGGAAAGATATTTGTAAATGACATATCTGATAAGGGGTTAGTATCTAAAATATATAAAGAACTGATATAATTCAACACCCAAAAAACAAATAATCCAATTTAAAAATAGGCAGAAGACATAATCAGATATTTCTCCAAAGATGGCCAACAGATGGCCAACAGACACATGAAAAGATGCTCAACATCACTCATCATCAGGGAAATACAAATAAAAACAATGAGAGATCACCTCACACCTGTCAGAATAGCACTACTGGATATTTACTCAAAAAATACGAACTAATTTAAAGGGATACATACACCCCTATATCTATTGCAGCATTATTTACAATAGCCAAATTATGGAAGCGGCCTAGGTGTCCATCAATAGGTAAATGGATAAAGAATTGGATGTGTGTGTGTGTGTGTGTGTGTGATGGAATATTACTCAGTCATAAAAAAGAATGAAATCTTGCCATTTGCAATGACATGGATGGGGCTAGAGAGAATAATGCTAAGAAAAATTGGTCAGAGAAAGATGAACACCATATGATTTCACTCATATGTGGAATATAAGAAACAAAACAAATGAACAAAGGTAAAAAGAGAGAGAGAGAGAGAAACCAAGAAACAGACTATTAACTACAGAGAACAAACTGATGGTTACCAGAGGGGAATTGGGTGGGAGTGGGTCAAATAGGTGATGGGGATTAAAGAGTGCACTTATCACGACCAAAAAAAAAAAAATGAACAACACAGGAACCAAATCCTTTCCACTACAAGTGAAGAGAGCCATTGCTGATAACTGGACTAAAGGCAAACATGGCTCAGTCACAACAACAGGGCACACTGAACACACAAACGACACCCCTAAATTGCCAGTTTCTGGTGAACAGGGGACATTGCACTACAGAGCACTACAGGACCTCTTCTTCATAAGGCCACTACTTTCAAGAGCAGGAGACATAGGTGACTTTCCTAACACACAGAAATAGAAACGGGGCACCTGGGTGGCGCAGTTGGTTGAGCATCCAGCTTTTGGTTTTGGCTTAGGTCATGATCTCAGGGTCCTGGGATCAAGTCCCACATGGAGCTCCACACTCAGCACGGAGTCTGCTTGGATGCTTTCTGCCTCTGTCCCTCCCACTCATGCTCTCTCCCTCTCTAAAATAAATAAATAAATAATCTTAATTTAAAAAAAAGAAATAGACACAGAGAGTTAGACAAAGTGAGGAGATGGAGGAACATATCCCAACTGAAAAACAGGACAAAATCACAGCAAGAGAGATAAACAAAAATAGAAATAAGCAATATGCTTTATAAAGAATTTAATGTAATGGTCATAAAGATATTCACTGGACTTAAGAAAAGAGTGGCTTATCTCAGTGAGACCCCCAACAAAGAGATATAAAATATAAAAAAGAACCAATCAGAGATGAAGAACTCAGTAACTGCAATAATAATCCTAGAGGGAATAAATAATAGACTAGAGGAAGTATAAGAATGGATTAGTGAGCTGGAGGACAGGGTAATGGAAAGCAATCAAACTGTACAGGAGAGAGAAAAAAGAATAATAAAAAATGAGAACAGGTTAAGGGAACTCAGTGATACCATCAAGCCTAACAACATTCACATTATGGGAATCCCAGGAGAAGAGAGAGAAAGGGGGCAAAAAATTTATTTGAAGAAATAATTGCTATAAACTTCCCAAAACTGGGGAAGTAAACAGATACCCATATCCAGGAGATACAGAGAGCCCCCAACAAAATCAACCCATGGAAGTCCAAACAAACATCCATAATAATTAAAATGGCAAAAAGTACTGATAAAGAGAGAATTTTAAAAGGAACAAGAGAAGAAACAGTTACATACAGGGGAAACCCCATAAAGCTATCAGCTGATTTTTTAGCAGAAACTCTGCAGGACAGAAGAAAGTGGCATGAGATATTCAAAGTGCTGAAAGACTATAACAAGAGAAAAAGAAGGACTCTACATAATCATTAAGGGAATAATCCAACAAGAAGAATTAATAATTGTAAGTATTTATGCACCCAACAAATACATAAAGCACCAAATAACAAACATAAGGGAAGTAATCAGTTGTAATGCAATAATAGTGGGGAACTTTAACAACCCATTTATGTCAATGGCTAGATCATCCAAACAGAAAATCAACAAGGAAGCAGTGGTATTTTTAACACATCAGATCAGATGGATCTGACAGATATATGCAGAAGGTTCCATCCTAAAACAGCAGAATACACATTACTTTCAAGTGTACATGGATCATTCTCAGAAGTGATCACATGTTAGAACACAAAAGAAGTCTCAACAAATTCAAAAAGACTGAAGTCATACCATACATCTTTTCTGACCACAACACTATGAAACTAGAAATCAACCACAAGAAAAAACCTGGAAAAAACACAAATACATAAAGGTTAAATAACATGCTATTAAACCATGAATGGGTAAACCAAGAAATCAAATAGGAAATAAAAAACACATAGAAACAAATGCAAATGAAAACACACAGTCCAAAATCTTTGGGATTCAGCAAAAGCTGTTCTAAGAGGGAAGATTATAGCAATGCAGGTCTAGCTCAAGAAGCAAGAAAAGTCTCAAATACACAACTTAATCTTACACCTAAGAGCTAGGGGGAAAAAAATGAACAAAAACAGGACCCAAAACCAGTAGAAAGAAGGAAATAATAAAGATTAGAGAAAAACTAAACAAAATAGAAACTAAAAAAACAAAACAAAACAAAAACAAACAAAAAAACACAATAGAACAGGTCAATGAAACCAGGAGCTAGTTCTTTGAAAAAAATTAACAAAATTGATTAGCCTCTAGCCAGACTCATAAAAGAGAAAGAGAGAGAGAGAGGACTCAAATAAACAAAATCAGAAATGAAAAGAGGAGAAATAACAACCAACACCACAGAAATACAGGAGTTATAAGAGAATGTAATGAAAAATTATATGCCAAAAAATTGGACAACCTAGAAGAAATCAATAAATTACTAGAAACATGTAACCCCCAAAACTGAATCAGGAAGAAATAGAAAATTTTGAATGGACTGATTACCAGCAATGAAATGGAAGCAATAATCAAAAATTCCCAACTAACAAAAGTCCAGGACCAGATGGCTTTACAGATGAATTCTACCAAACATTTAAAGAGTTAATAACTATTCTTCTCAAACTATTCCCAAAAACTAGAAGAGGAAGGAGAGCTTCCAAATTCAATCTGAGGCATCATTATCCTAAACTATAATCAAAAACAGATAAAGACACTACAAAAAAAAGAGAGAACTACAGGCCAATATCTCTGCAAAAATACTCAACAAAATATTAGCAAACTGAATCCAATAGTACATTAAAAAAACATTCACCACAATCAAGTGGGATTTATTCCTGGGGCACAAGTGTGGTTTAATATTCACAAATCAATGTGATATATCACATCAACAAGAGAAAGGATAAAAACCATATGATCATTTCAATAGATGCAGGAAAAGCATTTGACAAAGTACAACATCCATTCATGATAAAAACCCTCAACAAAGTAGGTTTAGAGGAAATATACCTCAACATAATAATGGCCATATATGAAAATCCCACAGCTAACATCATAATGGTGAAAAACTGAGGGCTTTTTTCCTAAGATCAGGAACAGGACAAGGATGTCTGCTCTTGCCACTTTTAATCAGCATAGAAATGGAAGTCCTAGCTACAGCACTCAGACCAAAAAAAAAAAAAAAAAAGGAAATAAATAAAAGGCATCCAAATTAATAAGAAGGTAGTAAAACTTTCACTATTTGCTGATGACATGATACTCGATACAGAAAACCTTAAAGACTCCACCAAAAAAGTTCTAGAACTGATAAGCAAATTCAATAGCCATAAGATATAAAATTAATATACAGAAATCCATTGCATCTCTATACACTAATAATGAAGTAGCAGAAGGAGAAATTAAGAAAATAATCCCAGTTACAATCACAGCAAAAATAATAAAATGCCTAGGAATAAAATTTAATGAAGGGAGGTAAATGACCTGTCCTGTGAAAACAATGATGAAAGAAACTGAAGATGACACAAATGGAAAGATGGTCCATGCTCATGGATAGGAAGAACAAATATTGTTAAAACCCAAAGTAATCTACGGATTTAATGAAATCCCTATCAAAATAACAACAGCATTTTTCAGAGAACTAAAACAAATAATCCTAACATTTGTATGGAACCATAAAGGACCTTGAAAAGCCATAGACTTCCTGAAAAACAAAAACAAAACTGGAGGTATCACAATTCCAGACATCAAGTTATATTACAAAGCTGTAGTAATTAAAACAGTATGATACTGGCATAACAGTAGAAAAATAGATCAATGGACTAGAATAGAAAACCCAGAAATGAACCCACAATTATATGGTCAATTAATCTTTGAAAAAAGAGGAACGAATATATAATGGGAAAAAAACAAATGGTGTTGGGAAAACTGGACAGCTATATGCAAGAATGAAACTGGACCACTCTCTTTTGCCATATATAAAAATAAACTCAAAATGGATTAAAGACTTAAACGTGAGACCTGAAACCATAAAAACACTAGAAAAGAGAACAGGTAGTAAATTCTGTGACATAGAATATTTCTTCTAGATATGGCATTGGAACCAAAAGCAAAAATAAACTACTGGACTACCTCAAAAGAAAAGCTTTTTCATAGCAAAGGAAACAATCAACAAAACAAAAAGAAACCAATCTACTGAATGGGAGAAGATATTTGTAAATGACATATCTGATAAGGGGTTAGTATCTAAAATATAAAAACAACTGGTACAACTCAAAGCCCCAAAAAACAAATAATCCAATTAAAAAATGGGCAGAAGACCTGAACAGATAGTTCTCCAAAGACGACATCCAGATGGCCAACAGACACATGAAAAGATGTGCAACATCACTCATCATCAGGGAAATGCAAATCAAAACCACAATGAGATATCACCTCATACCTGTCAGAATGGCTAAAATCAAAAATACAAGAAACAACAAGAATGTAGAGAAAAAGGAACCCTTGTGCACTGTTGGTAGGAATGCAAACTGGTGTAGCCATTGTGGAAAACAGTATGGAGGTTCCTCAAAAAATTAAAAATAGAATTACTCTATGGTCCAGTAATTCCACTACTGGGTATTTACCCAAAGAATACAAAAACACTAATTCAAAAAGATACATGCACCCCTATGTTTACTGTCACATTATTTACAATAGCCAAATTATGGAAGCAACTCAAGTGTCCATCAACAGATGAATGGATAAAGAAGTGATATATATATTTATATATATATATATATATATATATATATATATATATAAAATAGAATATTACTCAGCCATAGAAAAGAATGAAATCCTGCCATTTGCAACAACATGGATAGATCTAGAGTGTATAATGCTAAGTGAAATAAGTCAGAGAAAGACAAATATCATATGAATTTATCATATGTAATATTTAGGAAACAAATGAACAAAGAAAACGAGAAACCAAGAAACAGACTCTTTTTTTTTTTTTATAAGATTTTATTTATTTGTCAGAGTGAGAGAGTGCAAGCAGGTGAAGCTGCAGGCAGAGGGAGAAGCAGGCTCCCCAAGAAACAGACTCTTAACTATAGGGAACAAACTGATGGTTACCAGAGGGGAGATTGGTGGAACCATGGGTGAAATAGGTGAAGGGGACTAAGAGTATGCTTATCTTGATGAACATTGAGTAATTTATAGAATTGCTGAATCACTATATTGTACACCTGAAACTAATATAACACTGTATGCTAATTATACTGGACATTTTTTAAAAGAATAAAAATAAAGCAAAACACATATTTTTTAAAAAGAAAGAAATATGCCAGAACAGACTAGTGAAAAGTAAATCATGCAAAATTTTTCTTTATTAAAACTGGCCAGGGGCGCCTGGGTGGCTCACTCAGTTAAGCGTCTGCCTTTGGCTCAGGTCATGATCCCGGGGTCCTGGGATCGAGTCCCGCATCGGGCTCCTTGCTCAGCAGGGACCCTGCTTTTCCCTCTCCCCCTGCCTCTGCTCATGCTCTCTCTTGCTATCTCTCTCTCTCAAATAAATAAATAAAATCTTTAAAAAAAAAAAACTGGCCAGAGCTTGTTTAAAAAGAAAAATAAAAGACTATTGAGGAACTTTATAATGGATGACAGAAAGAGAAATGACCAGATATTATGTGTCTCCTGATGGAAGTATAAACACACCTAGGAAGTATTCCTGCCAAAAAAATGTCAAAGCTGAATCTGCTCAAGCCTTTATATCTAACTACAAGTTTGCAGAAAGCCAGGGACATCACAGAAGTGCGATCAGTAAAATCCAAAATGTGAGAAGCCACGGGGGAAAAAAACAGTTTCTTCAACAAATACTTGAAAGGAGAAAAAAACAGAGGTGAGGGAATCTGTAGAATAAAAGAGAAGTATTAAGCTAATAAAACACATTGCTCTTGTCTGGAGGGTTATTCACACAATTCAACTGTTTAAAAAAACTTTTTAAGGTAAGTTGAGCACTGTCTAGACATTTGGTGTTATTAGGGAATCACTGCTAATTTTTTCAGGTGTGACAATGGTATTGTGATTATACCCAAAAAGTAACTGGATAATAGATGATAGCAGGGAATTACAGCTAGTGTTTTAGATATAATAATGTATCACGATTATGTTTTTACACACTTATCTTTCAGAGAGACATAAGAAAATATGGATAAAGAAACAAGAAATATATATAGAGAGAGATCTATATACTTGTTTCCAAACCTTAGAAGTTTTGATTTAATAGGTCTGTGGTCCTGTCATTCATGTACATAATAAAACATCAAGGTAATTCTGATGCATACTGCTGATCAAGGACCAACAACCCAGATCATAGCCACCTTGGAAACATCACTGAAAATGAAAGAAAAAAATGCAATAAATACTTACGATGACACCGTTTCCCATCAGGAAGCAGAATAAATCCTACAGGGCATGTGCAATAATAAGATCCGGGGATGTTTTCACATCCGAGAGTACATCCATGATTCCAAAAGGCACATTCATTGACATCTATACAATGACAGCAGTAAAACATAGTTATTTTTTAAAATAAATTGTAATATTGCTATTAAGTCAGCACAAAGTAGAATATCTCACACTTGAATTTGCTGTAACTGACCATGGAAAGACTGTTTTTGCTACCCTCGCAAAGAATGAAAGAAGTCAGTTCAATTGTCATGACAGCCATTTTTACTGTCACAGTTTAAACTTTCAAATATATCTGTATTTTCATACTAGAATTGCCTTCAGGAAAAAGTAGTAAAATTTCCCATGAAAAGATGTAGCCATTGAAGGCAGGGACTCTTGAAAGGCTTCTCAGAGCTGACAGGAGCCCTTCACCTGAATGTGGGTACATTCCCCAGCAGCTTCACTCTGGTTGAAACCCAGCCTTCCAGGCCACTGTTCTATGCTATAGCTCTCTCCCCAGTAGCCCCAGGTGAGCAGGAGACATATACTTAACTTATACTTCAATGTCAGGTTTACCTGACATCACACCCCAACTAACTCTACTGAATGTGTGCTAACAGCCATTGGATGCTTTTCATTAGTAACCCACTGGACCCACCTCCCAGGTGAAAGAATACAGTATTTCTCCCGGGTTCATTGAATTGGGCCTGAAGCCTCAAAATAGGAGGAGCCCCAGATAAACAGTCTTGGTGCGTAGCTTCTCAAGATTCCTGCCAGACTTTATGGGATGTGGTGTAGGAGTCACTTACTCTTTGAAGATCTAATGATAGCTATGGAACTGCAAAAATTTGAAAATACTGACATTTTGCATATTGTCAAACCCACAGAGGTTTGTGGTGTCCACTCAGAGAATCCCTGCCGTGTATCAAGCTCTGAGTAGCCTCTAAGAGTATTGGATCTCGGAACACAGCACATCAAGAAGATCTGAAAGTTATTACAGAGGCTTTAACAACAGAAGAAAAAAATAATTTTTCTGGGGAAAAACGGGGGGGATCCTCAAGTTGTTTTGCTTCAAGGCTCTGGATGACCCACTGAAGACCAGCCACTGGCTCAGGTGGGCTGTCCTTGCTTTACGTAGCTACCCCCCTGCACGTTACCTTCACAGTACTTTCCATCTTGGCTTAAAGTATATCCCTCCGCACATGTGCACAAATGGGACTTCGAGTCTTGACCACACATGCTACCTCTGCAGTTACCTTTCCTCCATTTGCAGGGTTTCTGATCTAGAAGAGAAGATGGTTTACTTGGAGTGGAGATGTATTTTGACGGGGACACTGCTTGATCCCATTGTGGTTCTTAGAAGTCTAATTTCCCCGCGACAGGAGCAGGGGTGCCGTCTTTCCCCGTGATGGCACTGCTCTGGAGCCAAACTGTGTTAGCCTGGATTCTGAAGCATTCAGAGATGCAGCCCACTTATTTCTCTAATTGTATTACTCCTACCAAAGCAGTCAGGATTGGACATCCTAATTAGCTGGAGATTTCATTCCTTGGGTTGTAAACACTAAACACTAGTAGCTTTTTCATTCTGCTTTACTTATTTTTTATAAAGATTTATTTATTTATTTTAGAAAGAGAGAGAAGGAGAGAGAGCAAGGAGGAGGGGGAGAGGGAGAGGGAGAGAGAGTCTTAAGCAGACTCTGGGTTGAAAATGAGCCCGATGCCCAGCCTGATCTCACAACCCTGAGATCATGACCTGAGCCCACCACCTGAGTGGAAACCAAGAATTAGGCAATTAAACGACTATACCACCCAGGCGCCCCTCTGCTTTACTTATTTTATATGTATGTATATTTATACATATACAATTCTATACATTTCTCAGTGCCCACCAAGATAAGAGTACTCTTAATCCCCTTTATTTCACTCCTTCTGGTTTGCTTCCATAAAAAGAAAAATAATAAAGCACATAAACAAAACTTCTGAAAATGAAATATCTGTTTAAGAAACAAAAATCTTTAATCCTAAGAACATCTTTTTTTAAGTAAAATAGTTATAGGTCCGATCTACATATATATTTAGCTGTTTTTAGGATCCTTATTTAAAGAACAACATCTTTCAGACTCAAAATATACCACTGCCATATGTCTTATCCCCAAATTTCTGAGTCCATTGCTGGTGGTATACCATGTTTTACAAAATAGCCCAGTGAAAATAGTAAAATCTGTTTAGTGAGGTAGGTGCTGGGGCTGGATTAGCCAGATACATGGAACAATAAATGGACAACTTTGTACCTTTGATTTTCAGAGCCAGAGTCAAGAGACAAACTAGTAACGCATATATCCCTATTCCAGTTTTGTTCCTTCTTACTTTTTCCCAATTTTAACAATGACAGGACCTTTGTAAAAAGTTCTGGGAAATACAGAGTTAATCCTGAGTCTGAGGGCAGATTACAGGATCCAAGTAGATACAGAGGTCAGAATTCTGGCAAGAGGTGACAGCAGGGGAAGACTGGGGTCATGGATCCCGAGTCAAGGCAGGGTTGAGATCAATGAGAGTCTGTGAATAATGAGAAGAGCTAAGGACCCAACGGAAGGACTGCTAAAAACACAGTCTTGCTGTGAATGGCATAGGGAACAAACCAGCGAGAGCCTGAGCTCAGCTGTGCAAGAAGCTGAGACCATTCTCCATGTAGGGTTGTTCCTCTGGTCTCTGTTTATCTACTTATAAAGATGTCTCCTCACTCTGACTCTACCAATTTCCTCCTATTCCAAGTCACTAAACATTCCTCTTGACCAATAACACCATGACACAGTAAAAACATATTTTTTCCCTCTTGAAAATGTCCCTGGTGTGCATTGAGACTCCCTGGCATGTCACCCTTCAGAGATTCTGACTTGGTGAATCAAGAGAAAGGCTCAGGAATCTGCATTTTCAACTGAATCAGAGTGATTCTGCTGCCAAGAGTCTTCACAACACACTTTGAAAAACACCTGCCTGATGTACTATTGAAACATCCCGGCCTCCCCTCAATTATGAATACCTCTTTTTAGCAAGTCTGTGTTGTGAACTTAGTTATTTTAAACTTGTTTATTCAGATCTCATGACAGAATTAAATACAAAATCAATCTTGCTGACTATTCAATACTGTTGCAATAGTACCTACTGAATCAGCTCGGATTTACACCGAATAGATTCTTGGATATTGATTCCAAGCATTTTGTTTCTTATCCATGGTTTTTCTACCAATCACACATATAGAGCTACATTGCTTTCAGGTTCCTACATGCTTTACTTACCAAATTTTAACTAAGCAAAATGAAAAAATAATATGATCCAAATTTTAAAAGTAGACAAAATGCACCCACTTCAAATTTCTTAAAAAAAAAAACACATGTATTTTTTTGAACTTTAATTTTTATAAAGTTTGCAAGGGAATAACAGCAATAAAAATACAGAAATGTCTGACTTGGCCTTTCTTTTTTTATTTTTTAAATATTTTTACTTATGTATTTCACAGAGAGAGAGAGAGCACAAGCAGGGGGAGTGGCAGGCAGAGGGAGAGAAAGAAGCAGGCTTCCCGCTGAGCAGGGAGCCTGATGCGGGGCTCGATCCCAGGACCTGAGATCA
>NC_138370.1:96510789-96533506 GCF_054177405.1 Leptonychotes weddellii
CTGGCTGTAGACCCACCTCTTGATAGATAGATAGATAGATTAGATGATAGAAGATAGATGATAGATAGACACATACTTGTGTGTGTATATATATATGTACACTTGTATTTATGTGCATATATATAACTATGGGCAAGCCTTCTGGCTGTAGACCCACCTCTTGATAGATAGATAGATAGATAGATAGATAGATAGATAGATAGATAGATTAGATGATAGATAGAAGATAGATGATAGATAGACACATACTTGTGTGTATATATATATATGTACACTTGTATTTATGTGCATATATATAACTATGGGCAAGCCTTCTGGCTGTAGACCCACCTCTTGATAGATAGATAGATAGATAGATTAGATGATAGAAGATAGATGATAGGTAGACACATACTTGTGTGTATATATATATGTACACTAGTATTTATGTGCATATATATAACTATGGGTTTTTATAGAAAAAATATATATATTATACATATAATACATATTTTTTCTTTTTTGAAAAGATTTTATTTATTTATTGGAGAGAGAGAATGAGATAGAGAGAGAGCATGAGAGGGGGAGGGTCAGAGGGAGAAACAGACTCTCCGCTGAGCAGGGAGCCCCATGCGGGACTCGATCCCAGGACTCCAGGATCATGACCTGAGCCGCAGGCAGTCGCTTAACCAACTGAGCACCCCAAGCACCCCAGAACCTAGTTATGTTTTTGTTTCATTTATTTATTGTCTTCCTCATTAATGAGTTCCCTGAATAAATGACTTCTTCAATTTCCTCAAAAAACTTCCCAGACTGTATAATATAGCTTTATTCTTCTTTGTTAATAGAAAATAACAAGGAAGAAAATACAAGAATAGTTTCTTGGAATTCCTAATCACAGTAAAAAAAAAACCACTTAGCCAGAACTCAGCTACTTGGTATCCTTATCCATCTAAACCCCTCTAAGAATCAGAAAGTAAACAAATCAACAGCCTCTGAGCAGTTAAAAAATACATGCTTTTTACTCCAGATGAGCCCCTTGGGCCCACTCAGTCATTTCTTATTTCGTACCCATTTCTGACAAATGTGACCATGGCCAGCCCCTAGCATAAAGATGGAAATGCAAGGTGTCCATGCCACTCGCATGGTCATCACCCCACCCCCACTGCATTCCCCATTGCCAGAAATGACTGCATGATTCCAGTGAGCCCAGACATAGCTTCAGCCCAGCTTTCTAGACTGGCCTCACTGGGAGAGGGCCGCTGAGATCCCTCTTGGTCATCTCTCCTACAAAGACTAGAAGCCTCAGTTCAGGGCTCCTCCTGGAGAAAGGTGGTACAGTTTGATGTCAAAATGATAATAACTGCAATGAATAGAAACATGTCAAATATTTTTTAAATCTCTGAGTTTATGAAGATGCTTTAAAAAAAAGACCCTTTATTCTGAAAACAGATGAAGGAAAGAATCAAACATTTAGTTTACTTTTCCTATAAAAGATCCTCCCCAGGGAAATTATAGCTGATGTAGAAAAGTTCTTCAGCTAACAAATGCATAAGCAATGATAGAGTTAGAATATCATCTCTTTGAAACTCTAATGAAAAAATGGCTCGAGGCAATCATAATAGCTTCTAAAGCTATTATGTGAAAGGCTGATGGGAAACTTTACAATGGATGGACCACTTCGGCAACACCTAAACTGCCAGTGGATCTTGAACATCACAATAAGAACCAGAACTGGGCACTACACGACCCCTGGTGGGGTCTGTAGGAAGCATACAATGTCACCTGCAGTATCACCTTCTAAGTGCTCTGACAAAAAAATCTGAATCTGATCAGGCTTCTAGGCCCAAACTATCTGTGTGCAGGAGGTATGGAATCATGTTAAATGACACCATGGGGCTATACTCTGCAAAATCCAAATTGTGGAAAATGCTACAGGACAAATGATCTGGTTTCCTCAACAAATAAATGGCAAAGAAATGCCTCAGATTAGAAAATAAATAGAGTCCCCAGCCAGGCATGTGGAAACCAGCAAAAAGTGAGAGTTGACAGCAAGAAAGAAGAGAGAAAAGTGATAGAGAACCATTCCAAGTATTTAAAAGATATTTCAAGTGGCAGCAATTTGGTGTCAGAGCAAACTCGCATTTAAAACCCAGTTTTGGGGATGCCTGGGTGGCTCAGTTGTTAAACGTCTGCCTTTGGCTCAGGTCATGATCCCGGGGTCCTGGGACCGAGCCCCACGTTGGGCTCCCTGAGGAGTGGGGAGTCTGCTTCTTCCTCTCCCACTCCCCCTGCTTGTGTTCCCCCTCTAGTTGTCTCTCTCTCTCTGTCAAATAAATAAAATCTTTAAACATAAAATAAAATAAAAATAAAACCCAGCTTTGCCTCAAACCAGTCTGATGATTGCCCCACCGGCATGGACCTTTGTGTGACCCTCATCATTAACAAAATGTCAATAACTATCTATAAATAATGTTAGGAAGATAAAGCCATCCATATTTTACTAAGATTTCTATGAAAAATTACAGAAATTTGGGTGTTTGAACTGATCATTTAAAATTGTATGAAAACAGAAAAAAGTGTTGGTGGAAATATAATAGGGTATAGCCACTGTGTGGAATATAGTATGGTGATTCCTCAAAAAATTGAGAATGGAAATACTACATGACCCAGCAATTCACTTCTGGGTATATATCCAAAAGAATTAAAAGCAGAGTCTTGAAGAGATATTTGTATGCCCACGTTCATTGCAGCATTTTTCACAATAGCTAAAACATGGAAGTAACCCACATATCCATCAACAGATGAATGGATAAACAAAATGTGGTATATACACACACAATGGAATATTATTCGGCCTTTAAAAGGAAGAAAGTTCTAACACATGCTACCACATGGATGAAATGAGGACATTATGCTAAGTTAAATAAGCCAGCCACAAAAAGACAATTGTATGATTCTACCTCTATGAGGTACGGAGAGCAGTCAAAATCATAAAGATAGAATGTAGAATGGTGATTGCCTGAGGCTGGGAGATGGTATAGCTAATGTGTATGGAATTTTGGCTTTATAAGATGAGAAGAGTTATGGATATTATGGAGATGGATGGTGGTGGTGGTGTACAACTGTGTGGATGTACTTAATGCCACTGAACTATACACTTCAAAATACTTTTTTAAAAATTTTATTTATTCATCGGACTCCCTGCTCAGCAGGGAGTCTGCTTCTCCCTCTGACCCTCCCCCCTCTCATGCTCTCTCTCTGTCTCATTCTCTCTCTCAAATAAATAAATAAAAATCTTTAAAAAAAATTTTTATTTATTTATTTGGAGAGAGAGAGCACAAGCAGGGGTACGGCAGGCAGAGGGAGAAGCAGGCTCCCAGCTGAGCAGGGAGCCTGATGCAGGACTCAATCCCAGGACCCCCAGATCATGACCTGAGCCAAAGCAGATGCCCAACAGACTGAGCCACCCAGGTGCCCCATGTATACTTAGAAATACTTAAGATGGTAAATCTTATGTTATGTGTAGTTAACCACAATGAAAAAATTTGGAAAACAATTGTATGAAAAAAATACTCAAATATCTAGGATGATTCTTTTCTAGAGGTTTCCAAATAGCCAAGGTTTTACAGTAGACATTCCAGCAATGACATAATCAAAATGAATCAGAGTCCCACCTGGGCAGTTTTAACTCTACTAATCACTTCCATAAGCAGGTAGATCTCCAGGTGGAAGCAATTCTCCTTCATGAAATCTCAGAACCAAAGAAATTCGGTAATATTTTTGTGCATGAAATGAATGTAAAGTATTTTGCACAGTGCTGATGGTAGACACCCTTCATTTTCCAAAGAATATGCTTTGGAAACTCTCTTATGAGCATAAAACTGGAATCTACATTTCAAGAGTACAGAAGAAAGCAAAAATATTTGGACCTTTTATAGCAGTATATATGAGCAGTAAAACTAGTCGCAAAAATCCATATAAGTTGAACTTGAAATAATGGGAGATCAATGCTGTGACAGCCAGGGGAGAGGGGGTGTGTGTGTGTGTGTGTGTGTGTGACAGAGAGAGAGAGAGAGATTTTGGCCCCATGATGTATGCACACCAAAGAATTTAACCACCAGAAGGCCATGGATAGCTAAGAATACGCCAAATTACAGGTTTCCCCCAAACAAATAAAGCAAAATCTAAGATATGAAATGAGAGAGAATAGTGATATTATTGCTAATATATAAAATATTGCTGAATTTCTTTAGCATGGTTGAGCAAGAAGCATGGTGTCACTCTGCCTGGGTTCAAATCCCAATTCCTCCACAGTGTGACCTTGAACATGCTGTTATGACCCTTCTGCAACTCAGCTTTTTAACCTATAAAATGGTAGGAATAATCACACCTAGTTCATAGGATTGCTGTGAAAATTAAATGAGATGATATGGGTAACACCACAGCAGATCATTCTTTACACACTCAATAATTATGATGATTTATTTTTCTTTTTTTTTTAAAGATTTTATTTATTTATTTGACAGAGACAGACACAGCGAGAGAGGGAACGCAAGCAGGGGGAGTGGGAGAGGGAGAAGCAGGCTTCCCGCGGAGCAAGGAGCCCGATGCGGGGCTCCATCCCAGGACCCTGGGATCACGACCTGAGCCGAAGGCAGACGCTTAACGACTGAGCCACCCAGGCACCCCTATGACGATTTATTTCTAAGGATGACACAGCCTGTGGCATTTTCTTATTTTATTTCCTATGCAGCAGCCCATGTGGCTCCCAAATTTATTATTTTTAGCTCAGACCTCTTTCTTGAGATCCAGACCAATTCAAGGGAAAAATAAAAATACACCGAGGCACAGTGAGAGTCAGTTGAGAAAATTGATTTAAAACATTGGGGATTTGGTCATAATATACCAAAGGGAGCAGACTATCTGTCAGACCAAGGGAAGGGGGGCTCTTACAACATCTAAGGAAGATGACACATACTTAGATATGATACCTCTTTAAAACTTTTTCATCAGGATTTTAGGGGAGAAAGTGACAAAGGGTGTTTATTCATTCTTTTTTTTTAACTATTGTTTATTTTTTTAATTTCTTCTATGAAATAGAACAAATCTTTTATTTTCGGTTATGGAATAGGCTACACAAAACACTCTGAACATATCCCTGGGCTTCTTGCAATTTCTTTTTTTTCAACTATTATTTATAAAATGTCCTCTAGGCACTGGGAGTACAACCGGGAGGTGTCCACCTGTCCTCATAAGAGCAAGGAGCCAAGTGAGGGAAATGTGTTATTCTGAGAAAAGCTAACTGAGGCTCACCGTGAGTGGGGCAGGGAAGGTGTTGAAAGAGGTGACGTTTGAGCTACTTCTCGGGGGACAAAGAGAGTGAGCCAGTGCAGAGGAGAAAACACGTTTCTGAACATACCAAAAGGCCGGGGGAGGGGGGAAGAGGGCTCAGAGCGAGCACGTCTTGTGGAAGGAAATTAAATCTTTGAGCAGGGCTGCAGCATGCAATGTGATGCAGACAATGGTGAGAGGTGCAGCCGAGAACCTTCTGTGAACAGCTGTGAACAGGGTAAATAAAGAGACTGGATTTTCATTATGGGCAACAGAATTGTTGATTGGTTTTAACCGAGGAATGGCATGACCGGGCTCTCATTTCTGAAGGGTTATGCTCCCGGCAGCATGGAGAAGGGAGGCAGAGATGCTGCCTAAGCAGAACTTAGGGACGAATTGCTGCAGAAAAGGGCACTAGGGGTTCGATTGCAGGCGGGGGAGTTGTTGGGGGCTGGAGGTTCATTTCATGGGGTAGGAGTGAGGAAAGAAAGAGGAAAGGCTCACGCCGAGATTTCTGCCTTGGGAGATGGAGGTGAGATGCCACTCACTCAGATGGGGACACTGGAGCTGGGGAGAAGGGAGGTGGAAGTTGGTAGGTCAACTATTTCCTTTGTGCCTAAGGCACTTGCAAGAAATCCAAGCAGAAATGCTCAGAAAGCAGATAAATATATGGGCCTTGATAAGGAAATTCTCCATGTGCCACAGCAGGACCCTGAGCCTGCTGGGTGCAGACAGCAAGCAGGTGTGGCTCAGATGAGGGACCTGAGTGAGCACTCTCAGGAAACTGGGTAGAAGTATCAGAAAACCAGACCCATGGTGAAACTGTGGCTCTGCTGCGTAGATTGGGGCTCAGCCACCAGGGGCAGCCAGCTCCTCTGTAACCAGCCCATCCAAATCAATAAGACAAGGATTATTTAAACCGACAAACTGCTGTAGTCTTCTTTGTGAGGTTGTGTGGCTTCGCTTTTGTAAACCCCACCTTGCCCTTGGTCAGACAACAGTGTTCACTGGGGCTGCTCACTTTCATATGCTCTGAATAAATCCCCAATGTTTTTAAATCAATTTTCTCTGCAGCTTAACTCTCACTGTGCCTCAGTCTTTCTCTTTTTTTAAATTGGTCTAGATCTCAAGAAAGAGGTCGGAGCTAGAAATAATAGATTCGGGAGTCAAGTGGGCTGCTGCAAGGAAATAAAATAGGAAAATGCTGGGGCGCCTGCGTGGCTCAGCTGGTTAAGCGACTGCCTTCGGCTCAGCTCACGATCCGTGAGTCCCGGGATCCAGTCCCATGTCGGGCTCCCGGCTCAGCGGGGACTCTGCTTGTCCCTCTGACCCTCTCCCCTCTCATGCTCTCTCTCACTCTCTCTCTCTCAAATAAATAAAGAAAATCTTTAAAAGAAATTTTTTTAAAAGGGAAATGCCATAGGTTGTATGGCCCTTAGAGACTAACAATGCACTTAACCATATGAGTGGTTCTAAGAAATCACTTGGGGAAAAGACACCCTGTTTAATTTTCTTTAACCTGGCCTATCTAAGTCATTTGACCCTGAAACTTTTTTGCCCCCAAATAATCCCATTAAACCCCACAGAACCAGTGTTTTGTAGAAGATGCTTTGATAAATGATAGTTTAGTCATTTTGCATGAAGTAAGTCTATTGAGACTCTTGTGTGTATAAATACTTAAATTTTATGTGAAAAATAATACCAACCAGGTTACATGATTTTTCTCAGCCATCTCCCCATTGAAGTAATCTCACTACTAAATGCCTTGCAAACCAAGTACTGCCACCATCCACCTCTCCAGAGGAGCTGAGGTTGCAAGCCCACTATCCAGGAGGAACTAGCCAGCCTCTAGAAGTCGTATGTCTTTAAATGTGAAGGCACTTGGAGAAGCTGATGACAGCTGTATACCACCTGCGTAGGGAGGGACACTTGCATATTTTCATCTAACCCATACAATCAAGAGATTCACAGTCCTTAAATCCCACTTGAAGAGTTCCTGCTCTACCAGACACTAAAAAATGCAAACCTATTTAATGATGGCTAAAGTAACAGTGCTTTTGAAATCAAAAGTCCTTTGCACTTGGGGTGTATGTGAAGCACGTTCTTTGGTCACTGACTGGAACCAGTATGTCCAGTGCCACCTGCCTTCTACATTTCAGGTCTTCCTGCAGCTCTGCAGCTGGCCATGGCTTCCCAACCAAAGTCCATGATTTGCCAGATGGGTTGAAGCTGCTCTTTAATGAATCACTATAGATTCTCTTCTAAACTTCATGCTTTCAGTGATCGTATTTGACCTCCCTATCAAAAAAGCTGAGTAACAGTGGAGGATTCTGAAGAGCTCAAGTGTTTATGGTAGAAAGAATAATAAACTGACAGACTCATCACCAAGATTGTCGTTTCCAAAATCCCTCACTAACAAGCTGTGTAATCTTGGAAAACACACTCTACTTCTCTAGGCTCCAGATTTCTCAATTATGAAATAAGTACAATAATTGCTGATCTTTCTGTGTCACAATGTTACCGTGACAAACAAATAAGATAATGTTCACGAAAATACTTTGGAAAGCAAGAGATTACACAGAAATGTAAGAGACAGTGATGGACATATCTATAACTATTACCAATGAGACTCAATAATTACTTATTCATAGTTGTGGTTGGTTCTACTTTTGTAGTGAGTCACCACCACTTGGACAATGAGTCATATGTGAAGACAGCTTGAGTCAAAATTTCCCGTGGAAGGTATCTGGCAGAATATCAGATTCGCTGCCTTTACTGCATGGAGAATGGTCAACCATCTCACTTATAACATCGCCACTAGGTTGTTACTTAATGTTATGCTCCAACCCACAGCTGAATTCAAGTAAATCCGTTTGTAAAAAAATAATTTATCTGAGTAAACACTTCATCTCTTGGAATTTATTTTATCTTTGGAAGTTCCTCATCACTTGCATTGAAAGCAGAGTCATTACACAAATTAAATTATGGTTTCTACCTAAGTTTTTAAAGAAATCAGTTAAAAAGTCCTTCTATTAGTTAACTTTGAGGATATAAGAAATAATAATGTCAGTTGCCCTAGATTCCAGCCTCCCTTCAGCAATCTCGTGCCTGTCCTGTTCAGTCTCCACAGCTCTCTTCAGGAGCTATGTCTAGAGCAGGAACAAACACATTCATCTACTAACTGTGGCAGGGACACACAGTCCCTACCATTTCCCACACTATTACCAAACCCTAGTGGCACCCAATAGATAGAAAGAAAACAAAGAATTCGATCTCTGCTTCAGAACCTCTCCTGGCTAATTGGGGATAAGAGTAAATACATGTCAAAGCCTGCTTGAAATTAACCTTTTACATATA
The DNA here is from genome assembly GCF_054177405.1 of Leptonychotes weddellii. Taxonomy (NCBI): domain Eukaryota; kingdom Metazoa; phylum Chordata; class Mammalia; order Carnivora; family Phocidae; genus Leptonychotes; species Leptonychotes weddellii. Next base: position 96,519,460 of record NC_138370.1, read on the forward strand.
AAAAATGTTAGTACAACATCATTTGTGTGGTATATAAACCATATTGAAGAGCCTACCTAAAAAAAAGTATATGCTAAAGAATTCAGAGACTACATTTGAAAGTAGAAATTTGGGACTGCGACTAGATTCAGTCAAACCACTCATTTAACTAATGTTATTTAAAATTCTTCATTTATAAATACATCAGTAACCACTGAATAGAGGGAGGTTTAAGTAATAAATAAACAAACAAACAAATAAATAAATAATAGGCATTGGTCCCTGTCTACACAGCATTTATAATCAAGTGGGAGAGAATATTAAAAAGAAAGCAAAATAATATGTAATTACATCTTGGGATGAGTTCAGTGAAGAGTGTACTGAAAAAAAAATCGGAGGTGAGAGGTAGGCCTCTTCACCTCCTCTTGATTGGATGACCAGAGAAGGCTAATCCGAGGACATGATACTTAAGCTCAGAACTGAAGACAAGTCTAGGCCGAGAAAGGCGTGACTGCTAAAGCCCAAAGGTATGAATGGGACAGCATGTTTGAGCAACTGTGGAAAGACTTGAGTCAGATTCTAGCGAGGGGAGGAGGAGGAGTGTTAGATCAGTTTCATCATATATTGATAGGCTTGGTAAAATGTTACATTTTGATCCAAATGCAAAGGAAAGCTTTTGAAGGATTTAAGCAGGGGAGTTAATGGATCAGATTAACTATTTAAAAGCAAGAGGGGAAAACAGAAAGATTAGTTGAGGGGCTACTACAATAGGCCAGGCAAGAAATGCTGGTTGTTAGACTATAGTCGTAGCAGTAGAGGAGAGAAGCGGATATCTGAGATGTATTTAGGAGGTAGAATGGAAAGGATTTGGCAGTAGATTGAAAACTGGGGCTGAGGCAGTGAGAGAAACCAAGGATGGCCTCTAAGTGCCTGGCTTGAGTAGGTGGATGGGTGGGGACGAAGTGCCAGACTCCATTCAAGGTCAAATATGACTCACCACATGCCCAAGCATCACTCTCTGCCTTGGGCTGTAAGAGTGGATGCAGTACTTTGATTCCAACAGTTGGTACAAATGATGGGTCGAGGTTAATTCTAACCATATCCTTCCCGGTGTGTTTGTTAGCTATCCAAATTGTCTTCTTTTTCCATATTGAATAGAAGATCCGATCACCAAAAAGGGACATTGCAAACAAATTGTGCCTAAAAAACAATAGAAAAAGATAAAGAATGGCAGAACATTTCTTCCCAGGCTTATTAACATTTCACTTCATTTCAATTTATTGACTGAGTTTTAATTACCTACCTTTTCAATTGTATCTCATTTAGGTTTAGAAGCAGATACTAAGTTTAAAATTTTATTTATGTATTCATAATCTGAATTAATGGGATATAATTTCTAGCTTCAGCTTCATTGTCCCATTCTTTTGCTAATCAGCATTTAAGCGTGATGAATGTAAAACAGGGAAGAAAATAGGAATACTCTAAGAGTGGATTCTGGTTGTATCCATTTCACACTTGACTAATTTCGGCCTCTTACCACAAGCTGGTGAGTCAGTCACAGGCAAGAGAGCATATCAAATGAAATAGGTGCTTCACAAATACAGGACATAGTAATTCCAAAAGATTAGCTATAACTTATAACCAACAAGTGAGAACTTATTAGTTGCCAAAACTCTGTTAATTATTTTTATTTGCATGTCTTTACTTAATTTTACTTACATTTCACAATAACCCCAAGAAATAGCTACTACTATTATCCCCACATTAAAGGAAATTGAGGTGGCTCGGCTGGTTAAGTGTCTGCCTTCAGCTCAGGTCATGATCTCGAGGTCCTGGGATCGAGCCCCACATCAGGTTCCCTGCTCAGTGAGAAGTCTGCTTCTCCCTCTCTCTCTGCCCTCCTCCCCCACAACTTGTGCTCTCTCTCTCTCAAATAAATAAATAAAATCTTAAAAAAAAAACAAACTGAGAAGTCGTGTAATCTTCCCAAAGCCAACTGCCCAATAAATGGTAAATCTAGGACATGTACTCATCAAGTTTTTAGACTTCCAAATCTGTGCTAAGCCACTCCACTAGGTCAGCTGGACAAACTTCAAATGGCAATTACTTTAGTTTGCACTAAAACCAAAACTTACTGTGTAAGATGTTTGTTAAAATGGACAGAACCTCCATCATAATTACAGGAACAAATATAAGAATTGCTTCCATCTCTGTTGTGCTGAATCCAAAAAAGCCGTTTATCGAGCACATCCAATGACACAGCTGTTATTCTTTCTGCCGTCTCTAACAGAATCTTCTCTTCCACACCATTGAGATCTGCTCTGTGAAGGCTGCCAGCCACCTCTGAAGACCAAAATATAAACCTGAGAGCAAACACATTACATAGACACATAATTGAAGGTAAAGTCACTTAAATGGCCAACTCTCAGTGTTTCAGTCCCTGGATGTCCGCACAGGAGGAGTTGGACTATTTTGAATGAAATTCCAATTCAACAAATATTTATTGCCCTGCTGTGGACATTCCATGTGATTTCAAGTTAAAAAAGGAATTTTTCTTGGGGCACCTGGGTGGCTCAGTCATTAAGCGTCTGCCTTCGGCTCAGGTCATGATCCCAGGGTGCTGGGATCGAGCCCCGCATCGGGCTCCCTGCTCATCCGGAAGCCTGCTTCTCCCTCTCCCACTCCCCCTGCTTGTATTCCCTCTCTCGCTGTGTCTCTCTCTGTCAAATAAATAAAATCTTTAAAAAAAATTTTTTTAAAAAGGAATTATTCTTCTCTAGTAGGAAATCATGATAATCAAGAGCACCATTTGTAGAAGGAAGCCTGCCTTGGTTCAAATCCAGACAACCTTTGTCCTTCTGAGTTCAAAATATTATAAGTCTATGAATTATCATCAGATTTTGATATCTATTTCAATGTCTGAAAACAGCAGTTACCTTTCTACTGGATCAATTACTACATTTGCAGGATAGTTTAAGGCACTTAAGAGAACTCGGGAATTGTTTCCTTTCATATCTGTTACTGTAATGATTCCTTCCTGTTGATTTGACCAAATAAGTTCTTCATTTATCCAATTTATTGCCATTCCTGAAACATTTTTCTCTATGTTGCATACTCTCTGTAAAATCAAATTTCAAAATATTAATATTTTTTCATTCACATCAACATTTTTTATCTTTATGTATAAAAGTCTATTCTTTTAAGTACTTGCCATTTTTTTTGTGCATTCATAAAACTATTTAAATCATAAAATAGTCACAGATATGGTGCCATTGTTTTGATGGAGCAATGTTAACCCTCCCACATGAGTATTTTTGGGCTTTAAATGGAAAATTATCCTATGCTTCTTGAAATTAGGCAATCAACCATAATGTATTAATGATTTCCACTATAAGAACAGTGAAATTTCCATGCTATCTTAAAGACAGTGTATCCATTTGCTAATGGAATTTTCCATATTCTCACCTGAACCCAATTCTAAGGTTTGCCAAAATCTGGCAAGATGCCCTTGACTTTTGTGCACAGAGCTCTAAAATAAATGAATTTCTCATTAGAGCCCCACTTTCCTGGCCCCTCCTCTTCCATCAGGTCCCATCTTTTCTACAAGTCTTCAGGGCCCTCACACTATGACCCTATGGCCCAAAGACCAGAGCTTCTCTTTATGCCTCTTGGGTGTAGTGTTTCCTGCTCTCTCATGATAAAACGACCAAACAAAAACCTCTTTTATCTCCTAATTCCAGTGTGTGCAGGTAAACCGGTCAGTCTTCTTGGGGGGTGGAGGTTGGGAGGTAGGGAGAAGCCCTGATTTGTGTGGTTGCAGATTTCCTTGGTTTGTAAATATTCCCACCATTTGGTGTAAATATTCCCACCATAGCTGATTTCTAGCCACTGACACGACATCACTGAACTCGGATGAGGCAGAGATTAGTCTCACCAGCTTGCACTATTCCTATACCTCATGCAAAGTAATCTAGCCAATCCACTGAACCAGTTGCTAATATATTAATATATTAGCTCACCCAGGTGAATTGTATTTTAACGGGTGTTGGTTTTTTTTTTTTGTAAACTGTGTTTTAACTCAAAGAAGAGGATACAATGGTGGATTTTAGGCATCAGGTCAATCCTTCCCTAATGACTTGACACAAATTCACAAGTATTTAACTTTTTTCCCAGATTTTGAGACTCAAGATTTTTGAAACTATTCTACCAATGGCTGGAGAATAATGAGTAGCCATCCTTGTTAAAGGTGACATTAGTTAAGTCTCAGAGAAGAGATGCGATAAAAGAAATTAGCACTTAATTGAAGCTTTTAAGAATAACTGAAGGGAAAAAGGTTTGAAGAAAAACAAACAAAACAGTGAGCACTTTGTGCTGGGAATAAATGCTTAAGGTTTCTCCAGTCACAAGTCTCTGTAATCCATCTCTCAGGAAACGAGAGAACATTCCTTCTGGGACTCATTTAAAGGTTCCACCAGTTACAGAGAAAGATTAAAGATCTTTTGTATGTACTTGAAGCAAAATACTTTATATCTGACACCTGCTTTATTATTTTTCTTCCAGAGTGCAAACACCTTAAGAATCAAAAAAGGTGGGGTGCCTGGGGTGTTTCAGATGGTTGGGCATCTGCCTTTGGCTCAGGTCAGGATCCCAGGGTCCTTGGATTGAGCCCCACGTCTGGCTCCCTGCTCAGTGGGGATTCTGCTTCTCCCTCTGGCTCTCCCCTCTGCTTGTGCTCTCTCTCAAGTGAATAATGAATAAATAAAATCTTAAAAAAAAGAAGAAGAAGAAGAAGAAGAAGAATCAAGGGCGCCCGGGTGGCTCAGTCGTTAAGCGTCTGCCTTCAGCTCAGGTCACGATCCCAGGGTCCTGGGATCGAGCCCCGCATCGGGCTCCCTGCTCGGCAGGAAGCCTGCTTCTCCCTCTCCCTCTCCCCCTGCTTGTGTTCCCTCTCTCACTGTCTCTCTCTCTGTGTCAAATAAATAAATAAAATCTTTAAAGAAAAAAAGAATCAAAAAAGATTTTCTTCCTAAATATCAGGTGCTAAAACCTATGACAGACATTTTAGACAAAACAGGGTTTCCAAACTCAGCACAACTGACATTTAAGGTCAGATAATTCTTTGTTGTGGGGGTCATCCTGTATATTTTAGGATATCGTTGCATCCCTGGCGTCTGCCCACTAGATGCTAGTGGCACATTCTCTCTCCTTCCCAACACAGTTGTGAAAACCAACAATCTTTCCAGACTTTGCCAAATATCCCTGGAGGGGCAAAACTGTCCTCAGCTGAGAACCACTGGAGCCAAAAATAATCATGTAAATAATCTGTTTTAACCATAAAATGGTGATCTGACTTAATAAACGTGTATAGTTTCAAAATTCCATTGACATCCTGACTCCTTTTGGGGTCTTCTGAATATCAGTGGGTTTGTTCAGTAACATGCCACAGATGCAAATTAAACAAATATCTACAAATGCCTGAAACATTTGAATTGGAATGTAATTTTCGTTCATCTGTACATTACTAATTAATGATACCGTGTTTGTCAGCCTATACAAAAATCTCTTAAATACTTCAGGGATGTACTTTACCTCTTGCCTTGTCCCATTCAGAAAAACTCTTTGCAAAAGTTGTCTTTCTAGATCTACCCAATAAATTCTTCCCTTATTGTAATGAAAATCCATGATCACTGATACACCAGCATCTGCCACCAGTTGCTCATGATTAGTTCCTTCCAGGTCAATCCTAAAGATACTGCTTCCATGGGAGAAAATTAAGAAGGGTGCAGGACCTGAGTGGGAAGAAAGAAACCAAACTGTGTATTTTCAATATTTTATTTGATTTAGACTAAATATTTCCCCATGACAACCAGTACATACAAGTAGGCTTAATTTTTAATTCCTGGTTTATATTTTAAATAAAGAATGTTATATGAAGAACAAGTTCCTGTGGATGTTCACCATTAATTTTATAAATCATCTTCTTCACAAATTGATTGTAAGAAATGAAAGTTGCCAAGTTAGGAAGTAAGAACTATTTGAAAAGAAAACCACTTTCTACTCTTACCTGTAAAATGCCATTTTATGTTAAAAAAGAAACCACCTCCTATACTCTGTTGTGGGTAGGGTCTGGATGAATGTAAATTTTAATTATGCAAATTGGAAATAATACTACAGATATTATCATTTTGGAAATGGAACCTACCTCCTCTTCTTACCTTTTGAACAGAACCTCGGGGTAATGACAGAGAAGAAAATAGGGAAAACAAGAGGTCTTTTTTTTTTTTTTTATTTTAATCATTTGAGAGTCAGTGAGATCATGAGCAGGGGGGAAGGGTAGAGGGAGGAGCAGACTCCCCTCCTAAGCAGGGAGCCCGATGTGGAACTCGATCCCAGGACCCGGAGATCATGACCAGAGCTGAAGGCAGACACCCAACCGACTGAGCCACTCAGACGCCCGAAAACAAGAGGTCTTAAGTGGAAGCAGGGAAAACTGAGATGCCATCCTGTGAAAGCTCTGAAGTGTTTTGTCCCTGTTAGCATTGCCACATAAAATACAGGATGCCTAGTCAAATTTGAGTTGCATATATATTGCATGGGACATGCTTACACTAAAAAATTATTTCACTGTTACCTGAAATTCAAATTTAACTAGTTGCCATATATTTTTATTTGCTAGATTTGGGTAGTGGACCTCCCTGGATTTTTGATTCCTGCAGGACCTTGCCCTGAACTCTAACCCTATCGTCTCCTGTTCCAAGTGATGGCCACCTTCCCATTCAGACTCCCAGGTAGTCAGCACCTGCTTGGGAATCCAATACCTCTCTTTGGAAACCTCAACACAAATCATTGGCTGACTCTGCAGAGCTTGCCTTTGATGCTTCAAGAGAATGCCAGAGAATAGCTTCATTTCCTACAGCCAGGTTAGTTGCCTTGGTCTCTTCTGCCTGAGGGTGACGAGGCTCCTTCCACTGTGCCTTTAGATAACTCTGGAGCCTCTGGGATGAGTGGGGCATTGGAGATGAATGCTAACATAGTCTTGCTTCCCCATTAGGTTTACATTATTCTGTTTTCACATTAGCCTTTAATACCTTAATGTAACATAGTAAATGTGATTATTGTTCTGAGGATTAAACGAAATGATGGATTAACCTCCTCTTATTCAGGGATTCTGTTCCACAGTCAGAAGACATTAACTCTGCTTTAGAGGATATTGGAATAGATACAAGAGGAAGGAAGAAGTGCAAGATCATGAGAGTTTGAAATCGGTGCCAGCATACATATCTAAGAGAATTAGCTCAAATCACTCTTCCCATATCTTTCTCACGATAGAAGACCCCTGCACAGATATGGAGGAGAGCCCATTTTCTATTGCCACTCCAGCTGTAGAACCAGAGGTATCATAGAAGAAATGGGAAGGGCATTGGACTGAGAGCCAGGAGGCCTTGTTTCTAGTCCTGGCACCATAGCTTCCCTACACATCTCACTGGACTTCCCTGCCTGTGTTAGAGGATTAATGGGGAAAGAAATAAAATTGTATTTTTTTAAAGAATTTATTTATTTATTTTGAGAGAGAGAGAGCATGAGCAAGGGGGAAGAGCAGGGGGAGGGAGAACAGACTCCCCGCTGGGCAGGGAGCCCGATGCGGGGCTCGATCCTAAGACCCTGGGATCATGACCTGAACCAAAGGCAGACACTTAACTGACTGAGCCACCCAGGTAGCCCAGAAATAAAATTTTAGATGAGAAAGTATTTTATTAATTGTGGAGCACTATGCAAATATAATTTGCCATTGCTGATTCCCAGAACCAAGGTCTCACTACATAGGTTTGTGCCACTGTTCAGGTTGAACCCCTGGATGAGAACATTGGTGTAACTCATTTCTCCCATAGCAATGTGTCCTAGAGGAAAGGAATGAATACAAAAGGCACACTAAACTGAAAGCTACTGATCTGTGGGCCTGTAGATTTATCACTAGGAGTCATTTCTTTGAAATGTGTATCATGCATTCTCTATAAACTGAATAAATGTACCCATATTATTAATTTTCTAGTGCACTGATACATGATAAGACCAATAAAACATTTTATTCATTTAAAAGTATTACTAAATGGGGGCACCCGGCTGACTCCATCAGAAGATCATGTGAATCTTGAACTCGGGGTCATGAGTTTGAGCCTCACCTCGGGTGTAGAGGTTACAAAAGAATTAAATAAAACTTTAAAAAAAATAAAAGTACTACTAAAGGGGAGGTTTCCAGCTTTTTTAAAAAAAAAAAAAAGGAGAAAGAAAAGGCACTCTAAACATTTTAGACAGAATATAGCATAATGCTTTGTACATAATAGGTACTCAAAATTTTTGAATAAATAAATAAATGTGTTTTGCTCATTTGTCTGGCTTTAGCCATAGGAACAAAGCTGAAGACACCAGAAGATACATCAAATTCATAAAAGCAGAGTCAATCCTACAGTAGTTATTTTACTAATAGCAATAATAATAATAATGATAGCAACAAACTTTCACATCCTGATCTCATTTATGCTTAACATAACACCATGAACTAGACAGGCCAGATATTACAACGAATAAATCAAAGAGAAAAGAGAAATCTAAAGAATACCTAGATCCATAAAACATGAACCATAACGTTAACTTCAGTAATTTTTCAAAAAATAAATTGAAAATATTTATTAAATTACTAAGTGTGAATTAACTAATGATATTTCTCTTCAGATTTTTCCCATTCACTGGTGAATCATGGCACCCAGGGTTTATCATAGCCTCTTGGAACTGAAAAGGACCCTAAATATTACCTAATTCATTGTTCTCCAAAATTGTTGTTCAAAAGAATCACACGGGGTGCTGTGAGTATGTGTGTCTTTTGAAGATCCCTTCCTTTGAGATTCCAGTTCAGTAGGCGTAGGCCAAGGGCTAGCAATCTGTTTTTTGAATAGACACTCCAGATGATTCTTACACTAGGTGAACTGGAAATCATAGATCTAGTTCAGATGAGGAAATTCAGTAATGTTTCCCAAAGACCCACCCCTGGTTGGTGGCAGAGTTGGAATTAGCAGTCAAACATTGCCCTTTTCCCGGCCTTGGTCTGAGTTGTCATGTGTCAAGACATTACTATGTTCATTTTACTTATGTAACTGATTTTTTTTAAAAGATTTTTATTTAGTTATTGAGAGAGAGAGAGAATGATAAAGAGAGAGCATGAGAGGGAGGAGGGTCAGAGGGAGAAGCAGAATCCCCGCTGAGCAGGGAGCCCGATACGGCACTCGATCCCGGGACTCCAGGATCATGACCTGAGCCGAAGGCAGTCGCTTAACCAACTGAGCCACCCAGACGTCCCCATGTAACTGATTTTTTAAAATCTTTTTAAAGATTTTATTTATTTATTTATTTATTTGAGAGGGAGAGTGAGCGAGAGAGAGCGCAAGTGGAGGGGCGGTGGGGGGTGGAGGGGCAGAGGCAGAGGGAGAAGCAGGCTCCCCGCTGAGCAGGGAGCCCGATGTGGGGGGTCGATCCCAGGACTCTGGTATCATCACCTGAGCCGAAGGCAGACACCCAACCGACTGAGCCCCCCAGATGTCCCCATGTAACTGATTTTAATTCCACTTCCCTCAAAACACTGTTCATTCCTTTTTCTACACTGCGGGCATCATTTTGTATAAATCAGGGCCCGGGTAATTATTTGTAGACCTGAAATGGAATATGATTTTTTTAAAAATGAAAGACTTTGAGAATTAGGCTTGATGGAATAGTCATTCTGTACTACCACTGGAAATGATAATCAGTTAGGGTTTTCAGACTTGTCAGAGACTCTGTACATATCAGTGTGTGGTACAATCCGTGGATTTGAATGTCAGCAGGGTGTGCATATTTGAACAGCTAAACTCTCCTATGCCGTTCATTTTGGGTGCCATTCAGCAAGAGGGAAGTGCATAGAAAATCAAACATCATTTCTAAGGAATACAAACCCAAAGCCAGCAAACAGGTCCCAGAAATCAATCGGAACCTCTGACTTCCCAACCTGGGGGATTAGTAGGGGATCTGCAGAAATAAGAAAGGAGGCCAGGATGTTTGGAGCCCGCTGAAGACTTTTATTAGTGACTCCAAGAACTGGTTCAGAGGTCAGTTAGGACAAGCAGGTTTTGATGGAAGTGGGCAGCAGAAACAGAGTATTTCACAAGAGGCACCTCGACATCGGCTCTGAACTGGTGGGAGTGGCCTCACAGCGGTCAGAGAGAAGAGAAAGCAAAGGTCTTCAGCTACCTGGGGGCAAAGACTCACAGGAACTACAGAACACAGAAATGGTCTTGCAACCAGATTAACAGAAAATCCTCGTCTTCTCTCGGGCCAGCATGGCACCCTGCTCTCCCCACCACTGGTTTCCTGCTCTAAATCTGGAGACAGACTGAAGGTTCACAGGACAGACAGTGAAAAGGGAGCTCTGGACCTTCAGGATTCAACAACACCATGGAAAAGGAATATATATTTAAACTGACAGAACTGGGGCACCTGGGTGGCTCAGTCGGTTAAGTGTCTGCTTTCGGCTCAGGTCATGATCCCAGGGTCCCGGGATCAAGTCCCACATCGGGCTCCCTGCTCAGTGGGGAGCCTGCTTCTCCCACTCCCTCTGCCACTCCCCCTGCTTATGCGCTCTCTCCCTCTAATAAATAAAATCTTTAAAAAACAATAAAATAAAAATAAACAAACTGACAGACCTGATGGAAGAAAGCTTGACACCTCCTTTCACTGCTCCTTCCATAAACCCCTAATAAAAGTCTACCTCTCAAGGGGCTGACTTCAGTGGTGACTTGGGTTTTAAGAAGTGCAGGAAGTTTTATTTCACTCTAAAAGTCCATCTCCATCTGTTTTTCTTTTAATTACCATACTTGAAAGGGCACACATTTAATTTGGGGGCAATCATATCTTTATTCTCAGCTTGCTCATTAGTGTCAGCATTCAAGGCAGGTGAGAGAGACACCAAGTGACCCAGAAATAATACATCCAGAAATGGGAGCCAGAGAGGTGAATTTAAATCTTAATTCTATAAGACAAGCTCTGGGGTTCAATTTTGCTTTCTGGAATATGTGAATGAAGTTTGCCTATTTAGTCCCAGAGCAGTGGTGAACATGTATCATCTAAAGCAGAAAATATCTCCTACCTAATCCTTAGCCCGATTCTCATTGTCAGGCTTAAGAGGTCTACTCCCAGGTTCTCAGGATACTAACTGAGACTAGAAGGTTCTGCAAAATTGTTTTTTTTTTTTTCAATAGGACTTCTCAGTCTTTAATGTGCCATGACAATTTTTGATGCTCCAAGAAGGTAGGTGATAAATATCACCAGCATAGTAATAGCCAACATCTTGGGTGTTATCACTAGTGCATTGAATGCATTATTTCAATTAATTGTGTAACACTAGGAGGTAGGGGCTCTCAGCATTTTCATTGTACAGAAGAAGAAACTGAAGTTTAGAGCAGTTAACTTGCCATAGTTACATGGCCAATAAATAACAGATTTATGTTATTTGTAAATAATAAAGTCATGTCTTTCTGATCACAGAGTCTAGCTTTTAAACATCATGCTGTAATGTTTATCTCAAATTGAATTTAACAGGAATTCTTACTGGATAGTGTCTCATAGTTCAACTGTGTCAAAAAACCCACTTCAGGAAACACTACTCTAGGTATGTTCACCCTAAGGCCAGATTCTCTGCATTCACGTTCCAGGAACTGATTAGAAAGTGGGTCCCTTTAACAAAGGAGCCAAGAACATACAGTGGAGAAAGGACAGTCCCTTTAATAAATGGTGTTGGGAAAACTGCTACAGCCACATGCAAAAGAATGAAACTATACTATTATTTATACCATACACAAAAATTAATTCAAAATAGATTAAAGACTTGGATGGAAGACCTGAAACCATGAAATTCCCAGAAGAAAACATAAGAGGTAAGCTCCTTGACATTGGTCTAAGTGCTGTCTTTGTGGATCTGACTCCAAAGGCAAGAGTAACAAAAGCAAAAATAAACAAATGGGACTATATCAAATAAAAGCTTCTTTTTTTTAAAGATTTTATTTATTTATTTGATAGAGAGACAGCGAGAGAGGGAACACAAGCAGGGGGAGTGGGAGAAGTAGAAGCAGGCTTCCCGCGGATCAGGGATCCCGATGCAGAGCTCAATCCCAGGACCCTGAGATCATGACCTGAGCCGAAGGCAGGCAATTAATGACTGAGCCACCCAGGCACCCCTAAATAAAAGCTTCTGCACAGCACAGGAAAACATCATCAATTGATAAGGCATCCTACTGAATGGGAGAAGATATTTGCAAACCATGTGTCTGATAAGATGTAAATATGCAAAATAATAGAAAACTCCTACAACTCAACAACAAAAATCCAACCCTATTTAAAAGTGGGGAGAGAATCTGAGTCGACATTTCTCCAAAGGAGATGGCCAACAGACACATGAAAATATGCTCAACATCACTAATTGTACTAGGGAGATGCAAATCGAAACCATGAGATAACACCTCACACCTGTCAGAATAGCTATTATCAAAAAGACAAGGAATAACAAGTGTAACAAGTGTTGGTGAGGATATGAAGAAAAGGGAACTTCATACACTGTTGGGATTGTAAATTGGTGCAGTCACTACAAAAACCAGTATGCAGATTCCTCAAAAAATTTAGATTAGAACTACTATATGAACCAGCTATTCCATTTCTGGATATTTATCTAAATAATATAAAAACACTAGTTCAAAAGATATATACACCCCTATGTTCACTGTAGCATTATTTACACTAGCCAATACAAGAAAACAAATGGAGTATCCATCAATATATGAATGAATAAAGATATGGTACATAGATATACAGAATGGAATATTACTCAGCCACAAAAAGTAAAGTCTTCCATTTGTGACAGCATAGATGGACCTAGAGGGTATTGTGCTAAGCAAAAAAGTCAGACAGAGAAAGGCAAACACAGTATGATCTTACTCCTATGTGGAATCAGGAAGGAAGGAAGGGAGAAAGAGAGAGAGAGGAAGGAGGGAGGGAGGGAGGGAGGGAGGGAAGGAGGGGGAGGGAGGGATGGATAAAATAAAACAAACTTATAAATACAGAGAACAGACTAGTGATTACTAGAGGGGAAGGGGGTCAACCATGTGTGACGGATGGTAACTAGACTTGTGGTGGTGGTCACTTTTCATTGTATACAGATGTCAAATTATAAAGCTATACACCTGAAACTTATATAATAATAATTTAAGAAGAGTTTAAAAAGTGGGTCCCTTTAAATGGATTCCTACAATTACATCACCTGGATAACTGCATCTCTAATTTTATAATACATTGCATCCCATATATATGTATTCCCTATATCTAATGTATTCCTTCACCATGTTTAAAGCCAGTGGTGCAGACTCTTCAAATATCTCTCCACTTCCACTGCCTCCTTCCTCCTTTCATGTTCTTGCCTCCCTCTTATAAGGACCCTGATGATTATATTTAGGACCCACCTAAATAGTCCAGGATATCCACCCCATCTCAGAATCACATTTGCAGAGTCCCTTTCGCCATGTAAGGTAACATTCACAAGTTCCAGAAATTAAAACATAAACATAGGCCACATTCAGTCTATAGCAATTAATAATGTTGAGCATCTTTACATGAACTTAATTAGCATACTTATATTCTCTTTGGTGAAATATCTGCTTAAATCCTTTGCCCATTTTTGAATGCAAGCTGGTGCAGCCACTCTGGAAAACAGTATGGAGGTTCCTCAAAAAGTTGAAAATACAGCTACCCTATGACCCAGCAATTGCACTACTGGGTATTTACCCATAAGATACAAATGCAGTGATCCGAAGGGGTACATGCACCCCGATGTTTATAGCAGCAATATCCACAATAACCAAACTATGGAAAGAGCCAAGATGTCCATCAACAGATGGATAAAGAAGATGTAGTATATATATACAATGGAATATTATGCAGCCATCAAAATAAATCTTGCCATTTGCGACGACGTGGATGGAACTAGAGGGTATTATGC
>NC_138370.1:96533606-96540886 GCF_054177405.1 Leptonychotes weddellii
GAACTGTGTAAGACTGATGAATCACAGACCTGTACCTCTGAAACAAATAATACATTATATGTCAAAAAGAAGAAGAAGAAGAAGATAGCAGGAAGGGAAAAATGAACGGGGGAAATCGGATGGGGAGACAAACCATGAGAGACTATGGACTCTGAGAAACAAACTGAGGGTTTTAGAGGGGAGGGGGGAGGGGGATGGTTTAGCCTGGTGAGGGGTATTAAGGAGGGCACGTACTGCATGGAGCACTGGGTGTTATATGCAATGAATCATGGAACATTACATTAAAAACAAATGATGTCATGTATGGTGACTAACGTAATAAAATAAAATTTTAAAAAATCCTTTGCCCATTTTTAACTATGTTATTTATTTTCTTATTGTCGCATGTGAAAGGTTTTTTAAAAATATACTTTGGATACAAGTGCTTTGTCAGATACCTGATTTGCAAATGTTTTCTTTCAGCAGATAGCATGTCTTTTCATCCTCTTGACATTGCCTTTGGCAGAGCAAAAGTTTTTGTTTTGGTGAGGTATAATTTATCAACTTTTTTTCTCTTTTGTTGATCACGCTTTTGGTGTCATTTCTAAGAACTGTTAACCCCAAGACAAAAATTTCTCCTTTGCTTTTTTCTAAAATTTTTATAGTTTTACATCTTAAATTTAGAACTATGATCCATTTTGAGTTAATCTTTGCATAAGGTATGTGGTTTAGGTTGAGGTTCATTATTTTGCTCATAGATACCTAACTGATCCACCATCATTTGTTGAAAAGACTATCCTTTCTCCATTGAATTGCTTTTGCACCTTTGTCAAAGATCAAATGACCATATTAGCTCAAGTCCATTTCTGGACTTTCTAGTCCATTCCATTAATTTATGTATCCATCTCCTGGTTAATACCACAGCTCAGTATAACTTTTTAAAAACTCATAAAAATGCAGTTTTGTAGGACAGTGAATCCTGTTATAAGGTTCCTGTGCTGTAGGTAATCCCTCATCTCAAATAAGCATGTTTCAGTATCTCTCATCTTGTCACTGTAAATTATGCTCAATTTTATTTAAAGACTGCTGCTACCAGACTAAAATACACTCACCAGCATTAAAGCATTAGAAAAGTTTTTCCAGATGTTCACACATACACACAAATACACACGTGATAAGACTCAGAAATCACTATTTTTCTACTATATTTCCTACTCTCTGCTGAACATTTCCAGCTGGGGATATCCCACAGCCCCAAAAGTCCCTCTGCATGTGAAAAATTGAGACTATGCAATACCTTCTGGTTAGTTTGCATTTACTAAAAAGATTGAATGTAACATAAGAATTTTAAAAATTGGCTTAAAGTTCAATGTTTTGATACTTTGATAGCTGTCCTAGACAGAAAAAAAAAAAACCACCCATATTTCATTCACAATTATATCTATGTCAAATGAAAGAAATGCTTCACTGGCTGTATGCACAAAAATCACAAAATATATCAATCACTCACAAATTTTATTGAATTAGACTAGCAAATCTCTATCTTCCTAGATTTCAACCAGTAAGTGCAAACTAACCAGAAAGTGTCATATTTTATATTTTTAGCAATTAAAAGGAACAAAAATATTTAGAAGTTTTTTAAAGTTCCAAGAAATGTGTTTACAAGGTTTGTTGTTTTGTTTTGTTTTGTTTTTTGAGTGCAGACATAAGAATTTTTAATAGGTGGCATATTGACATTAGGTACCTAGTCACATAACAATGGAGATTTTTCCAAACACCTATTTTCAAACTGCTCTTTCATACACAAGTTTCTTATAATCAGCAGTCACTTCCTCATTGTTAGAACGTCACCTTCAATTTGAAGGGATAAATTTCTATGGTTTTATTTTTTTGAGTAGCATACTAGTAACATCTATTTGTAATCACAGAAAAGGTAAAAAAAAAACAACAACAACATTGAAACTTATCCTTTTTTTAAAAAGAAAACTATGTAACACTGCCTCTTAAGTGCTTTGCTTCAGGATGCTCTATGGCAAGCCTGTGGGAAGAATAGTTTCATAGTTACTCCCCATCCAATACAAAGTATCACAAAGAACCCAGTTTAGTCTTGTTTTAGAGGAGTAAAGACAATCAGTGGTGTCGCATAGCACTTTGTGCAATTCCAGTTTCAATTTCTTGACAATACTGCTGCCCTGGGAGACTGCCAAGGACTGTCCTATAGGGCCCACCATGATCTTACCTAAGAATCTTTTTTGCTGATGTGCCAATAAATGCAGAGGTTCCATTGTCGCTGGTACACTTATGCTACTTGTTTTTCATAATACATTTGTCAATTTATAAGGAAGTCATTGACTATGGAGAAAATTTCTTCTCTGATGCATTCTTCCTTTATTGGTTAATGAAAAAGTATTTGTTCTTTGTGCATTTCATTGTTGAAACAGAGAAATGTTAGTTCTTTGTGCATTTCATTGTTGAAACAAAGACAAATGCACAAAGAGTGGCTAAGATCACTGTTGAGTATTTCCTGGCTCCACTACTTATTACTTATTAGCTGTGTGACGTTTAGCTCATTACCTAACCTCTCTGTGTATCAGTTTCATCATCTTTTTTTTTTTTAAGATTTTATTTATTTGCGAGAGAGAGAATGAGAGACAGAGAGCATGAGAGGGAGGAGGGTCAGAGGGAGAAGCAGACTCCCTGCTGAGCAGGGAGCCCGACGCGGGACTCGATCCCGGGACTCCAGGATCATGACCTGAGCCGAAGGCAGTCGCTTAACCAACTGAGCCACCCAGGCACCCCACAGTTTTGTCATCTTTAAATGGAGATGGAGTAGTCATTTAAGCGTTGACTATTACTTTCTGGAAAATACCATAAGCCAAGATATATTAGAAACACCTTTACTTCTACTCAACTGTGTAATTTTTATAATACTTTTTCTTCAAAATTTCAGTAATGCTTTCTGTGAAGTTTTCAACAGTGCTGACAAAAGAACACATTTTAATCTGTTGTTATGCGGTTTTCCATGTATTATTTTAGCTGTGTTCTACCACAGCAGGAAGCAGGGGAAATACATATTTCACTAATAGTAAGAGGCTTGTCTATTTTTGCTGTAATGTCAGAAATCTCGAGAGACTTCTAACTTTTTATCATTAAGCTTAGTAACTATAGTCTTATATACCCAAACTTTGAACACAACTGTAAAAATCAGAAAAAGTCATTTCACATTGCTGGATACTCATTTTAAAATATCATGCTTGTCCTGAAGGCTTCATATTACCATTAGCTAACATTTCAAGGCAAATTTTACACTTGTTGTGTGGTTCATCGCTAACATTAATAAACATAAATCCACTTTTCAGGCTGTCTTCTTGTTAATTTTTCTCTTTTATTTCTTATTTTTTGTCAAGTCTAAAGAGACTTACATTGTTTTTGTCTCTTATGAAACCAAGAAAGAGCTTATTCTAGGAAAGAGAGAAGGGTCCTTCTGTCCTTCCATCATTATTCTCTTGAGTTTGAATTAGTAGCATTGTCTGCAATCTTTAGTTCCTTTGCAGGAAGGTTTTTAAGCCACTTGTTGGATTTTGTCAAAATTAGTTTTGGTAAATCCAACTAATATGGTCTATAAGTCATCAGGTAAACTGCAGCCTGCTCCACACCTGTCTCTCTGAGCTGGGAACCCCACTGTCCCCCCAGGAGATCCTGGGCATTTGGATCAGTGATGTCACCACTGTCCGTCCAAACACATAACTAATATTGAATAAATATTTGTTTAATTGATTTGAATTAATTTGCTGGTATAATTTATATAAAAGGAAATCTTAGTCCTTCTTTCAAGGTGATTTAAAGATAAACCACTAGATATTTTGAGAGACTTAACCTAAACCAACTTAATATTATTAATACTTTTTGGTAGGAAGAACTAATCATTACATTGGTGGGCTTTCAAACATCAGTCACAGGAGGTGGCATGTACATGGTAGATTTTATGAGTCCAGAGTCCTGAGTTCAAAGTATTACAGGATCCCAATGAGTTACTTCACCTCTCTGGATCTCAACTTCTCATCAGTAACAGGAGACGGTTGGGCTAAATGATCTTCCAGGTCTTTCTAATCTAACATTAACAATTCAATTCCTATCCTGCTGGTCTTATAGAATTCAATAGTTTCCTTGTTTGGGGCATTTTGTAAAGAAGCCTGAGCTTGTGGTAAATTCATAAATAAATGCTATTCACCTTAACACCTATTTTCTGTAAAATGTTTTCTTTCTGCTTCTCTAAACTTCAAATATCAAATTAATAATGTGTCACTATGAGCTCTACAAAAGGAAATAAAACAATAACCTAAAACAAACAATGCCCATGCCTGCTGTGACACATGCTCGACCCTCTGGAGGAAGTCTAGAAAATTCATCAACTAATTACATGTACTTTCATGCAAAATAAGACAACAAGCAAGGTGACACCAGAACCACCTGTCTGCAACTGCCCCACTTTTTCCGGTGACAAGATCAACCCACTTGGGTAATGTACCAACCACAATTCACTCTGCTTAAAATGTGTCCTTTGTTTCAAAATGACATTTCATCCTCTCTGTTGGATGTAATAAAACCTGGTCATTTCATGTGCATTGATGTGTTTATGTTAAAGAGGGATATCCATGAACAGTGTTCTTCTTTTTGGCTTTCTTTTCCAGAAGATAATATATCAATATTGAAAGACAGTAGCCACCTGGGTGGCTCAGTCGGTTAAGCATCTGCCTTCAGCTCAGGTCATGATCCCAAGGTCCTGGTACCGAGCCCCACATCGGGCTCCCTGCTCAGCGGGGGCCTGCTTCTCCTTCACCCTCTGCCCCTCCCCCTGCTTATGCTCTCTCTCACTCTTTCTCTCTGAAATAAATAAATAAAATCATATAACATAATAAAAAAAAAAAAGAAAAGAAAGACAGTCACCTATCATCCTTTCTTGAGCATTGTTGGGTGCTTTTTAAATATGATGAAATTTTAGATGAAAATTTTTCTTATGGACCTTTTTTTCTTCTTAGATGAAATTGTTAGTCATGATTCATTAGGATAGCCAAGACATAAAACTTTCAGTTGATTTTTTCAAATTTGTTTTCCAAAATACAATAAACTTTTGGATCCACTTAGAGCTTTTAAAATTCTCAACAATGTCGCTTGAATCTAAAAGATTTACATTTCCACATACTGGGCAAATTAACGTTAATGACAGCAACCTTTGCAGTCTCCCTGCAGGCAAAGAAGAAGTTAAATTCCTTTCTGTCAAAAATTCTACAGGAGGGGCACCTGGGTGGCTCAGATGGTTAAGCGTCTGCCTTCAGCTCAGGTCATGTTCCCAGGGTCCTAGGATCGAGCCCCGCATTGGGCTCCTGGTTCAGCGGGGAGCCTGCTTCTCCCTCTCCCTCTGCCTCTCTCTCTCTCTCTCTCTCTCTGTATCTCTGTGTCTTAAATGAATAAATAAAATCTTTAAAAAAAAGAAAGAAAATTCTACAGGAAACAGAATAACTGTATGCTTCAGAGGGAGGGAGAAAAACACCAGAAGATTCCTGGTAGCTTCTGTCTCTGTGCCTGTTTTTAAACCTCATAAGGGAAGGGCCCATAATACACAGGATTGGTGTCAGTAGCTATACAGTATCAAATTTGATTGATCCTCTATCATTGATCTGTTTATACAAGGATGGAATCTACAGAAGAAAGATCCTTCTTCAAGCTTTTGAAATTTTAACCAGAAAAGTATTGAAATGAATAAAATAAAATATTTCTCAACTGCCATACCATGTGCTGAAGAACAAGGCAGCTGCCATGATATTGTTCGGACTATCTGTATCCTAGCAACCATCCACCCACAAAAAGAACCACCTCATGAACGAAACCCAGGTACCCACACAAAGCTGATCTATAGCCCTTGATAGGCTGTTCTGAATGGAGGGAAGAAGGTAGTGCTTTCCTCTGAGAGGCCTTTTTCTATCCTGTCACTGGGAGGGGGCTTGCAAATAAATCAATGTAAACCATGAGTCATTGTCACAGGGGTCTGCTGGCTCTCAAACGCCTTCACACTCACACAAATTCCAGCGTACTCAGTATCCTGGGAAATACTTGGGAAACCCAGACACAGAGACATTAGCATGGTTAGCCAGGCTTGGGAGACTCAGAAAATCAAGGTCATAAAGTAAAAACAGACATGCACACCAATTCAGACTCTAGGCTTAGAAGGAAGGTCAAGAGGTGATGAGAGCAAAAGTTTCTGCCTAGTACTCGGCTAAAACAACTGAAGTTACCATACATTCCAGCATCAAAGTGAGATAGGAAAACTAAAGGGCTCCATAAAAATCTGCTTTTTGCTCCTTTTCCTTCTTCTATTCTTGCTAGGACCTGTACCCCCACTTTACACATGCCTCATAGTACAAATAATGTATGTCTTCCTTGTAAGGGACAAGGAGTTAATGATTTCTTTAGAGTCTTCCAGCACAATAGATAACATCTAAGGGAAGACTGGGCAAGAATGACTGGGTGAGGCCATCCTGTGCATATTCCAGACCACCGGGGTTAGACATCTAGACGCCGAGACCCCCAGGCTCCAAGTGACTTATGGAAGACACCTGAGCTCTTGTCCTTGATCTGACTAGCTCCTGGATGCCTGGGAGGATACGTACACCAGACCACAATCCTCAGTAAAAACCCCAGACCCCAAGCAACGATGAGACTCTCTCTTCTTTTCCTTTCGGAATCTCCCAGCCTCTGTCTGTACCTGCATTCTCTCTATATCTTCAATAAACTCTGCTCTCATTCCCTCCTAGCTCATGTTTGATTTCTGTCTTGCATATACCCAAGGACCCTCTTGGCTGATCCTGTGGGACCCCCTCTGGGTCCTTGGACCCAGCCTGCCTATTTCAAAACAAAGCAATCAAAAAATACATGGAAAAAATAAAAATAAACACACAATGGTCCAAAATCTTTGGGATGAAGGAGCACCTGGATGGCTCAGTTGGTTAAGTGTCTCACTCAATTTAGGTTCAGGTCATGATCTCAGGGCTGTGAGATTGAGCCCCACATCCAGCTCTGTACTCAGCAGGGAGTCTGCTTGAGATTCTCTCCCTCTCACTCTCCTTCTGCCCCTCCCCCGGCTCATGCATGCTCATGTACACTCCCTCCCTCTCTTTCAAAATAAGTAAATAAATCTTTTAAAAAATTCTTTGGGGGGCACCTGGGTGGCTCAGTCGTTAAGCGTCTGTCTTCAGCTCGGGTCGTGATCCCAGGGTCCTGGGATCGAGCCCTGCATCGGGCTC
>NC_138370.1:96540986-96555649 GCF_054177405.1 Leptonychotes weddellii
AGAGAAAGAGAGGGAGATGATTCAAACAAAATCAGAAATGAAAGAGGAGAAATAACAACCAACACCACAAAAAGACAGAAGTTATAAGAGAATATTAAGAAAAATTATATGCCAAAATATTGGACAACCTAGAAGAAATCAATAAATTACTAGAAACATATAACCCCCAAAACTAAATCAGGAAGAAATGGAAAATATGAACGGACTGATAACCAGCAATGAAATTGAAGTGGTAATCAAAAAACTCCCAACAAACAAAAGTCCAGAACCAGATGGCTTCACAGGTGAATTCAACCAAACATTTAAAGAGTTAATACCTATTCTTCTCGAAATATTCCAAAAAATAGAAGAGGAAGGAGAGCTTCCAAATTCAATCTATGAGGCCAGCATTACCCTAACCTATAACCAAAAACAGATAAAGACATGACAAAAAAAAAAGAGAGCGAGAACTACAGGCTAATATCTCTGATGAACATAGATGAAAATATACTCAACAAAATATTAACAAACTGAATCTAACAATACATTAAAAAAAATCATTCACCATATTCAAGTGAGATTTATTCCTGGGCTGCAAGGGTGGTTTGATATTTGCAAATCAGTCAATGTGATATATCATATCAACAAGAGAAAGGATAAAAACCATATGATCATTTCAATAGATGCAGGAAAAGCATTTGACAAAGTACAACATCCATTCATGATAAAAACCCTCAACAAAGTAGGTTTAAAGGAAATATAGCTCAACATAATAATGGCCATATATGAAAAACCCACAGCTAACATCATACTCAATGGTGAAAAACTGAGGGCTTTTCTCCTAAGATCAGGAACAAGACAAGGATGTCCACTCCTACCATTTTTATTCAACAGAGTACTAAAAATCCTAATCACAGCAATCAGGCAAAAAAATAAATAAAAGTCATCCAGATTGGTAAGGAAGAAGTAATATTCACTATTTGCTGATGACATGATACTCTATACAGAAAACCTTAAAGACTCCACCAAAAATGTCCTAGAACTGATAAGTGAATTCAATGGTCACAAGATATAAAATCAATATACAGAAATCCATTGCATTTCTATACACTAATAATGAAGCAGCAGAAAGGGAAATTAAGAAAACAATCCCATTTACAATCATACCAGAAAGAATAAAACACCTAGGAATAAACTTAATGAAGGAGGTAAAAGACTTGTCCTGTGAAAACTATAGAACATTGATGAAAGAAATTGAAGATGACACAAATGGAAAGATGGTCCATGCTCATGGATAGGAAGAACAAATATTGTTAAAACCCAAAGCAATCTACAGATTTAATGAAATCCCTATCAAAATACCAACAGCATTTTTCACAGAACTAGAATAATCCTAACATTTGTATGGAACCACAAAAGACCCCAAATAGCCAAAGCAATCTTGAAAAAGAACAACAAAACTGGAGGTATCACAATCCCAGATTTCAAGATATACTACAAAACTCTAGTAATGAAAACAGTGTGGTACTGGCACAAAAGCAGACATATGGATCAACAGAACAGAATAGAGAGCCCAGAAATAAACTCATAATTATATGGTCAACAGTCTTCAACAAAAGAGACAAGAACATGCAATGGGAAAAAAAACCAGTCTCTTCAACAAATGGTGCTGGGAAAACTGGACAGCTACATGCAAAATAATGAAATTGGGCCACTTTCTTACACCATCAACAAAAATAAACTCAAAATGGATCAAAGACCTAAATGTGAGACCCGAAACCATAAAAACCCTAGAAAAGATCACAGGCAATAATTTCTCTGACATCGGCCATAGAAACATTTTTTTTGCATATGTCTCCTGGGGCAAGGGAAACAAAAGCAAAAATAAATTATTGGGACTACATCAAAAGAAAAAGCTTCTGCATAGCAAAGAAACAATCAACAAAACAAAAAGACAGCCTACTGAATGGGTAAAGATATTTGCAAATGACATATCCAATAAGGGATTAGTATCCAAAATATATAAAGAAATTACATAACTCAACACTAAAAAAAAACCCACAAATAATCCAAATAAAAATGGGCAGAAGACATGAACAGACATTTCTCCAAAGAAGACATCCAGATGGCCAAGAGACACATGAAAAGATGTGCAACATCACTCATCACCAGAGAAATGCAAATCAAAACCACAAGGAGATATCACCTTACACCTGTCCAAATGGCTAAAACTAGAAACAAGTGTTGGCAAGGATGTGGAAAAAAAGGAACCCTCATGCACCATTGGTGGGAATGCAAACTGGTGCAGCCACTGTGGAAAACAGTATGGAGGTTCCTCAAAGGGTTAAAAAGAGAACTCCCCTATGATCCAGTATTTCCACTACTGGATATTTACCCAAAGAATACAAAAACACTAATTCAAAGGGATACATGAACCACTATGTTTACTGCAGCATTATTTATAATAGCCAAATTAGGAAGCAACCCAAGTGTTCATTGACAGATGAATGGATAAAGAAGGGGTGTGTGTGTATACACACACACACACACACATACATATATATATATATATATATATATATATATACATATACATACCTTCTATGGAATATTACTCAGCCATATAAAAGGATGAAATCTTACCATTTGCAACAACAGGGATGGACCTAGACAGTATAGTCCTAAGTGAAATAAGTCAGTCAGAGAAAGACAAATATTATATGAATTCAAAACAAATGAACAAAGAAAAATAGAGACAAAAAAACAGACTCTTAACTACAGAGAACAAACCGATGGCTACCAGAGGGGAGGTGGTGGGGGGATGGGTGAAATAGGTGATGGGGATTAAGAGTACACTTATCATGATGAGCACTAAGTAATGTACAGAATTGTTGAATCACTATATTGTAGACCTAAAACTGATATAACACTGTATGTTAACTATACTGGAAATATAAATAAAATAAATAAAATGTTCTGCATAGGTCATTTGAAATAGATTAAGAAGGCCTTAATTGATTTCCTTAATAGATTAAGGGAAGAGGGCTAGGTACAGATAACACAACCCAGGGAGAAAGGGGGGCCAGCTACCGCAGTGGAAGGCTAATGCCAAGAAAGAGAGATGGCTGGTAAGACTTCGCCAGAGAACAATCGCTTACTTTTTAAGAACAAGAATGAAAAATATTTTAAGTGTCTGATGTGCTGGATCAGGATGTGGCTAGAAGTTTTTGCCCAAAGACTTCAGTTAGAATCTATACCCTCATGGTTCATATATGAGAAATGTAACAGGGTGGTGTCCAGTGTGAGGTGATGGACTGTGGGAAAGGGACAGCACGTGAGGGAAGGGAGGCACAGAGTAGATCAATAATTCAGTGCAAGGACTGAATTATTGATTATTAATCATCACTGTCCCCATGCCCAGGAACCCTCCAAGATAAAGGAGGGAGACACTGGGTTCCCCCCTAACCCAGGATGGAAGCACAGGACATTTTTATTTCTTCTCTTACACACTCTGAGAACAGTCATTCACTATGAATCAGTCCCCTTTACTTGAAAAAAAAAAAAAATTAGCAATGCTTTTGTTTATCTCTTCATACTTAGGTGGAAGCTAAAGCATTTGTTCCATCATTTTATGACTTCTCTAGAACAGTCTCTCCCAAGTAGAATGTGTACTACTTAGAGTCTGTATGAAGATTCACTATTGTGTGGAAAGGAAATATGGGAAATATTATGTGTTCATATTATGTATGTATGTTCAAATATTATGTAATGTTCATCATTGTAGTATTGATAACATGTAAGGAACTGACAAAGAAACACATCCTGAGAGCATGTGCCCACATTTTGTTTGCTCAACGGGATGGAGTTTGGAGACTACTGATGTTAAAAAAAAAAAGAGAGGGGCGCCTGGTGGCTCAGTCGGTTAAGTGTCTGCCTTCGGCTCAGGTCATGATCCCAGGGTCCTGGGATGGAGCCCCGCATTGGGCTCCCTGCTCTGCGGGGAGTCTGCTTCTCCCTCTCCCTCTGCCTGCCACTCCCCCTGCTTGTGCTCTCTCTCCCCCGCACCCCCCCGTCAAATAAATAAATAAAATCTTTAAAAAAGAAAACAACCATTCATACTAAACAAGAAATTATCTCAAATGGATTTTCATGAAGGCAAAGTTGTAGATGGTAAAGCAAGATTCTGAATTTATGTGAGCCAAATTACTAGTCCATTTACTTTTAATGGGAAACAACTAGCTGTTCTCTTCTGAACAAAAGCAAAGAATTCCCACCTTCCAACTTCTAAATTGAATGTCAAATATTTGGACAACCCCAACTTGTTCAAAAATGTAAATTCATTTAAAGAATTATTTTATTATTTTTTTATATGACCTCAACCGCTTTAAAAATCTTAGAGAAACTGGTTCCAAATATAAGGAAAAAATACGCAAGAAATTTAAATAATCATTTTCAAGTGGCTTGTTTTTGTTATTGTTATTAAAATAAAAGTATTACTGGTAAGAAATCTAGCAAGCAGTTTTAATTTGTGCTTAGTGCAATTTTTTATCAGTTGATATCACAGAAAGGCTAACACTGGAATTGCAGGTCTGCATGAACACTGACTCAAGTCAGTTTAATATGTTTTTGTATTTTTAATAAACATTTCTTCTGATTACAAAAATACAAGTTATAGATGCTGAAATTATTTTGACTACATTTTTTAATGTGGTAAAACTATCCTCAAGTTTTTCAATGTGGCATTTTTCTGTGTGTAAAAAAAAAAATATTCAATTATTGTAGAAGAAACCAAACCACATTTAGAAAATACTACTACTATTACCACCAATAAAAATAATGTTAACAACAATAAAAATATTAATAGCAGTTAAGACTTACTGAGAGCTAACTATATGCCAGGCTCTGTTTTATGCACTTCTTATGTATTAATTTAGTGGTCCTGAACCGAGGCTGCCCATTATGCCTGTTAGAATTGCCAAAGGAGAATAACAAAGAAAATGATGCCTGGATTTCACCCCCAGGAGAGACTCTGACCCAGATGGACCAGGGTGGTAACCTAAACATTGGTGATTGTAATGTGTGGCCAGCATTGAAAACAAATACATTAACATCATCCTGACAACAACAATCCTGAGGGGGTAATTATCTCTGTTTTGCACTAAGGAAAATGAGACAGGATTCACAAGCAGGAGAACTGGGATTTGAACCCAGGTCTGTCTCCAAAACTTAAGCTTTTTACCACTAAGCTCGACGACCCCTCAAAGACCACAAAGCACTGTGTACTTGAGGGGGTGGTTTCACTCCCATGGTATGCATAAAAGATCATTTCTATAATTTCTTTGCAGTTAGATTTTTTAAAAAACAAACTTTTGCATAACCTTGGCTGAAAAAACAAACAAGATTCTGATCCTGGAATTACTCCACATTGCACATGACTGGGAGGCTGACCAAGCCGTAGTCAGTGCTGAAATCAGGGATTTCACTGTTTACTGAGTGATCTCCCCGGTTGGCTAACTTAGTGCCCCAGGATCCCTCCTGAAGTCAGCTGTCTCAGGGTTAGCTTGTACTTCTTCCTCACCCTTTATTTACTAAGAAAGCTCAAATAAATAATACAGGTACACATGGCAAACAGGAAAAGTTCCTTTTTTCAGCTCATTTTTCTCCTCCAGGGCAAATAGGCTTGAAAGTTCAGAAGCCCCCTGCCAAGCAATATTCCTTATTGCGCTCCCCTCACCTACTCTAGCTCAAATAGAGGCTAATAAAATACTCACGCAATTAAAAAAAAAAAAGGAAGGGTGGTGGGAAATGAGAAGAAAACCCAGTCCTATGTTATCAAGTGGTTTACCTGGCTAGCAGTCACGTGAATGACAACCTGGCGTAAAGTAACCTGAATCTTGTCCAACCACAAAGCATTCTTCCTGCTGGCCAGAGATGGTCTGGCTCAATGCCCAGGGCAAGTAAAAAGGCGAGTAGAGGGGCGCCTGGGTGGCTCAGTCAGTTAAGCGGCTGCCTTCGGCTCAGGTCATGATCCCAGGGTACTGGGATCGAGCCCCGCATCGGGCTCCCTGCTCGGCGGAGAGCCTGCTTCTCCCTCTCCCTCTGTCTGCTGCTCTGCCTACTTGTGCTCTCTCTCTCTGTTAAATAAATAAAAATCTTAAAAAAAAAAAAAAAAGGCGAGTAGAATTTAATTGGGAGAAAAATCAATGATAGCACTCTACCTATTTAGAGAGCAGAAATACTATCCTCTGAAACGCAGGGGGCCGAGGGTGTGACCCAGGCAGTTATCAGCTAACATGAGACGTGGAGTGTAAAGTAGGGGGTTTAAACCCGTGACTTGCAAGGAACGAGGGAGCAGAGGCAGAGTCACAAAGTGGCATCCAGGCATTCTACACTCTGTGGGGTCTGTGCCATGTCACTGTTCAAATAAGGCACTGCCTGGTATGATCTGATCAAAGGGTTTTAGCCAAGACATGGAAGAGCTAAGGGTATATTTATTGAGCACCATCTGCAAGCCTCTATGCTAGGTGCATTTTATGTGTTATCTCATGTGATCCCCACAACAATGCTGAAATGGGGTCTTATTATTTCCCAGCAATATTCCAGTATTATTCAAGTATTAAATAGGTAGAATGGATTTGAAAGGAGGCGTGTTTGCTTCTAAAACCTTCCACTCTGTGACACAGTCCCGCTTCACTTACCGTCTCTAGCCTGGGCTTCAGGTTTATTTGGTGCAACCAGTCTCAGTAAAGGCGCCTCTGAGCCACCAGCAGGGGCAGCGAGAAGCACAAGGCGGAGGCTCCTTTGCAAGCAGGAATCCGTTTGTTCCCTGAGACTCTAAAGCTATGTGTAGCAGTTCACTTCTGTCATTTTTTTTTCTCTCTCAGGTTCTGCTTCTTGACTGGCTCCTACCATCTCCCCTCACATCCCATGCAGATGGCAGAGCCTGTCTCTGGTCATTTGCCAACTACTCTCAGAAAATTCTCCCACCCCAGAGAGGCTCCAGTCCACTTAACATAACTGTCCAAAAGCTTTTACTTC
The DNA here is from genome assembly GCF_054177405.1 of Leptonychotes weddellii. Lineage (NCBI taxonomy): Eukaryota > Metazoa > Chordata > Mammalia > Carnivora > Phocidae > Leptonychotes > Leptonychotes weddellii. The sequence continues at coordinate 96,548,004 of NC_138370.1, forward strand.
TGCTCCAACAGCTGAGTAACAGGCTCGTGGGGTCATTTCGTCTTTTGTCACCCCCTTCTCGTAGCTATTCTCTAGGACGATGTGATTAGCGGGCCAGGGAGAGACTTCTCATTCATTTAGGAAGAATTTATAGAGTACATATTATAAAAGCAGAAATGTTCTAGGTGCCAGAGACATAGAGGTCACTAGAATTCCGTCCTTCCTTCCAGTACCCTAGGGTTTTGCTCATTTGTTACAATGAGAACTGCCTGGAGACAGAGTCCTGAGATTCTGAGCAAGAGCACCTGACTTCCTTATTCGGAACTTCCTTCCTGGGAGAGCCAGGGCAGGAGCCCAAAGTCAGCAGTTTGACTCAGAATTGTTCTCTCTATTCCCATGATTTTGTGCTGTCTTCCAGAGGTTTCTCTTCTGGAAACTTTACTGTGTTTCCCTCCCTCTACCTCTTTTTGGGAGCCATACCCCTTTTCAGAAGGTCAGGACAACAGAAAAAGTATGTCAGGGGAGTTTATGCCCTCTAATGAGTAGAAATGGCTGTCTTGTTTGAGCAACAGGTTGGAAACACACCCAAGAAGTAAACAAACCAAATCAACAGTAAGAGAGGGAGAGAGAGAGAGAGAAAAGGAAGATGGAGAGAGGAGGAGTGGAGGAGGGGAGAGAAGGGAAGAAGGGAAGGGGGAAGAGGCGGCGGGAGGGTGGAGAGAGATGCTTTTCAGGTGAAGTCCTTAAGCAAGATGATTCTTTGCATGTGGTAAAAGTCCCATTTCTCCTTGATGAAAAACCCATTTAATATGGGAGGGGTGTGGCATACTGTCATTTCTTAGCAGTGCTCAAAGTTTCAATGCACCTGCTACTCAAAAACTGAAGTTGCCCTCAGAGCTCCAGAAACAGCAGGAGAGGGGAGAGAGGAGAGGAGGTTTAACTTGAAACTTAGCTTTCAAAATGATAGAATCACATTTATTCCCTATTTCCTTCCCATTGTCCTCTGGTGTTTTAGCAACTTCTGAGTTCTTATACAAAGTTATCAGAAAGAAGGATTTTTTCTTTATAGCTTATATAGAAACAGTTTCCCAAAAAACTCCTGTTTCCCCAGCTTCCAACATAAAGCTGACCAGCTAAGTGAGTAGTTACTCCTGTCAGAGTAAAGACAGAAGTTTGCATGAAAAGAAATGTTCAGTTACTTATATATGAGACATATTCACTCACACACGCAAGAACAGTTTGAGAGCCGTGAATTTTTATAGTCGGTAGCAGATTTCCTCTAACAGCCAGGAAGAAAATATACATGCATTAGAAAACAAAAATTACACAAAGGTACCCACCCAAAGGCAAATCAGAAAAAAAATGCCCAAGTATACAAAACGGAATGAACAGGTATATGAAGGCAGTTTCTGGGAGGATGTAAATTCCTTTTAATGAGATTACTTACCCACACAAGTAGAATTCCCCTTTCCTGGGGGAGAGCCTCCAGGACAGTTCCATCGTTCCAGGACTGAGAGACTAGCAAAACTACATTTAAAAACTACCGGCAACAGAATGATTAGGAAGAGCAGCATAATCTTGATGGGCTTGAGCTTTCAACAGAAAATAACTTGACTTTGCTTGAGCATAGCCGGGGCAGAGTGGTTACGTCGGACCCCAAGCGTGTCCCCCCTGGGTTGGCGGGCAGCCCTGGGGCATCTTTCACTCTGCTTTTTTGCTGTAGTCCTCCAGCTCGTCCTCCTCCAACTCAAGACAGTGGCCTGCAGCCAGAAAGGGACCCTCGGGAAAGATTTCTTTATCGAAGTTCTTGGGAAGTCAGGAAGAAATACCTGACACCCATATGACAAATTTCGCAGTTTCACGGCCACTGACTTGTAGAGGTCTGCCGCTGACTTTTGCGGCGACAGGCAGAGCGGTGTAGGCCACGGCTAGAGAGAGGAAAAAGGGAAAGTGATGGAAAGTTCCGACCGCGACCCTTGATGAGGCTGAAAGAAGAAATACAGAGATAGGATTCCTCCCCAAACAGTTTCTCTTTTTGAAAAGTAGAATGACTCCCTTTCCTTTTCAAAGCCCTTTTGGCTCCACCTCCTCTCTCCTTTAGTGACACTTGAGTGAGCCTCTGTTTGCAAATGTGAGTGTGGTCAATTGCTCGCTGCAGGAAAGCGGGGATGGCTGCCAGGGAGGAGATAACTGGCGACTCACCATAAATATTCTGGGCAGAACCAGGGAGAGAGCAATTAGGGGGCTGTGGAGTTGCTCCTGGTGTCTAGGGGGTACCTGCTGAAGAGTGGCTACGTTTTAATACAGGGAAGGATGGAAACAAAGTTAAACTGTGCCGTACAAATCAATAGTGAAAAACAGTGCCTGATAATTCAGACTTGGAGTAATTGATCATTCACGTGAGCAATATTAGAACAAAATGTCAACACCAGTGCACATTCCTGGAGCTTTATCTTTTTTATTTTCTCCTGTATATTTTATAGCGGAATTTGGAAGATTATTCTTTCCAAATCAAAGGGAAATCCCTGAAGCCAAATGAAGAGATACAGTATGCACAGACACCTTTTCTTTCAGCATGAGCATAATAAAACATCATGAGGGGCCAGGAGTGCAAGGAAAGGAGTGGGTTGTTATTACAGAGCCACGTTGGAAAAAATAAGCTAACAGTGCAAAATCTGGGAAGCACTGGAAATCTAGCAGAGCTGACTGCTGTTCCTTCCCAGACAACTTAGGCTCTCTTTTCACCTCTCAGGGATAGAACATAAAAGCTTGACATACCCATTAGTTGTCTCCTCAGTTATTTTGCCAGGAATGCACCCAGAAATATCCAGCTCAGGCAAACCATTTACACCAGATTTGAGAACAGTGGAAATTTCTGTCAGTTTACTTCATCCTGGAAAACAAGCTTTCATTTAAGTTGCCCAGAGGTAGTGTTCCAAGTGCTAGTCAAAATGTAGATAAAGCGATAGTCACAAAAACAACAGTCACACTAGTGAACACCCATTCTGGTAGAGAATGGGAAGAACTCCAAGCCTTTCAGTCAAATTTAATTATGTCCTCATCATTCCTCAGATACCGGGTTGCTTTCTGAAACGGCTAAAGTCAGGAGTTCTCTGATTTTAGCCGGCCTCTGCCAGACAGCTCTGATTTCTCACAAGAGAAGCAGACCCTGGCGGGCAGCAGAAGTCACGTGGGGGGACATATGGAATATTCCATTGCTTTCTGGACTCACTTGGACTTGAGACTCGGAATGAGTGTCCTACCAATAACCTGCACTAAGTTACTAACCTTGTTAAGCTTCCCCTTCAGCAAAATGCATAGTCAGTGTTAGAGAGGACAACAATTAGAAGGACAGTCAAGCATCAGGCTGGATTAGTGGAGAGGAGGAGGAATGACATGAGCACAGATATGAAGTAATCCACAACTATATTCTATTTGGATGTAGAATCTCTTGTACTATTTTTGGTCATAAAAAGGCTCACTTTCCTAATTACATGTCACCTGGGCTAATATGGTCATTAATGTTGAGCATAAGCCCCTTAGGAGATGATGGAGACAGCCATGGCTATGGTGGACATCAAGACTGGGGACTGATGGAAAAGATCAATCTCAGCTAATCCACAGAAAATCCAGGGTTGCCCAGATAGCAAAATCTTAAGCCAGAGCTACCCATGCAGGAAGGACTTGCAGCGATATTTTATTACTCCATATTCTTACTCCTAGATAAACCTGAACCTGACCTGGGCAGATGAACATCGTCCGTATTTTAAAGTTGCCCAGAAATCAGCGGAGAGTCTGCTTCTCCTTCTGCCCCTCCCCCCATCTCATGCTCTGTCTCTCCCTCTCTCTCTCTCTCAAATAAAATCTTTAAAAAAAACAAATTTAAAAGCAAAAAAAAAAAAAGAAATCAGTTTTATGGGCCAAATACCCATTTCAGTTTCTGGCAGAGTCAAATTAACTGATTCATTGATTAATTAAACATCTATATATGATAGGATATTGTACACGAAATAGAGGTCATGGGCCCCTAAGTTTAAGAGCTTGCTTAGGCGGATTAACAACAACAAAAAATAGTTTATGAGTATGAGCTAATGAATGGCCAGTCACCAATTATTCTGGGCAACTGCAGCAAACTGTGGACTGGAGCATGCAGTGAAGCTTCGTGTGATAAACAGGAAATCTCAGATCAGAGTGGAGAGGAGGAAAGCCAGGCTGACCATAGGACGTGGAACAGGAAATGGACAAAGAAAATAAATGCTTATATATTGGATCCTTAGATCCTGAGAGGACATGGATGGATGGGAGGAAACCCTACTGGTGGGTCAGCAAGAGAATTAGGCATTAATGGCAAGGAGACAGCTGTGAATGTTTTTAAGCATAAGTGGACATTAATAGAAGAAGGTAGGCTATTGGGAGACATGGTTATATGTGCTGGTCACCATTCTTACTCTGCAGATAAAATTTTCCTATTGATTCTGCATGGAGCACTGGGTGTTAGGCACAAACAATGAATCATGGAACACTTCATCTAAAACTAATGATGTAATGTATGGGGATTAACATAAGAATAAAAAAAAATTTTCCTATTGAGGCACAAAGCACCTAATTTTCCTGGGTTACACATTTGTTGTATGCCCAGCTGCTGTTCATCATCACCACTACCACACCATCAACAGATTGTTCCCAATGAGCCAGGCATAGAGGAAGTAGATGCTTTATTCACAGCACCTCCAATCTTCCCCACCACCTTGCAATTCACAAATGAGGTCCATTTCACAAATGAGGACACTGGAGATCAGAAAGACTGAGAAATTTCCCCAGTATCACATCCATTTATAGAGGGCATAAACCCTGAAGTCATTACTGTCTCCTTCTTGACAGTGGTTTTGATAGGAATAAACAGGCTGGGCCATCACCAAAAGAAAGAGCAAAGCTTATACTACACACATGCATATGACTGCAGGAACCCGAAGGGACAAGGCAGTGTATTTCCATATGAATAACTATTATCACTTAACATCCACCTGCAGAAGCAATATACAAGCTATTTCATGGGCTGCTTCTGTCAATGACTATCAGGTGTATCAGGGTAGTTCCTACAAGTCTGAAAACATCTTGCTTTTCAAAGAGAAAGTTGTCGACATGTGTCTGGCATTCTTGTGATTCATATGTGAGAGAAATTGAAATGGTCTTAAGGGAAAAAAATTGGGAGGGACACAGTCACAGGAGTTAGCTACACAAGGCAAATTATAATCTATCAAGACACAAATAACAGATGTAAAAGTTTTCTTGAAAAAGAAGGGCAATTGTGCTCCTTAGTATTTACTCAAATGAGCTGAAAACATGTCCACAAAGAAAACCTACACACAAATATTTATGGCAGCTTTATTCATAATTGCCTAAGGTTGGAAGCAACCAAGATGTCCTTCAAGAGAAGAATGGAAAAATAAACTGTGGTATATCCATACAGCAGAATACCACTCATGAATAAAATGAACCATCAAGCCATTAAAGACTTGAAGGAATCATAAGTGCATATTGTTAAGCCAATTTGAAAAGCTACATACTGCATGAATTCAACTTTATAACATCCTGGAAAAGGCAAAACTATGGAGACAGTAAAAAAGATCAGTGGTGGTCAGGGGTTGCGGTAGGGAGAGATCAATAGGAGGAGCACAAAAGATTTTTAGGGCACTAAATCTATTCTGTATGATGTAATAATGGTGGATATATGCCATTATACATTAATGTATTTATCAAAACCCATACAATGTACAACAAGCGTGAACTCTAAACTATGGACTTTAGTTAATAACAATATGCATCAATATTGGCTCATCAATTGTAACAAATGTAGAACACCAATGCAAGGTATTAACAACAGGGGAAAGGGAGGGAGGGAGGAATATGGGAATTCTCTGTACTTTCTGCATAGTTTTTCTGTAAGTCTAAATCTGCTTTTATAAAAACGGTCTATTTTTTTAAGAAAAGGAGGGGAGTCACTATCCACTATCCAGTTAAGCAATGCTATGCTTAATGCACAGATTAAGTAATGCCATGCTTCTTCTACCAAATGAAATCAGATTTTAAAAAGCACTTGATAAACAAGAGTAGAAGAGGAGTCTTGCCCATGCTCCATTTTTCAGCTAAGTCCACCCCAGTCACCTAGAAAGGTTCCTCTGACCAAGAGGAAGAAACAAGCCTCCAGAAACTGGACAAATAAAAAAGAACATAACAATCTATAATTTATAATTTATAATTCTATGAAGCAGCAGCAAAATTTAAAATTAAAAGAAAAGCTCATTTTAGACTGTATTGCATTTATCTACATAATCTCAGCCTGCCTGTTTGTTTGCAACCTGAGGAGTTTCTTGGGTGAAATCTGAAAGTGACCCTGTACTGGAAGGGCAGGGAGAAGCCAAGAAAGGGGCAGGCCACTCCAGATGGGTAAGTGGAAGCTTTTTGGTTTTTGTTTTACTCCTGAAATAGAGAATTTTATTTAGAAACTGTTTAAAATAGGAAAAAGAAAAAGAAAAAAAACCTATCAAGAAAGACCAGGTGGATGGGCACCTGGGTGGCTTATCGGTTAAGCATCAGACTATCGATTTCGGCTCAGGCCTTGATCTCAAGGTTGTGGGATCGAACCCTGGGGGGCGGCGGTGCTCTGTGCTGGGTGTGGAGTCTGCTTAAAGGTTCTGTCTCCTGCTCCCTCTGCCCCTCCCCCCACTCTCTCCAAGAAAGGAAAAAAAGGAAGACCAGGTAGAAAGTGAGTTTCCAATAAAATGGAAGTTCGGGGCAACAAAAGTCTAAAAAGCCACAAAAGAGAAATGGCACCACTGCTTTCCTTGAACAATGGCTAATTTACTTGCATTTTTTGTCATTGTTAATCACTGACTCTGGGTTTTCCTCTGAATTCCACACATTGCATGCACTACACAATTTTATCATAAAGTACCTGCTTTTTACACACATTTTAGGATAAGCTAGGGAGGTGGCAGTTTTAATAAGCAAGGGAACTTACTTAGGAGGCTCGTCATAGGAGGTTGCAAGACAAGTGGATCTCTGCACTCACTCGCCAGAATCTTAAAAGTTTATACAGAAGCCGTAACAGGGTTCAATCGTGTATATCCTACAGATAGTCTCAGCAACACATTGCTCTCTCAAGGTTGCATCCTTGAAATGGCTCCGGCTACAGGAACAATGAGCGGAACGGACCTTCCAAGCCAGGGGAGGAGGTGGGAGCCTCCCACTGCTTGGTCCATCTGGCAGGTCAACCAGCCTCACGTCCTCCCCATGATCTCATCCAACTATGCTTCCTTCACCGTGCTCTCAGGTATTTTTATCGTCTATTTTTTCTTTTAAGATTTTATTTACTTATTTGAGAGTGAGAGAGAGGAAATAGCGCGCGCGAGAGAGAGCACAAGCGGGGAGGAGAGGGAGAAGCAGACCCCTGCTGAGCAGGGAGCCTGACTCGGGGCTCCATCCCAGGACCCTGAGATCATGACCTGAGCCGAAGGCAGACGCTTAACCGACTGAGCCACCCAGGCACCCCTATTTTTAACCTCTAAAAATGTTAAAGTTTAGGGAAAGAACTCTGGCTTTTTTTTTTTTTTAATCATCCATAATACACTCTTTCCCCTGATTTTCAATTCCACTGAATCTGTAGG
>NC_138370.1:96556149-96713951 GCF_054177405.1 Leptonychotes weddellii
TTAGAATATTTATAAAACTGAAATAGTTATTTCCTTTCTTCTACCTCCAAGGATAGAAATTATTTGGGGGGAAAATAATCATTGTTTACCACTTAAAATTGGAAGGATGTACAAAGTAGATGGTAGAAAATATTTGAGTAAATGGTATATTTTTAAAATTTCGAATACCAGAGAAACAAAAATAAAGTTGCTTTCATTTGGTTTTCCCAGCCTGACTTGCAATTGAGATGCATTCATTTTTTATTTTTATTAAAATAAAATTTAAAGAGAACAGATCTTATGTATAAAATCTGATGAGTTTTGGTAAATGTATATACACTTTAAACCAACACAATGACCAAGATGAAAAATGTTTCCAAAACCACCAAAATGTCCCCTGTGCTCCCTCCAGTCAATCCCACCCACATCCACAGGTGCACCCATGGTTCTGATGTCTATCATAGGTTAGTTTTGTCTGTTCTTGAACTTGAGAAGAATGCAGTAATACAGTAGGTTTGCTTTTGTATCTGACTTCTTTTGTTCAATGTGTGTTTGACATTCATCCATCTTGCATGTATTGGTACTTCTTTATTATTGTAGGGCATATTCTTTAGTATGAATGTATCATAATTTATCCATTCTCCTGTCGATGGACATTTGAATTGTTTTTAGGTTTCGCTCAATGAATGTTTTTATTTCTGTTCTGTTAACACCTAATTGCTGGTTCATAGGTTAAGTATATGTTTAACTTCATAAGAAGCTGCCAAACATTTTTCTGAAGGGGCTGCTCCATTTTATACACTCACCAGTAATGCATGTCAGTTCTGGTTGTCTCACATCCTCACCTACATCTGGTATTATCCATCTTTTAAATTTTAAATATTTTAATAAGCATGACTTAATATTACATTGCAATTTTAATATACCTTTCCCTGATGAATAATAGTGTTGACCATTTTTTCATATGTTAATTGATCATGCCTCTTTTGTGAGATGTGTATTCATATCTTTTGCCCATTTCTTTATTGGGTTTTTTCATTTTTTTGTTTTATTGATTTATAGTTTTTGTATATATTCTGGATATAAATTCATATCTGTGTATTACAAATATTTTCTCCCAGTCCGTGTCTTGTCCATTCATTTTCTTAATAGTTTTCATTGATGAGAATGGGCGCCTGGGTGGCTCAGTTGGTTAAGCGACTGCCTTCGGCTCAGGTCATGATCCTGGAGTCCCGGGATCGAGTCCCACGTCGGGCTCCCTGCTCAGCAGGGAGTCTGCCTCTCTCTCTGACCCTCCCCCCTCTCATGCTCTCTATCTCATTCTCTCTCTCAAATAAATAAATAAAATCTTAAAAAAAAAAATAGTTTTCATTGATGAGCAAAAGATTTTAATTCTGATGAAGTCCAAGTTATTAATTTTTTCTTTATGCTTACATTTTTTTGTATGTGTTCTTTCTAATAAGTTGTCACCTATTCCAGGCTCAATATATTCTCCTGGTTTTTTTCAAGGCACTTTTAGAGTTTTAGCATTTATGTTGGGATTTGTGATTCATCTTTGTTAATTTTTGTGTATTATGTGAGGTTGGAGTAGAAGTTTATTTTTCTCCACATATATATTCACTGAATATATAGTTCAATTTGGGAAGAACTGACATCTTAATAATACTAAGTCTTCCAATCTATGAACATTATATATTTCTCCATTTATTTTAAGTTTTCTTTAATTTCATCAATGTTTTTCACTTTTCAGTGTAGAACTTTATGTATCTTTTGTTAAATTTATTTGTATTTTATGTTTTTGAATGTTTCTGTAAATGGTTTTTCAATTTTATTTTCTACTTATTTGTGGCTCTTTTATAGAAATAAAATTGAGTTTTATACAGGGACTTTGTATCCTACTACCTCACTGAATAATTCATTATATAAGGAGTTTTTTCAGTGAGTCCAAAGCCTAATGTTTTACACACAATACCAGAAGTAAAATTAAAAATAAGATACAAAGTCATGTTTTTTTTTCTCAGATATCAGCTACCTTTGCTTGCCATCAGTCAGGAGCCACCATCAGGAAAAAGACTGGAAAAGAAAACCTCTACCTGGCCCTATGAAAAGTAGACATTAACTCCATTTTATGGAAGGTAAATCTGAGGTTGGAGAAGTTCAGGATCTTGCCCAAAGTCTCAGAGCTATTGAGTAATGGAGACGCTATGAAGTGATTGAGAGACATACACCACAAGTCTGTCTGACTCTAGAACTTTTGCCTAAACCTCTGGTCTCTAGGGCTTCTTTTATTTTGGTAAGAATGTTAAGATGGGCGCTCATCTCCCCCATCCCCTGTGCCAGGGCACCAACAGGAAAATATGGGTTACCATATCCATCCTTCTGTTCCCTTTTGCCAACTTCTTGATGTCTCCCCTGCATTGAGAATTCCACCTGATAAGGTCCCTCTGGCTGCTGGTTGTGTTGTTTGAGAAACGAAGTTGTTTTTTTCAGTGATCCATAAAGATGTGCCTGGAGACAATAAGAAAAAAGAGGCAGCCATTACATTAAATAAACAGATATCCTGATTATCAAGGAAGTTTAATTCAGTACGCAAGACAGGGAAGTCAAATGAGAATGTAAGAAAACAACCCAAAGAATGAATATGAGTGTTTGTGGAGTAACAGATAAATGGTGTTATTCTAAACTCTACACAAAGACTTTGTGTGTATTAGAGAAAGAAGAGAGGAAGGGATTGAGCCACTTTTACTGAGACCAAGACATCCTGGGGCAGTTGTTAAAACACTGAATCTCAGATCCTGTGATCATTCACCTGAGTTAAATCTATGCCATGGAAAGGATTCATTCTCTCATAGGTCACCTGTGGCTCCAGTTTCCCTGGATGCATTCATGTCTTCATTTTAGCCCTTTCATTAAATGTATCAGCTAAACCAAGAATAACAAAATTATACAACTATGGCATTGTACAGATAGAACTGCTTGTGCCTGTGTATTTTTAAACTATGCATCAGAATCTGACTCCCTGATTTCTTAAAAGGAAAATTACCTTGTTTCCAGGGAGTTTGGGAATTAGCTGTAATCTTCATTCTTAATCCTCTCAAATGAAGGAGATTACAAAATAAAATTGAGCTCACTATGCATATATACAAGTAAAACTATGACCTCAGTCCTCCTGCTGTGTGCTGAGGCAAAAAGAAGCATTGAAATTATCTTCTTTGGGCATCAGGCCACAGCTTGTCCAAAATGTAACTTCCAGAAGGGATCCACTTTAGAATTGTGACCAAAATGAACAGAACTGAGGTTTGTGATTGCCTGGCCCATTCACAATATGGCAGACTTTGGCATGATTCCTGGATTATATTCTTATTCTGTGTATTAGGAAATGATATATTTTGTTTCTCACCAGTTGATAAATGGTTAGTTTAATATAGCACATATGTTGATCTTGTATCAAAATAAGTCTGACCTTTAAAAGTCAACTTGCATTTGGTACAACCCTTTTAGCAAGCAATTTGGCAACACATTTCAGAGCCATAAAAATATTCATAGGCGTTGACCATGTAATCTCACTCTTGGCAATTTCTCGCTAAAGAAATATTCTCTCTACTAAAAAAAGAAGTTATAATCATACAAAAAGGTATTGTAATGTTATTCATGGTAGCAAAAATTAGAGTTTTCATTTACAATAACAAATAGTGAAGAAATTATTATGAGAATATGACATACTCATTAAAAGGGACATGTTTACCACAATATTAATAGAAAAATATACAAACTCTTATCTGTCCTACAATTTTAGTATTTATTTTTGTAGAACAGAGAAAAACTGATAATTTATTTGACTAGGCAGTAAGATTATGGGTTTTCCCTCATTTTTAAGTTAAGATTTGGTTTTTAAAGTTGTAATTTTATTATATTTATTTATTGCCCATAACCAAAACTTTATTGAAAAACTGACACCAAAATAGGAGATCACTGTTGTGTACCTTACAAAATTAAATTACATTATCTTGGTAGAGTAATTGAATTACTGAACTGTTAAGGCTTTCTGTGATAGAACACAAATTCAAGAGGTGGTGTGGATCATTAGTGCTGCCTTCTTCTAAATGAATACCCTCCTGTGAGTCTGGCCTTTCCTCCTATTGGCTGGACAACGCTGTTGAACAGGCTACACAAAGAACCACCATCTCAGCATGGCTGAAAACGGTGGTAATCTTATAGGAACCTGGACAGCTTATATCTATAAAATAGGAATTTGGGCTTTGAACTAGCCATTTCTTTTTGTTTTTTCTTTTCCTCTTCCAAGGTTGATGTAATAAATCTGTAGCCAAAGGGATGTTGATCCTTCTGCAATCCCAGCCGGTCCCAATCTATAAGGCCTGAAGTTGTTGTTTCAAAGGAGACTTAGTAAGATACCCGCTGGCCTTTAGATGAAGAGCATTACGTTCGGTTCTCTTATAACCTAAAACCCTGCCCTCAGGTGTGCTGCCTGTGATAGTGCTGTCCTTTGGACTGCCTTGTTTATTAAAAGGAAAATTACATTTAGAATGTAATTCCCTTAGAATGTTTCCTTGCCTCCGACAGAGCCACACTTTACTCAAAATTCCATCTGGAATTCAAGACCTCACAGGTAAGGATTCTGCATCAGCCTCAGTAGTTCGTGTCAAGAACATTCAGGAGTCCAAAACAATATATCCTATTTAGAAACTGGGACATAAGATAAAGTGATTCTCCAAAGGATGCTTGGTTTAACATTTCAAATCTCTATCTTGCCCATTGCTAACAAATTAATTTTTATCCAACATATTACATGTTTCCAACATAGGAGGAGAAACATAATAAGCCTCGACAGGACAGTTTTTCCCTGACAATTACTAAGTAGATTGTTTACTTGACATAATTCTTGAAATTAGGCATGTGTGGGTAGAAACATGCACTTAGTACTGTTTTATATGATAATTTCCTAGCTCTGCCTTCCTTAACTAGTTTCTTTTCAGTCCATTTTTTATGTATACATACAGATTTACTAAAGGATTTCCTTTAAAATTCCTTCTGAGAATATTTGGAGTTGGCCCACCACTGTCTCTTCAAGATGAGACTTTTCCATCACTTCCTATCAAGCTTGTCTTCTTAATAGTGTTAAATATTTCTCTCTCTATTCAAATAAGTGTTAAACTAGTAATGTAATACAGTTATGGAGCTTTAAGACAAATTTCCACATGGAATGTTTCATGTGTAGCAAATAGTAGATACATAATAATCTTTATCCACATCTGAGTCTTCAACAAGAACAATTTGTCTCATGATTCACCATTCTTGGAGAAAAAATCAGTGCCTAGAGTAGAAAATATAGCCCCCAAGAAGGTAGTCAAATCTGGATTATATTGGCCCAGGGATTAAAAGACAAAGGCAGAAATTGTGGCTGTAAATTGAAGACTTTTACATTTATGGGGAAAACCATAATTTTTTTAATCTCCCACATGTACAGAGAGGTAGACCAAAAGCATAGAATCAAATTAAAAGTTAGAAATCATTTTTTAATGTATCAATGATAATTTATGTATGAAATTACAAGGTCTTCTGGATTTGAAAAATACAATAGGCTTGGCATTTATCTGAAAGGATTGGTGTAGTTTGAATCAGTCTTGCAGCACCACAGAAATCATGTTCTACTTCTGAAACCAAAAAACTCCTTCACTCTGAGGAAAAGATCAACTACATTAATTAACTCATCACATAACTAAGAAAGTTGATGCTGGGAATAGTACCTGGATATTATAAATTTCCCATTTCCTTTATGACTCTCTAAAATTATTATTCCTTGGTGTCTGGCTTTTTTTTTTTTTTTTAGATTTTATTTATTCATTTGAGAGAGAGAGAGAGAGAGACAGAACACAAGCAGGGGGAGCTGCAGGCAGAGGGAGGGGGAAAAGCAGGCTCCCCACTGAGCCGGGAGCCCGATGTGGGGCTCAATCCCAGGACCTGGAGATCATGACCTGAGCTGAAGGCAGATGCCCAACCATCTGAGCCACCTAGGCGCCCCCTGGGTTTTTTTTTGTTTTTTTTTTTTTTAAGTTTTTATTTAAATTCCACTTAGTCAACATACAGTGTAATATTAGTTTCAGATGTACAATTTAGTGATTCAACACTTATATACAACATGCAGTGTTGGTAACCATCAGTTTGTTCTCTGTAGTTAAGAGTCTGTTTCTTGATTTGCCTTTCTCTCTTTTCCCTATGCTCATTTGTTTTGTTTCTTAAATTCCACATAAGTGAGGGGTGCCTGGGTGGCTCATTTAGTTAAGTGTCTGGCTCTTGGTTTCGACTAAGTTCATGATCTCAGGGTCCTGAGATTGAGCCCCGCTTTGAGCTCTGTGACCAGTGTGGAATCTGCTACACATTCTCTTCCTCTTCCTTTGCTCTTCTCCCGCTCCCCTGTGATCCCTCTCGCTTTCTCTCACTCTCGCTCTCTCAAAATAAAATCTAAAACAAAATGCCACATGAGTAAAATCATATGATATTTGTCTTCCTCTGACTTGTTTGACTTAGCATTATACTCTCTAGCTCTATCCACATCATTGCAAATGGCAAGATTTCATTCTTTTTTATGGCTGAGTAATATTTTGTTGTATATATAATATATATATACACATATACATATATACACATATCTACCACATATGGTATTTTATGGCTGAGTAATATATATGTTATATATATACATATGCATATCTACACATATATACACATGCATATGTACATATACATACATATATACCCATATATACCACATCTTTATTCATTAGTTGATGGACAATTTGGCTGCAGTAGATAATGCTGCTATAAACATTGGGGTGCGTGTATCCCTTTGAATCAGTATTTTTATATTCTTTGGATAAATACCTAGTGGTGCAATTGCTGGATCATAGGGTAGTTCTAGTTTTAACTTTTTAAGGAAACTCCATACTATTTTCCATAGTGACTGCACCAGTCTGCATTCCCACCAGCAGTGCAAGAAGGTTCCCCTTTCTCCACATCCTCACCAACACCTGTTGTTTCTTGTGTTGTTCATTTTAGCCATCCTGACAGGTTTGAGATGGTATCTCATTGTAGTTTTGATATGTATTTTTCTGATGGTGAATGAAGTTGAGCATCTTTTCATATGGATGACTGGCTTATTTTTATTTAAAGTTCATTATCTTAGATGGAACTACCCCAAAGTACTCCTACCAGATTGCTAAGTCACATGACCAAACACACATCTTGTCAATAGAGACAGTGCCTGGCACAGAGCAGACAGTGTCTCTTTGTCAAGTGAAGAAATGAATGACTAGCAGGTGAAAAGTAAAAAAGCAGAGGAAAACATCTTGCAGTATGCGTGCATGCATTTGTGTGTGTATGAATACACACACACATGCAAATATGGAGTCAAAAATCTACCCACAGACAAATAGTTTCCCAAAACCCAATAACAGAAAAATCCTCTGTGAAGGTGATAGTTATGTAAAGTGCCTGTCCCCCACAGAAGTCATCCCCCAAATATGGCATCAACTCTAGGTAAAACCCACCTCATCATTTGGAAAATTCTGAGGAATCCTAACAGGGAATGGAGATGCATCACTTCTACCCTAGGAGGAAATGAAGCCACTGGGAAGGTGAAGCCGAGCACCCATGTGAGAAGCCCTGTGACCCCATACAACCTCCCAGCTGCCTAGGGAACAAAGCCAGTGTGTGGATCTCAACCTCAAATGCCACGATGAGAGAGAATCTAGTGTGTGGCATTTGAGCCCCATAGCCAGAGACACACCCTGTTTTCTACCACAGCTGTCCATGCTGTTCTTGGATGCGGACAAGGAGGAGGCCAACTGAGAGCAAAGTCAGAGGGCACAGGAGTGAATTTGGTGCTTGGACTCACTTAATATTTAAATAAATTGATCTTTGCTAGACTTAATCTATTTTAAACCAGAACTTTATTTAATGGCTCTGTTCCTTTTTCCAGCATGACACACTGCTTGGAGCAGTTCACACTTACTGACTCTGTACTTAACATTCACCCCGGAAGTTACTGATAAAATCAAGAAACAAATCAAGAGAGAACACCAAGTTCACCAAAACCCAATAGTATGCCTTTTACTTAATCTGCTGTAAACAGGCTATTTGTTTTAAAGTGAATAGAGGAAAATTTTCAGTATCTTAGCAGTCTATTTCACATGGTTTTTTTTGTTTGTTTGTTTCTAAACACCCAGTTAATCACATTCCTGAGAAGGGTGACATTTCTGGAGCACGGAAAGAATGGTATTCACAGATGTTTCCCCAATCACATTTACTACCTCCTGCCAAGAATGTCCAGTTGATTGCTCAAGGGAATGTATCTCACCTGAAATCCCTTGGATTGCATGCATTTGTTTTATACTGATTGTGTTAAGTCAAATTCTATTGGGCATTCAGTCCAGCAACTCTTTTTTTGTTTTGTTTTGTTTTAAGATTTATTTATTTATTTTAGAGACAGAAAGCACACAGGGACAGAGAGAAAGAGAGTCTCAACAAACTCCTCGCCAAGCGCGGGGCCCAATTCAGGGCTGGATCTCACCACCCTGAGATCACAACCTGAGCTGAAACCAAGAGTCGGATGCTCAACTGACTGTGCCACGTAGGTGCCCCCTAGTCCAGCAACTCTTAACTGAATTCTGTTCGAAGTCTAAGTAATTCAGCTGCACTAACATGAGGAAACCTGGGGACCAAGAATGACTCTGACTTTGTACAAAATACCCATCCTTCTGGGTGCTGGTTTCCTTCTCTGAATTAAGAGGGCTGTACCAGATGGCTGGTAAAGTGTCTTTTGACTCAAAGATAGTATGTGCTGTGATTGGCAGTGAATTGCCAATTACAGTTCGTTGTTCATCTCCTGAAAGGAATAAATCACAGCATTTTATAAGGAATCATGGAAAGCCAACTCCAACATCCTTTGTCACCAAAATAGGGAAGAATGAGGCCCATAGACAAAAGATATCCCAGTTAGTGACAGAACAGACTGAGACCCAAATCCCTTGATGTGTTGTTAGGTACGTCTACAACAGGTAGTCAAGCACACTTGTCAAGTCTCCTACTGAAAATGGAAGTCTGGCATAAACTAAGAAGTGGAGGAGTCAAATGCCCCCTTCTCTGTGCTAATATTTGCTCTTTGCTAACATTTCTTCTACCACTTACCACGTTGCATTGTAATTAGTTGAGCGCAGGTTTGAACATACATATAGAGTCAAGCATGCTCAACCCCACAGGCACTTATGCACACTTAGATTGTGAACTATTAGAGGGCTTTGTCCACTCCAAAGTGTTTTACCCATGGTGGACACCCCATAAATATTTGCTGGATGTCACCCATGAATGCTTCTAGGAGAATGTATGAAAAGCTGGGGGTACCAACAATTTACTCTTCCTCTACTCCCATTCTACTCCCCTTCTAGATTTTGCTCCAATAGCCCATAAACACAAACCATTGCTATATACATGAAGATAACAGTGACAGGCCTATTATTGGAGGCACAGTAAATCTCAGCCTACAGGACACCTTGGTGAAGATGGATTAGCAAATATGGTTTGGGCTTAGACCAAAATGAGGCTTCACATGTCCTCTCTTCTTCCTTGGGAGCCATTGGGATGAAGAGCTAGATGGACAAAGAGACTAAGAGAATGGAGGACTGCAAACTGCCTTGACAGCCACCCTGGGAGCACAGGGCAGATAAGTAGGCCTGTCTCCTTCCTACCCTAGATGTGCACATCACACAAAACCAGACACCATGGAAAACATCTGGTCCTGACCCATCCATGAGGCAGGCAGTGCAGGAGGTGGGAGCTGGCTCAGGTGTGTGAGGCTGCTGCCTGCAACTAGGACCCAGTTGACACTTGACTTTCACATTAACAGCCCCCCTTTGAAAAAGAGGCTTGAAGAAGGAGAGAAAAAGAAAAAAGAAAAAATACCCAAAGGGTTCATGGTAATACCTCCTTACATGAAAATATCAAGATAGAAAAACAAAATTCCGGGGCACCTGGCTGGCTTAGTCGGTTAAGCATCTGCCTTCTGCTCAGGTCATGATCTCCAGGGTCCTGGGATCCAGCCCCACAGGGCAGGTTCCCTACTCGGTGAGGAGTCTGCTTCTCCCTCTCCCTCTGCCCCTCTGCACTGTTCATGCTCTCTCTCTCTCTCTCAAATAAATAAATAAATAAATAAATAAAATCTCTATAATTTCTCCCCTTGAGAACAAAATAATTATTTAAATTTTTCATTATAAATATATTTTAAACATACATAGTCTGATCCTTCCATTGTAAAGTTACAAGAAATATTAAATTTACAAAACTAAGTTAATTCACCAAAAACTTAATTCACCAAAATTTTGGATTATATCTGCTGTCTACTTCACATCATGCATAAATTAAAATTGCATGTAAATTAGAAACTTCACAGTAAAATACAGCTATAAAAAGCTCAGGAGAACATTTGGAGAATATATATGCAATTTGAGGACAAGGAGGACTTTTTAAGTACCGTAATAAGGCCAGAAACCATAAGTGTGAATATGAACTGATTTAACTACACAGCAATATAAAACTTCTCTGTGCAAAACACTATAAAAGGCTAAACAGCATATGAAAAGAAGGGAAGAATATTTGCAATATGTATAGCAGATATACGGTTAATATCCTTAATATTTGGATATTCTTACAAATTAAAAAGGTAAAGATCAACCCAATAGAAAAAATGTCAAAAAACAAGCTATTCACAAGAGAATAAACAACCAAAATATATGAGCAGATAGGTGTTCAATCTCAGCAAGAAAAAATTAATTCAAATTGAAGTAATAAATATTTGGCCACTTATCGCACTGCAAGGAGGCCTTGATTCTCTTGGTGGGGAGACAACTCCAAAATATCCTTTATCCAGATTGACCAGTTGTTAACATTCTGCCACATTTGCATCATCAATCTCTTGCTCTTTCCAAATAAATATTGAGGAATAGTTTGCATACATCATAATATATCATGCCCCTTTACTCCTCAATTTGACATGTGCATCTCTATTTTAATCTTTTATTATCCTTTGTTAGAATTTGTTTTCTGCCATCAAGCAAAAAGTTAATAATTCAGGTCATACTTGTTAAGTATAAGTGGATATCAGAGCCATAAAACTGTCCAAAAGAATCCTTGGTCATCATGAAATACCTATTAAACAGTCCTATATGACACCTAGCAAATCGACAGACATGGTTGCTTCCTTCTGAGAGTTTGGCCTCTGAAACATGACTACAGTCAATACATTTGTAGCCATACATCAAGAACTCAATTTAATTCAAAGAGAGTACTAGAGGGCCAGTTTATCAAGGAGCAAACTGCCAGGCATGTGCATAAGCATGCACACTCTAGATGTGCACACATAGTCAAAGAAGCCAAGAAGCTGGGACACACCCGATGAGTAATGCTTTGAAAACTAAAACCCCAGGTGTCCAATTTTACAAATGTGCAAATTGCTAAAGTGAAGTAAGATTCTGCTAAGGGTAAAAGGATATCAGGATTGGCAAGAGTGTGTGAGGAGGTGGGGGAAGGAGTCCTGAGGAAAGAGAATTCAATGAATGTTGAGTTCATAAGCATTTTCCTGGGCTAAGGAAACTACTCCATTTGTCCAGAAGAAAGGGAATCAGCTGCTGTGCTTGGGCACTGGCTATAGATACAGTGTGTTGGGACATATGGCACAGATCATGTTTAAACAAATACCAAAAATGCCTGCCTAAAGTGGTTGTATTCTAATAATGCATTTGCACCATTGAATTCTATCTAAGGATACACCTTAATTGCATTAATAAAAACCAATTTTCAATTTTTCACTACTTCTTAAATGTTCATCTTCCCCAACAAGCTAAAGAACCTGATATAACCACTTACATTCATTGAAGTTCTGTTCTTCCAGTATATGTTGAATATATGAAAAATGATTATAATCATAACCTCTGCCAACCTGAACAAAAATAGTTTCATTCCAGATTTCTATCTATAATTCAGAGCCGGGGCTTTAGCAGGGTTTTCATTTCCTACCTTCATTCTGACCTTTGATCTACTATCCTCTATTGTTTTTTATTTTTCTGACTTTAAAACAATTTCAAACTCATAAGAAAGTTACAAGTGAACTCCAAAATATCCTTTATCCAGATTCACCAGTTGTTAACATTTTGGCACATTTGCGCAATCAACCTCTTGCTCTTTGGAAATATATATTGAAGTATGGGTTGCATACATCATGATACATCAAACCGTTTAACTCCTCAGCATTACATGTGCATCTCTTAAGAACATGAGTTTTGATTTTTATTCCCTTACATAAATTCAGTACAGCTATTAAATTCAAAATATTTAACACTGATATAACACTTTTATCTAATCAAGCATCCTTATCCCAATTTCACCAGGTATGTCCTTTACACTTTTTCTCTCTTCAAAGAGTCCAGGATCCAGTCCAGCATAACATACTGCATTTAGTTCTTATTTAGTCTTTAGTCTCCATTGATCTGGAGCAATTTGTCAGTCTTTCTTTATCTTTAATGACATAAATACTTTTAAAGAATACAGGTCAGTTATTTTCAAGAGTTCCTCAATTTGGGCTAGTCTACTATTTTCTCATAAGATTCTGTTTATTAGGGGCACCTGGGTGGCTCAGCTGGTTAAGCCTCTGCCTTCAGCTCAGGTCCTGATCCTAGGGTCCTGGGATCGAGCCCCGCATTGGGCTCCCTGCTCAACGGGGAACCTGCTTCTCTCTCTCTTTCTCTTTTTTTCAAATAAATAAATAAAATCTTTTTTTCTATTTATTTTATCCCCAGCCAGAATACTATGTAAGTGATACTGTGCCCTTCTCAGGAAATAATATATCAAGGCAGGTTGTGTCTCTTGCCCCCTTACCAGTGATCTTAATTTTCGTTTCCCAATGGTTTGTTCTTATCCACTGTACAGTTATTATTTTTCCCATTGCAATAATGAGCAGTCTGTGGGGAGACATTTGGAAAACCATGCAAATATCCTAATCCTTCTCAAACTTTTCCCCCTAGATTTGCCATTCATTGGTGATTCTTGCTCAAACCAATCTTCAGTCTGATAATTACAAAATGGTGATTTTCCAACTCCTGATTTATCAGTCAGCTTTCTGCTATATGGAAGAGCTGGGACTTATCTATCTATCTATCTATCTATCTATCTATCTATCTATCTACCTACCTACCTACCTACCTACATACTTCCCTACTTACCTGCCTACCTACCTGTCCGCTATATACTATCCATGGATTGACTCATGGATTTCTATTTTACTTAGTGGGTTATAATTCATTACCATCTTCACTCATTTTTATGCTCAAATTGTCCCAGATCTAGCCAGGAGAAAAACCTGCAAAGTGGTTTCAAGGGGGCTTTTGATGTTACCCATTTTTAAAGAACTTCTTTATATTCTGACGCAATAAGATGCTTCTGGTTCAACTCTTACCTTCCTTACCACCATCTTGAAATTAGCTATTTCTCCAAGGAATGTTCCTTTCAGTGGGGAATGGTATTTAGAAGGCAAGATTTGGTACTAGGTGTGCTGATTACTATTGGAGTATAATTGCTTATAGCTGGTTCCAAAGATAGAGAGCTAAAAGAGGCAAATATATGCAGATGGATGGATGGATGGATGGATGGATGGATAGATAGAGATATGAAATAATAAGTTCATACCTTCAATTCCAAATTTCAATCCACCCCACCAGGTTTTTCCTTCTCTTTCTTTTCCCCATATTTGTATCTCCCTGTGCAGTAAGAATCCGGGCTTCCAAGAATATCAACCCATTCACTGTTCTCTTATTCCTACAATACATAGGAAATAGTTTTAGAATTGTTACACTTATAATATTCCAAAAAAATACCAAAAGAAAGAGTTCAAGATTTATTTGTGGGTTTTTCCCCCCTTAGACCAAGATTATAAAAGGACTATATTCAAAAGTTACTTGGGAAAAACTCCCACTTCTAGTAAGATGGAATAGACATACTGTTTTTTATTTCTTCTATTCAGTGCAACTAAAAAAAATGGACTTTATACTTAAACAGAAGACTCTGAAAGGTAGAGAGAAGGCAGACTAGCGAGGTACCTCAAGACCCAAGGGACAACATGATGATGAGTTCCCTGGTTTTTCTTTTTGCCTTCTGTATGCCACACTTGGAGCTGAAGAAGCTGTCAATCCCGAAATGCCAACAAACACAGACAAAAACAGCAAAAGGCTGCTTTCTCTAGCCAAAGGATTAGGAAAGGGCAGCCTAGCAAGACAGGAAACTTTTGGATAATAACCACTCTACTCCAGTCAAATACCACAGAAAAAGCTGGGGCCCCATCTTCACCCCATCTTCACCACCAGCAAAGGCCAAGTGAGGAGCTTAGCCTTTCATCCCTGCCAGGCTGTAATGAGGCATCCTAGCCTCCCCCCACTATAGCTGCATGTGAATCTACAGTTATCTCAAAATTAAAATTTTAATTTAAAATGAAATGAAAATGAAAAAATTATTTAAATTCTTTTTTCCTGCCCCCCTTCAATGTGGACAGGTTATGAATTGGAAATACAGTTGGAGTTCATTTGTTTTTGTTTGCATTTAGTTTACATACTTCTTTTCCCATACTTGAGGTTTCAATTTTAATTTTTGAATACGTAGAAGATTAATATGCTTTCAAAAGGAAAAAATTTTCAAAAAGGTATACTCAGAGAAGTGTGCTCTCTCCCCTATTCCTCCCAACCTAAATCACCCCCTCCTCACCCCCTGCTTCTCCACACACATCCTTAGTAGGCAATCTATTTCACTGCTTTATTACCTGTGTTTTTTTGAAAGAATAAGCAGATATGTGTGTATGTTTTATTATTTCCCTTTTTTTTCTAAGTAGTTAGTGTCTAGCTCCAAGTAGTTAGTGTCTAGCTCCAGAAAAATAAAGGGTTTGTTGGTATTTTTATTGGGATATTAAATTTGTAAATTAACCTGGAGATAACACATCCTGATGGCACTGAAACATCCTAATCAGGAATAAGGAATGCCTTCCTCTTTGTTCAAATTTGTTTTTATATCTTTCAGGAACGATTTTTTCTTTAAGTGAATTTTAAATATTTCACATTTCATTTTTTCCTATTTTAGCTATTTGTCTGTTTGTTTTGCTATTGGAAACAGGGTTTTCTTTTCCATACTATCTTCTATTGATTATTATTTGTACATACAAAAGTTATTAAATTTGATGTGTTGGCTTTACAGACTGCCACCTTGCTCATTTCTATTGTTTTTTTGAGTTGTTTTTATCACTAATTCTTTAGGTTTTTCAGCATTACTATCACATCATCTGCAAATAGAGATTTTACTTCTTTTTTTGTTTTCCAATTATTACACCTCTAATTGTTTTCTCTTGTCTAATTGAGTTGGTTAATACCTCTAGTACTATGTTAAATAATAGTGGAGATAGTAGGCATTCTTGCTGTGTTCCTGTTCTTGATGGGTATGCCTTTTTTTTTTTTAAGATTTTATTTTAGTTGACAGTGCATGCACAAGCACGGGGAGCCCCAGGCAGAGGGAGAGGGAGAAGCAGGCTCATGCCGGGCTCGATCCCAGGACCCTGGGATCATGACCTGAGCCAAAGGCAGATAGTTAACCTACTGAGCCACCAGGAGCCCCGTTGGGTATGCCTTTGTGTTTTCACATTAGGTAAAACTTTGCCTTTATGTGTGTGTGTGTGTGTGTACATATGGACACATACACTTACGTGTGTGTATATACATTAACATATGTGTGTGTAGGGGTGCCTGGGTGGCTCAGACGGTTAAACGTCTGCCTTCAGCTCAGGTCATGATCCCAGCGTCCTGGGATCAAGCCTCGCATCGGGCTCCCTGCTCCGCGGGAAGCCTACTTCTCCCTCTCCTACCCCCCCGCTTGTGTTCCCTCTCTCTCTGTCTCTCTCTATGTCAAATAAATAAAATTTTTTTTAAAAATCTTAAAAAAAAAATATATGTGTGTATATATGTCAACCCTAATCATATCAATGATATGTGACATTTCCTAATCAGTGATCTATGGATATATGAATATCATGCATAAAGGAATTATTCACCCATTTTTATTTTCTTGAGAGTTTTTATTAGGAATAAGTGTTGACTTTTTTCAAAGGCTTTTCGGAACTATCAATGAATTAATATAGTAGTTTATATTAATAGACTTCCTAATATTGAACTATCCTTGCATTTCTTTATAAACCCTACTTGGTCATGCTGTTTTCTTAATGTGCTGTTGAAGTCTCTTCACTAAAATTTTATTTTGGGTTATTTTATGTCAGTATTCATAAATGATATGTGAAATATTCCTTTTAAATTATCTTTATCATATTTAGATATTAGTGTTATAATTGCTTTGTAAAAAGAATTTGAAAATTTTCCTTCATTTTCTCTGAAGTGGTTTAAGTAACACTAAGATTATCTCTTTTGGTCTCTTTTGGAGAATTTTCTTATGATATCATCTGGGCCCAGTGACTTTTGGGGGACAGTTCCTTGATAGCTTCTTTTAACTCTATTATAACTGCTCTGCTTATGCTTTCTATCAATAGTTGGGTCCATTTTGGTAAGTTGTATTTTCCTATGAAATGATGCATTTCATCTAGGTTTTCTTATTTATTTACATATTGGTATGCAAAATAGTCTTCTGATTTTTAAAATTTTCTGTGTATCAGTAGTTATTTCTCTCTTGTCATTTTATGTTGTATATTTGCCCTTTATCCCCTTTTAAAATTAAATTTCTTAGTGATCATCTCGTTAGTTCATTTTTTAAAAAAAATGGGATTTATTTGATTTCCTATTTTTCTATTTTCTGCCTCATTAATGTCTATTTCTGCCTTCAGTATTTGCTTCTTTTGCTTACTTTTTTGCTCTTTTTCTAATTTTTTTGGAAATTTAATTTACTTATTTTTATTCACTTTTTTAATTGACATATATATTTGCCACTATGAATATTCTGCTGATTGCTTTTTAAAAGTATCTTGATTTTTATATATAGAATTTTAAATTATTCCTATTTTTCAGAAATTCTGAAACTTCTCATATTTTAGCTTTCACCAAGGGTTGTTTATTGTTTTGTTTTTTAATGTCTAGGTGGGAGGTTCTACTTGCTGGATTGAAGATGATGGCCATACATTTTTTTACACACTTTTATTGACAGGTGGGGTTCTATTTATCTCCCCCATTGATTATGGATTGGGTTGTAACTACTTAGATCAACAGAATATGTTGTTCTGGGTGTATCTTTTAAGAGGACTGTCCGTTTCTGCTTTGGTTTCTTGAATCCCTGAGCCACCACATAGGAGTCTGACAACTCAGCTACAGAGACCATGTGCAGAGGCCCTGAAACTATGCGGAGAAGGGGAGCGACCCATCTAAACCCAGCCTTCCACTGTCCCACCAGTGCACAGACATGTGAGTAGAGAAGCTATCTTGCAGGTGTATTCTTCAGCCTCAGCCATCCCAACTGACATGATAGCATCAGAAATGAACAACCCAACTAAGCTCTTTCCAGATTCCTCCCTGACAAAATCATGTGCAAAATATGCTTTAAACCACTAAACCTGTTAGGAAAAGGGGAAAATAGCTTTTTATCCTCTTTAACCTCAAAGGGTAGCTTAACTGTAAAGAAGATTCCCGGCTTACATTTTCTTTGCTCTGAGTTTCCTCAAAAGGCGTCTCTGCTGTACATTGTTTAGTATGTTGTTTTTTAGAAGTCTGATGACTACCTAATTTTCTTAACCTTTTAAGTAATTTGACCTTTTTGCTTAGAAACCCTGAGGGTATTTTTCTTTGTCTTTAAAAACAAATAGTTTTACTCTTTCTCTATTTCATGTCTTGCTTGTTTATTTTGTTTGTTTTTTAATTTCACTTGGCTTTTAGAAAGGCATGCATTTTGTTTTTGTTGTTTTAAAGGGTCTTTTATAGTGCTTTTAATTCTTTTCCTTCCTACTTAACATTTTACTATCTGGTCTATAATTTTTAAATAGTATCCTTTGACTTCCGCTTATTACTTATCTAGCAGGCAATTAATCTTCTACTCTCCTATTTCTCTCTTCCTTCTTCCATTTTTTAGTTGCATTCTTCCTACTCTGTCCATTTGTACACTGTTCACATACAATTCTTCCACTCATGTACCCACTCTTGTTTTAGTCTTTGCTCTTCAATTAAATGTATTAAATGATCAGTGTCAGTGCATTTGCTTTAATTTCCGCCTCTTGCTTCTTTCTTTTTTCTTAATACCATGTCTTTGGTGATTACCACTGTACTCTAGCTCCTTCTTTCCTAGAAGCAATGCCTTTCCGAGGCTTCCAACTCTGGTCCCACTCACTTTCATGTCTCTTCCCTATAGCTCATGCTGGAACTACCAAGTCTCAGACGCAAGGTCCATATATTTGCACTTGATATTTGCCTTTTGTTTTCTGGTGATTTTGCTTTTGCTTTGCATATACTCTCGGCTCTCTTCTTTCTTGCAGTCCTTTAACACTTCCTTCTCCTGCTCTCCATACTCACCAGTCTGCACCAATGGCAGGACATTCATGGGAATTTGATGTTTATTTCTTTTGCAGGCAATTTGTAGTTCATGGTATTCTCAAAAATTGCTGCTTTTCTCTAAGGACTAAATTGTGCCTACAAATTGTACCAAAATAATCCATAAACATTGGGGGGTTTTTCCCTGAATAATTAAGAAATAAATCAAAGTTATATCCTATGCCAAAGAGAAAAAAATTACAATAACTCTTTCATGCAACCACTTAATTGAAATTAACTGCATAAAAGGAAAACAACATCAACATATGCACTGTTTAAACAAATCAAGAGTCAGATGTTTGTATACAAAATCAACTTTATTATAAATTAAACAAAAAAGTGGCTACTCATAAATACCAATGTTAGCATTCTCTTTCCACTAAAACCAATGAATATACTTTTATTAATTTTTCTTTCTCTCTGTTATAGTCCAAATGATTGACCAGAGGACTTTCAGTCTACAGTGTCCTTCAGTGTCCCTTCTGTATCATCCCTGACTCCTGGAATATCCATGATTGTCCCGAATGATATTATTGCAATACGCCTTTCTATACTGTTTTCTAACTCTAGTTGTTACCAAGAAAGATTATTGGTTTTTTTCATGTGGAGCCACTCTGCTTCTTTATAATTCCAATACTGCTACTACATCCATTACATAGAACAGTGTTTCTCAGAGTCTTCACCTCACCTGTATCATTCCCCTGGCTTGAGTATCAAAATGCAACTTCCAAGGCCCCAGGCTGCTGAATCGAAATTTCTACCTGCAGAACCCAGTAACCTCCATTTTGAAAACGTAAGTAGATGCTTCTCAGCACCATGCTCTAGGACAACATTTAGTGACATGTGCTGCACTAAGCTCATCTGGTCTCCTCATAGTCTATGTCTATGCTCTAGGTTCTTAACCCTTTCTTGCATGATAAAGTTTCTAGATGCTTGGTGATCTTAGTTTTCTTCCTATGGATACTCCATAGTTTATCAAGGTCCCTATTAAATTTGGCACCCAAATTAAACTTGCTCTTATAAAAATGGTTTATTAATGCAGAACATAGAGGGACTGTTACCTTTCTTGGTCTATCTACCACTTATATTAAAGTAATTTAATGCTACCATACTTAGCAATTACATAACTCTGTTGGTTCATAGAATGACTGGAATCATTCTAAATCTAAATTAAAAATCTCAAGTCACAGATTTTTTTTTTATCACTTGAACACCTATATTTGTGCCAATTTAAATGCAAATTTTTATATTTATCCCTGTTAGATTTAATTCTGTTAATATGCCATCTTATTAAGATCCTTTTCAAGTTTGGTGTCTTACCTATCCTATAAGTCCATTCATTGATGGCTTTATTCAGCATGAAAAAGCCTCTAATAGAGAGCCATAGTTCTCTGTTTTTTAGCCTATTCTATTTAAGGTTTTTATGATTGACTTGGATGAAGATAAGCAGAGCACCTCAGGGGAATCTGTGCCAAAGTATTCAAAGGCACAGAGATGCCAATTTTTACAAAAAAGAAAGAAAAAGAAAGGAAGGAAGGAACGAAAGAAGTTGATTAGAGAATTATTTTATATTTTTAAAAAATATGAAATAGAGTGGAAATTCACATAGTTATTAATTAAGACAAAATAATTCAGAGAAACATCTCTCTTTTGGCAGCCACTTAGGATAATTGCCCTGGTTTCTCAGATGTACATGTTTACTTTCCCCTTCCATTAGGAATATTGTGTGGAAAAGTTTGAGAAGTACCTACTTAAGATATCCTATTTTCATGTCCTCTGCAGAACTGAGAAGTCTGTGTTCATCCAGTCATTTACAAAAATGCTAAATAGGGGAAAGGCATCCTGACAAACACTTTCCCGTGTTATTTAAAGACATTACTAGACATTTTTGAGAGGAAGCAACCCTTAGTACTCCATCAAGGAAGGACAAATAACAATAGCTAGCTACTATTTGATTTTCAAGCAGTCCTTTGATCTATCTGCCTAGTAACCTCCTAAAAAATAAGCCATACTGGTTTATTAAAGCTTCTCCTTAGTTGACATTTGTTGGCTGCGAATGACCATAACATTCATTTCTGCATGCTCAAAAACAAGCCTTTTAACAATCTGTTGTCAGTTCTGCATGCATGAATCAAGGTGCCCATAATTTCCAAAACCTACCCTATTCTAATCTTCAAAAATAGAGATGAAAGTTAGTCATTAATGATCTGTGGTATCTCTCCTATTTGCCATGACTTTTCAAAGACTACTAAACAGTAGCTCTGAGATTATGGCTGAAAATTCTGTTACCATCATAGTAATTTATCCGGCCTCATTTAAAATATCCTGGAGTTAATTTACTAATCCCTTACCTATCTTGGGCTAAAATTTTCACTTTTCGTAGTTTCTTCTCCATATTCAGTTGAAAAACCCATTTAGAAAAGAGAAGAAAAAATAGGAGTTGAATGATTCTGCTACTTCTTTGATATACTTTCTCTTATCATCTCTAAACAGTAGACTTATTATTTCCTTTTTCTTTTTAACAACTACAACAACAGAAAAGCCTTCCAGTTCCTTCTGGCCAACTTTACCATATTTTTGATCCTCAGTTTATTGGGGGCCCTAGTTTATGGCACTTTCATAATAGATTTGCTACACCTCTACCTTCATCCTTGATTACTCTTCCTTCTTTATATCTTCTACATATATTATTTAAACTTTCAGATGAGTAGACAGCCATTCAACTTTCCTGAGCTGTCTCCTGTTTTATTTAAATTATTTCACAATTATTCAGCTAAAAGTTTTTGGGTTTTTAAAATCTCCCTTTGTTGGGGCGCCTGGGTGGCTCAGTCGTTAAGTGTCTGCCTTCAGCTCAGGTCATGATCCCAGGGTCCTGGGATCGAGCCCTGCATCAGGCTCCCTGCTCAGCGGGAAGCCTGCTTCTCCCTCTCCCACTCCCCCTGCTTGTGTTCCCTCTCTCGCTGTGCCTCTCTCTGTCAAATAAATAAATAAAATCTTTAAAAAAAATAAAATAAATAAAATAAATAAATAAATAAAATCTCCCTTTGTTAGCCATAATCCCTTTTCGAGACTCAAGTCTGTGGGTCAAAAATTTTTTGTCTTTGGGGCGCCCGAGTGGCTCAGTCGTTATGCGTCTGCCTTCAGCTCAGGTCATGATCCCAGGGGCCTGGGATGGAGCCCTGCATCAGGCTCCCTGCTCAGCGGGAAGCCTGCTTCTCCCTCTGCCACTCCCCCACTTGTGCTCCCTCTCTCGCTGTCTGTCTCTCTGTCAAATAAATAAATAAAATCTTCAAAAAAAAAAAATTTTTTTTTTTGTCTTTGACCTTTTGTAAAACTTTCCCAAAGTTCAGGACACTTGTCTGACTCTAGAGTCCAGGGTTTTCTTTTGTGGCCATCATAAACCATGAGCTTGGAGTTCTCAACATTTTTTATATCGTAGCACATCATTTATGATAGTCTCCCATGTGACACACCCTCACCATTTACCCAAGTTTTACAAACCTCAAATATACCTTGTCTGAAAGTAAAACATTGTAATCATATTTGTCACATATATTTGCTATATGTCAGTTCTGATTGCTCTCTACAATGCTGGTAGTGACATTGAGAAACAGGCTCTTGATTACGTAGACTTTCACGCTACTTGCTACGTCAACCTTTTCCTCCCACTCAGGAAACCATACCTGTAAGAACGTAGGAGCAATGATACCATCAGATATCATTTGACTACACTCAAGTGTATGTATTTTTAGAAAGTAGCTGATTTACAATTTTAGTTCTTTCACTATTAGTAACACATTACTTAGGATTCACTTCCTGGGCCAAGACCATGAAGCTGAAGATGACAGAGATGATTTCTCCCCTCCACACCAGCAGCTAGCTTTTCCTCATTGGTCAAAATTAAATGCAGGCCTCACTTGATTTTGGTTATGAAGGCAGTCAGTAATTTACCTGATCAGGGTGGGCCAAGTCTCCTTTCTTAACAGATAATCCTCCTTTGTACAATCTGGGTGCCACTTGCCTCAGTAGTCCGTAACATTCTCCAGTAGTCATTATTTCTAACCTGGTAGTACTTTGGCAGTCTGTATGAACATTTTAAATATGGCAGTGAATTCCATCATGTCTTTAGAGTAAAAAAATGCAAGTTTTTGCAGTCTTCTAATTTAAAATAAGTTGATCCCGACAGAATTTGAAGCTAGACATAAAATTGTCTGTAAAAGGTATTTTTCTAACAAATCTTAACAATGCATACTGAATTTAAAACTGTTAGATGATGAGACAATGCACTCAGTGATGAAAGCACCAAGGACAAACAGGCTGGAAAGGAAAGAGAAGGAAAGGAGAGGAAATTATACATTTGGGCATTTTGGACAGGCCTTCCATCCATGCTGGTCTCCTCCTAATATACAGAGTATGTCTAAACTGGAATTCTTTTTCCTTTTTAATTAAGAGCCATCTGGAATGAACAATTTTTCATTGTCCAGCTCCTTGTATTATAATATCCACAGTATGTTACATTAAAGCCAATCTATTGCTTATGCAAAATATAGGATTTTCTTAGAACTTGCTTCTCAGAATATTTCAAGACTCCTGACACACCTTAATAAATACATTCTGTACTCCAATGTCTCCAGTGTAAAGAGAATATAATCTTTAGTAAAGGTGGTGATAAACTTTTTTTTAAAAAAAAAACCCCTAAATTTTATGTACAAAGCCCCTTTCCTATCTGTGTGCCCAACTCCAGTTCAATTTCCCTGATGTTTTTTACCTAGAAAATTTGACCAAGTTAATTGATTGAAACTGCTCTTCAGAATCCTAAAACATCCTTTTCAGATCTAAAAAAACCTTTCAAAGTTCTTCCCTGTAGCCAGGAAATCAAAATATAACATGGCAAAAGACAAACAGCTTAGCTGTGGTCCTTTGGCTACCTGAATATCTTCTGACAAAGCAGAAGGGAAAAAAAGAAATGAAGGAAGGAAGGGGGAGGGAGAGAAGGAGAAAAGGAGAGGAAGAGAAGAGTAAATATCACAATATTAGATTGTTTCAAAATGAGCACTTATTTTTTTTTAAAGATCCATACAGTCTATTAGCAAATGTATTAGGATGCAATGGTTAATATTTTTAGAATTGGCCTTACTATTTTCATGATCCTCTTTTTAAACTTCTTTTTGTTAATACCTATATTTCTAAGGATAAAGGAAGATTTTTTCTTACAATATTAATACAACTCTACAGTCTTGTAATGCATAATGGTACCAAGAGTTGGAGCCCTCCCTCTCCATTGGGTTGGACTTAACCTTAGTGAATGCAAAATTCTGTACTTTCTCACTTTCGCCCACTAGGCAACGGCAATAAATACCCACAGCAAATACCATAAAGCACTTCAAACATGATGAACATCAAGGCTTAGCTGGTTATACTAATCTTTCTTCACTTCCCAGAAAAACTATCTTTTTAAAATTCAGACTTCACTTTTTTACAACAATTCTCACATCAATTTATTTTTAAGAACTAAAACATTACCCTAAAACATACTATTAACTTATTAAGCACTACCCCAAAAATTATTTCTATGGACATCTTCCACACAACAAAAATCAAGACTGTTTGTTTTTTCGGTTCAGAAGTCGCATGGTAGCTTTTAAGTAATCTCTCCACCCAACATGGGGCTCGAACTTACAACTCCGAGGTCAAGAGTTGCAGGCTCTACTGACTGAGCCAACCAGGTGCCCCTCACAAGGTAATTTTTTTTAAAGCACAATTAAAAGCACTCCATTTGTGATTTTCATAGAGGATGTGAAAGTCTGAACAAAAGTCATCCAATCAGAGGGTCAACTACATCCTCAGATCCTTAATTGCGTGGAAGAAATTTTGTGGAGTTCACATGTACCTAAGCTGTAAAACCTTAGCAATAATACTCTGGCCTCGAACCTTCACTTTTAAAAGTCACCTGAGATTCCACACTTGACCTAGAACAAAGCAGCAGTTTTTCTGAATCATCTCTATGCCTTCGTGTCCAAAGTTCCCCTACACTTTGAGACCTGGGGGACAGGGTCTCAAATTGGATATAAGTTTCTTTTGCCAGATCATCTTCCCAGAAGGATTCTGACCTACATTGCAGTTTACAAACTTTGTACAACAGGAAAAAAATCAATGGCAAGACAACAACACAGGCAGTACCGCTCACCACGACAAGAAAAGACACTCGAGAATCACCTTCTTCTTTAACTCTGTCAGTAGAAAAGGTAATACATTGGTCTTTCTGGGGAGGCACTCCTTTCGGACAGACACATGCTATGTATTGCCTACCAGGCTCCAAGCCATCTATGGTTACTTGGCTCTTGCTGGAGTCTGAATTCAGCAGCAGCAGGTCCTTCTCACCATACTTGGAGTACCATACTGTCATCTCAGACTTATGTGTGGTGTTGATGGTGTTCCACATCAAAGTCACACTCTCTTCAGTCTCACCGACTACCCTGAGATTTTCTATCGTGGCATTCTTTTCCATTGGCGTCGCTTGATCCACTGATGCCAACTCTTCTTTTTTACTTGCACTGGCTGAGGGAAGCTTACTTCCACCCCTCTCCACCTTTAATTTTCTTTCCCCATCTGGGTGGAGCTGGAGTGACTGCTGGCTGGCCATGGTGGGGCTTGTTGAAATCCTAGTGCTTAGAGTTGTGGCTGAAGAAACGATGGAGGAGAGGAAAGGAGATGAGGAGAAGAAAGCAGTGGAGGGAGGAAATGAAGTAGAAGTAGAAAGAAAAATGGAAGAAGCAGGGGAGGAAGAAGGCCAGGGAGATGACAGTGAACCAGGTATGTGTGTAGCTCTAGCTCCGGGCTGGACTTCTTCCTCAGGGTGATCTCCAGTTCTTTCAGAGGTATCTGATGATATGGTTGTCGTGACAACACCAACCACTGTCACAGTAACCACAGCTTCTGACATTCCAGCCAAATTTTTGGCCTTACATTTGTAATCCCCAGCATCCTTGTAAGAAATGCCTGTCAAGCTTATTATGGACCACCTGACTCCTTCCCCTGGAGATTCCTGAATTACTGTAAGAAAAAATATATATATACTCTGTGAGGGGAAAAAAAGGAGAAACTCAAGCAACATGCTAACCGATCTGGTTTTACATGCATCCCTTTCATATAAACCAAGAGGGAAATGGCACACTGTCACCAGTCTCTGATAGAAGGTGATAGTTCTGTAAATTGTCTACACGAAGGTCTAGGACATGTCAAGTACCATGAGGTCTGTATGGAGAATGGTATTTTAAAAAGACACAAGGGTATGAATTGGGAGACTTGGTTTTAGTAAACGTTTGTTCACAGTAACCTGTAATTTCAGACAAGTCAGTTAGCATCTTTAGGCCTGTTTCTGTACTTTTAAAATAAGGGGATAAGACAAAG
Organism: Leptonychotes weddellii; assembly: GCF_054177405.1. Lineage (NCBI taxonomy): Eukaryota > Metazoa > Chordata > Mammalia > Carnivora > Phocidae > Leptonychotes > Leptonychotes weddellii. Next base: position 96,582,153 of record NC_138370.1, read on the forward strand.
TGATCTCAAGGATGCCCTCCAATTTTAACTCACTGTGGTCCCATAAAATGGTTTTTACAAGATCTTAAATATTTCCCCAAATATTTTTTCATTGTAATAAAATACTATCTATCTACACAGCCAGATGGCATAGCAGATCATTTTCTGGCATAGAGAAGTCATAATTAGTAGTCTCAGTCTTTCATTTTATATTTAATCTAGATAAATTAGTAAAACATGGATTCTTTTATTTGTAGAATAATATATAGTTTTTGCAAAATTGGAATTTTACTTTCCTAAACACTAAAACCTAACATATTACCATTCTGTCTTGATTTCTGAAGCTTTCTGTAGAATAATAATGTACTAAGCAGTATCTTAGTATCCCAAAATTTAACTTAATACCATAAGCTGTGGGCCATTTACTATCTACTTATAAGAATATTAGGGCTTAACTATTTCTTATTCCATCAGGTTTCATTATTTTTACTTTGATTTACATTTAATTTTAAGGAGTTTTTAAAATATGTATCACTTTAATTCATCAGAATATCACTATTGAAACTAAGGCCAAAACATTGAGTTGGTCATAGTAGGATCTAAAAAGTCTATGTAACCAATATTTCTAAAAATTATACTTTTTGCTTCATGATAAGGTTTGCATGTAATTTATTATTTAAATGATCATTCAAAACTGAGAAACCTGTATGAAAATCTTTTCTAAGAAAACTGTAATAGTTACACATTTTAAAGTGAGCCATATCCAAGATGATGCAGCAAGACAAAGGGCCTTACTTGCAATCATCCAGCCACTAGATCATGTTGTTTTCTATCTAAAAAAAAATCAGATTGTCTAATTTCATCTATGTAGTTAGATATACTGAGGAAAATATTAACCAATAAAATGAACCTTTCAAATTCCTTTCACCCAACAATCTTGGCATATTTTATTAGAATTAACTAGCCAATTTTGGGGGCACCTGGGTGGCTCAGTCGGTTAAACGTCTCCCTTCAGCTCACACCATGATCTCAGGGTCCTGGGATCTAGCCTGCATCGGGCTCCCTGCTCTGCGGGGAGTCTGCCTCTCCCTCTGCCCCTCCCCGTGCCCGTGCTCTGCCTGTCTCTCAGATAAATAAATAAAATCTTTAAAGACAGGAAAAAAGAAAATACCTGTATAATTAACTGGCGAGCTGTCGGATCTGGTCCAGGTGAGCTGTGGGGTAGGGTAGCCAGAAGCGTCACACCGCAGCAGAACATTACTGCCCAGAGCAGACGTGATCTGGGTGGCCGAGGTCATAACAGACGGCTTCACACACTGCTCCAGCTCAGCCCGCTGAAACAAAATCCCTGTCAGGCGCTCAGGCTCACTACAGATCATCAGTGGATCGAGAAGCACTACAGCAGGGTCCGCAACTTTTGACAGCTCGATCATTTTGGAAATGTGACAGTCACAGAACCAAGGGTTGTCCTGCAGACCTAAACCAGAAGGGAGGAAAAGATTGATAAAGGTTATTCTGTTGACTTTCGCTTACATCACAACCTCTTGGGCAAGCAGGGGTCTGCACTGTCTCCCTAAAAAGCAGAAGTGCTTTGAGAGATGAAATGGAATCACCTCCCTGTCAGTCTTGCCCTGCAGTTTGGCTACCTGAATGAACAGAGCCTGTCAGGTCAGGTCATTAGTGATCATAGCCAACATTTACTGAGCATGTACTCTGGACAAGGCTCTGTTCTAAGCACTTATCTGTATTGTTTCATTTAATCCCAAAAGATGAGGAAGAGGATTACTACTCCCATTTTAAAAATGAAGAAGCTGAGGTACAGAGAAATCAAATGATTTGAGCAGGGCCATATAGCTTAATCAGCATCCAAGCCAAGGTTTTAATCCAAGTACCACAGAACACTAGAAATACAGGGCTAGAGATAGTTCTAGGGTGCTAGGAAAGTACTAATATTATTGTAGATATTGGAGGGTGTAGAGAGGCACCTAATTCAGCCCACACTATGTCATGGTTTTGTGTGATTTGAAGACCTGTGAAGGTAGTACAAGTTCTGTGTAGCAGAAGTATAGAGTGAGAAGCACGCAATGTCAGGAGGTAAGACTGGAAACGGGCAGAGGCTGGAACAGAGCTTGGCATGAATGTCATGCGTGGTGGCCGAGAAGGTGCACTGCTCAAAGCCCCTTCATCAGAGAATCAGCAGCAAGGAATACAGTTAGCTGACAGCCTCCAATTGGAGGACTGCCTCCCTCAGCGTTCGGACTGTTAGCAGAAGTGTGTTGGCCTTCAAGGGGACCGTCAGTGAGAGCCTTCAAGGAAAGTGAGGAAAATGTAACTATTGGAAACTAGAGGAAAGGAGACCTTTGATGGAGTAGCAGAAAGTTGAGAAACACTGTCACCTGTGGTTAACATGGAAAGTATAAAGTGCACTCAATGAAACGAATGTTCTCGCTAAGGATATTTCCACACCAAGTGCTGAGAGTGCTACCTGGCGTCTTCTTGCTGCTCACGGTAAAATGGGAAAGGACAGACAGCAGGTAAGGAAGAACCGTTAAAGAGAAAGGAGCCGAAACTTGCTGGGTTCAATAATAAAACTGAACGTAGTAAAAAAAAGTAAAAAAAAAACAACCTACTTCTTACTCCTGGCCTCTCCAAAGTTCTCAAACTAAGAAAGGCCTTCTGAGCAAAAATCAGATCCAGGGAGGGTGAAACTATAAAATTATTTGCTAAGACCCCAGAAAGATCTCAGAGGGTGCTTCAGAGCCCTTGGCAGACAAAAGTCTCTAAGGATGTTAAGGGTGATGATGTCCCACAGCAGCCTCACATAAAGCCCAAGGCTGCAGGGGCTTTATCTCAAAAAGGTTTGTGGTTGTGGCTTTTTACCAGTAGAGTAGATTATACATTGATTAATAAGGAGAAAAGACAGAACTGCAATTTTTTAAAATGCTGACCATGTTGGAAGATTTAAACGTTCATTCGTAAATTCTTTTTACATCTATTTTTGTTTATATTTATGTCTATTTTTATCATAATAGCACTTCATGACGATTGGTTCATATTTTTCTTCCAGTATTGGTAAAAACTCACTGTTTTTTTTTTTTTATCTTCTATCTTAGAAATTTCATTTATGGGTGAATTACCTTGAACTTCTTCCTCTTACATTTAGTCCTATGAATCTATGACCAGTCTCTAATATCCAACTTGCCAGCAAACATCAAATTCATTCTGTCATGTAATAATTACTATGTGGGTAAATGTTATGCTCTCAAAACACTTGTTATGCTAGATTTTTGCTTTATAAAATAATAACAAAACAAGCTGACAGTTATTGATTGCTTCCTGTGTGGCAAATATTGTACTCTGTCAGGAATTGTAAAAGGGTCTGAGTTTTATCCTACTTTAGATGGCCAACACCTCTCAGTTGGTCAGAGATGGAGGATAGTTTACAGCTCTGGAGGAAGACATTATCTTCATTATACTGGGCAGTAAACATGCCTACCCTTTCTCTGGAGGGAGACATACCTTTACCTTCCAAAGCAGTTCTGTACACAAACATCCTTAAAAAGATAGTTGAGGACAAAAGACAGTCAGTGACGGCCTCTGGCTCACAAGACTTGCAGAAATATGAGAGGCCTTGGAAAATTATCTTCCAACAGTGCTAAGCATGCTAAAGGATTTGTCTACCTCAATCCTGACAATAGCTGAGGTAGATAACATTAGTACCATCCTCATTTTAAAGAGGAGAAAGCCAACACTCAGAGAGGTTAAGGGATCTGCCTGTGGTCATACAACTGGATATAGTCAGGATTTGAACCTTGGTATCCTGATTTTAAAGCTTTCATTCTCAAGTTCTACCTGTCTTACCTGACCTCAGGAAGTTAGTATGATTCTTTTGAGTTTCACATCAGAGAGGACACTAAAGCACAAAGAGATTATTGCCTTGATTCTGTAAGTAGCTTAGAATCCTGACTAAGTCCCAGATGTTTCAGCCTCCTAATCTAATATTCCTTCCACCATAACTCATTTCATCACCTAAAAACATCTAGAGCCATGGGTGGCAGCTCTAAGTGCTATTATCTATAAACACATGTCAAAGCAGTGATGTCTGGAGCACAAATGTCTACATAGGGAAAGATCCAAGAACTGTAACATTAACAGTTTTATTCATGCTTTGAAACTATCATAAACATGTGTTAATGGTGAAATAAAAATTTTTTTAAAGATTTATTTACTTATTTGAGAGAGAAAGAAAGAGAGCACGCGTGCGCACATGAGCAGGGAGAGGGGCCAAGGGAGAGGGAGAGAGAGAATCTCAAGCAGACTCTCTGCGAGCATGGAGCCCAATGCGGGGGCTCCATCTTACAACCCTGATATCATGACCTGAGCTGAAATCAAGAGTCGGACACTTAACTGACTGAGCCACCCAGGTGCCGCAACAAAATTCTTTTAAAAATTAATCCGGGGCACCTGGGTGGCTCAGTTGTTAAGCATCTGCCTTCCGCTCAGGTCATGATCCCAGGTTCCTGGGATCGAGCCCCACCTCGGGCTCCCTGCTCCGTGGGAAGCCTGCTTCTCCCTCTCCCACTCCCCCTGCTTGTGTTCCCTCTCTCACTGTGTCTCTCTTTGTCAAATAAAATAAAGTTAAAAAGTCAAATAAAATAAAATCTTTGGGAAAAAAAATATATAAAATAATAAATAAAATAAATAATAAAAATAAAAATCCAACTGGCTCTGTCTTAAAGTTATATAAAACAGGAAAATATTTTTAAATCCTCAAATATATTTATTCTAGCTTTGAAATATCAAGGTTGGGCACCTGGGTGGCTCAGTCGTTAAGCGTCTGCCTTCGGCTCAGGTCATGATCCCAGGGTCCTGGGATCGAGTCCCACATCGGGCTCCCTGCTCTGCGGGAAGCCTGCTTCTCCCTGTCCCGCTCCCCCTGCTTGTGTTCCTGCTCTCGCTATATCTCTCTCTGTCAAAAAAATAAATAAAATCTAAAAAAAAGAAGAAATATCAAGGTCAAAGGCACAACTTTTAAAACCCGAATAATAATAGTGACCTGAGTGTTGAACCCATTCATCAAGTGTTTTGTTTTGTTTTGTTTTCCTTTTGGGGACAGAGGTACAAAAACTCCCTGAAGTTAAACTGTTATTTGTACTGCATTCCTTCAAGGCAACATACCAACCACAATCACAGTAATTTGCACTAAAATTTAGCTCATCTAACTATTCTTGGAGAGGGGCAAATCAACTTTGCTTTATTCCTTTTCTAAAAGGATAATGTTTTCCATGCATCACAGTAGTTGAATTAAAAGTGCTATTTTTTGGTGAAAAGTCAGCAATAAATTTCTGTTCAAAAGTAATTCTGCAGACTATAAGCTCTTGAAAGCAAAAACCATGCCTTAGTCAGTTTTGTGGTGGCAGTGGCATTTAACAAATCGGGGGAAAGTAAGGTCTTTTCGACAAATGGTGGGGGAACAACTGGACATCTGCATGGAAAAAACCTCAACCCCTACCTCACACTGTACTCAAAAACTGTTTTGAGATGGACCACAGTCATAAGCATAAAAGTTAAGAATATTAAAGCCAGAAATTGAATATATAAGTTAAAACTATAAGGAAAATAGAATCTCTGACTTGTAGGCAGGCAAATATTTCTTAGATGAGACACACAAAGCACTAACTATAAAAGAAAGAACTGATAAATCAGATGTCATTAAAATTTAAAACTTTCAGGGCACCTGGGTGGCTCAGTCGTTAAGTGTCTGCCTTCAGCTCAGGTCATGATCCCAGGGTCCTGATATTGAGTCCTACATCGGGCTCCCTGTTCAGCGGGGGGCCTGCTTCTCCCTCTCCCACTCCCCCTGCTTGTGTTCTCTCTCTCACTGTGTCTCTCTCTGTCAAATTAAAAAAAAAAAAAGATTAAAAATAAAATAAAATTTAAAACTTTCTTTCCAAAGACACCATGAAGAAAATGAATAAATCACAGATTTGGAGAAAATATCAATAACACATGTAACTAACAAAAGGCTTGTATTTAATAATAAAAAAAATTTTTTTTTAGTTATATATTGGCATAAAGGAATATAGCAATGACCAATAAGCCAATGAAAGCATGGTCAACACCATTAGTCTTCAGGGAAATGCAAATTAAAATCACAATGTCAAATCACTCCCTGACCCATCACCCCCAGGAAAGGCTGAAATGAGAAAAATCTGACAACATCAAGTGTTGGTAAGGATACGGAGCAAGTAGACTGTTGTACAGTACTAGTGGGAGTGTACAATGGTTCAACATCTTTGGAAAATTGGCAGTTTCTTAAAAAGATTTATAGCCATCCTGTGACCTAGCAATTTGAAGACTAGGAATTTATCCAAGAGAAATGAAAATATGTGCTACAAAAAGCTTTGCACAAGAATGTTAATAGCAGCTTAATTCATAATAGCTAAAGACTGGTAACAGCCCATGTGTCCAAAAACAGAAGAAAGGATGAACAATTCATATATTCATAAAACTGAAAATGATTCAGCAGAAGGAACTACCCATACATGCAGTGACGTGGATGAATCTCAAAAACAATAATGCTAAATGAAAGAAGCCAGGCACAAGGGCCGTCTTACACGATTCCATTTACGTAAAATTCTAGGGCAGACAAAATTAACCTATTGCAATGAAATAAAAACAGTGGTTGCTTGAAATGGAGGACATTGATTGAGAAGAGGAGCAGGGGAACTTCCCAGTGTGATGAAATTATTCCATATCTTAATGAGGGTGTGGGTTTCGTGGGGGTATTTCATTTATCATCATTTACTAAGCTGTACACTTAAGATCCACGTGTGCAAATTATACCTCAACTCGTCAATTTAGAAAAGGCTTTAAAAACAAAAGAATGATATCTCTGGAGATGGACTGAACTTGAAGCTTGACTCTGCATCTTCACCAGCTGTACAAAGCAGGTAATAATCACAGACCCAATTTACGGCATTGTCCTGAAGGCTGAGATACTGCCAGGGAGTCCCCAAAAGAGCACCTGGCAAGGAGTTAACTATGTGGATTTATCTCCTCTGTGCCTCGAAAAGAACAGGCATATCAACAGGGATTGAGGAGTGTTTTTGAATTAAATGAATGCCATTTTAGAAAAATTTTGTGGGAATACTCGTGTGGCTACTGCCCTTCAGGTAAACTTTATTCTGAACAGGAAAAGAACTCATGTTTGCAATTGAGCAAATTCAAGTACCAGTAAAAAGCCCCCCAAAAACCATTTTATGCCCTCTCCTCCTGCATGCTTTTTCCAAGACAAAGAGTATTGGGCCTTACAGGGTCTGCCTGTGTAAATATTTGTGTATCCCTGAGGAAGAGGCCATGGAAATTTACCTGTATTGCAAATAAAAAATCCAGTCTAGTTTCACAGTTCATTTAAATGTTTACTTGCAGGACACTAGTTTATGTTTATATGATACATTAGAGGACAATTTTATTAAGTTGATATTTTTACTCATGTAGAAAAGAGGAGTAATGGAAAAGCCTCTTCCTAATTTTTTTTTTTTTAAAGATTTTATTTATTTATTTGAGAGAGAGCAAGCACATGAGAGGGGGTAGGGTCAGAGGGAGAAGCAGACTCCCTGCCGAGCAGGGAGCCCGATGCGGGACTCGATCCAGGGACTCCAGGATCATGACCTGAGCCGAAGGCAGTCGCTTAACCAACTGAGCCACCCAGGCGCCCCTAATTTTTTTTTTTAAATAAAGACATGACTTAAAGAGATCAGTAATGCATATATGAAGAAGAGAACTCTGGTATTATTACATACAATACCTTGCATGACAAAGGAATGGGGAACAGCAAGAGCTGTGGAGCCAAACCACCTGTATTCATACCCCAGCTGCATCACTGTGTGATGGGTACATTTGGACACGTGGCTTAACGTGTATCTCAATTCTTCTTCTATAAAATGGGGATGAAATGGTACTTACCACAGGGTTAACATGAGACCAGAAAAAGTTAAATCTATAAAGTATAAGAACTGGGTTTGGCCCTGAGCTCCATTAATATTAGCTATTACTATTGTTACAAACAGAACTTCCATCTGCTAACAGTAATAAACACAAGACACTAACAAATAAAACAGACTATATTCCACTATAATAATAGAAAAGTAAATTCTCCAGGGCACCTGGAAAGATATAATTGCTACAGTTAAACACTGAATTCTAGAAAAGCTAGTACTGGTTTTCATCACCATATTTTAATGATGAAATTGGAAGACTCAGATATAGGTAAAATAACAGAAAAAGCTAAAATAGAGGAGTCTTTCTTTATAAGACACTCCCATCTCAGATTAGCAATTCGGTAATTTGATTTTATTTTCTACTATATATCTCCTCTTGGTAAATCTAAAGAAACTTAGAAAAATGTGTAGAGAAACAGAATCTCAATATTTACATTAAGACAATTTCCAGCTATTAGTCCTAAGGACTAAATTAGTGGCTAAAATAGAGTAAATAAATACTATCGTATAGGTTTACATGGTGCCTATTATGGTATACATAATAAGAAGGACTCCACAACTATCGTTAAATTAATGTTTTTTCCACTCACCCTACAATACTTCTTTTATTCTCTAATAAAAATGTTTGAAGCACTAGATAAGCAGTAGGCAAACATAAAATAGGTATAGAATAAATACATGATTTTTCCTCTTTCTATTTGGTTCTAATCACCCATACTTTTAGTCTCATAAGCACCAAAATGCATTTACATTTCAACCAAAGCAATGCTAAAATCATTTAAGTGCTGTCACAGCATTTTCCTTTTTATCAAAAAAAAAATTCAATTTATCTTTATTTATTTGTACTTCACTTCAGCAAATATTTGAGCATGTGATATTGGTCAGTAGGGATTCCTGGCACAAATTTAGCATCGAGTTGCTTCTCACACCAAAAGGCTTAAAAATCATTTCACTGGCCAAACACTCAGTTCTTTTCATCCTGTGAAATACAACCTCTTCTGTGGCCCTGATGGACATCACAAGTGAACTGACAACACAGCCTTATTGGGTGAACAAGAATTTAGTAGGAGATCGAATTGATTGATGAGAGCCTTAGGCTTATGTCTCACACAAAAGTATGGGAGGCCTCACTGCCCACAGGTACCCCTGAGAAGGGTCTCAGCTCATTGATTTCAATCTGCAACCATATTTACTGGGCATTCGCCATGTGCAGAGTGCCATGCAAAGCACTGCGGGAAGATACAAAAAAAGGAAGAGAGAGACTTAGTGGAAGGAGTTTATACTTTAAGAACCAAAGACAGGGCGCCTGGGTGGCTCAGTTGGTTAAGAGACTGCCTTCGGCTCAGGTCATGATCCTGGAGTCCCTGGATCGAGTCCCGCATCGGGCTCCCTGCTTGGCAGGGAGTCTGCTTCTCCCTCTGACCCTCCTCCCTCTCATGCTCTCTGTCTCTCATTCTCTCTGTCTCAAATAAATAAATAAAATCTTTAAAAAAAAAAAAAGAACCAAAGACAAATACCCACAGAACCTAAACAAAGTCAAGATCAAAGTCTACAAAACAAATCACAGCTACACTAATCCATTAGAAGATTGTCTTCATCATTTCTTTTTAGATTAAGAAAATCTGGAAGCTATTCTCCCTAACTAATAAATCCGCTGCCACCTCATAAAGATGCCAGTGCCCCTCTTCCACTCCTGAAGAGCCTGCTGAAGGGCTGAACAGAGAACAGAGCAGGTTGACTGTGGCAGAGCGTGGAGCACTGATGTGCTCTCAGAATCAGGGCAGGTTGGTAGATTTTATCACTCAGCCCCAGGCTCGCTAACAGCAGCATTAGCCTCTCAGTCTATGAGGCGCTCTCCTCTCCCTCCTCCAGCAACACACACAGCCATTACACCTTACACAGGGTAAACAGGTCAGCTGACCTAGGTCAAGCAAAGAAAGTGCCATCCCAACAAAAGTGCAAGTAGAGAGCAAGGAGCCAAATTCAATACATATGAAAAGACTGGACAACTGAAGGCATGCAAAACAAATTATCTGGACCCGAGAAGCCCAGAGGCTTCTGAACTTACCAAGAATAATTCTTCGTGGTGTAAGGTCCAGGCTTCGTGATGATGTTGTAAGTAAGTGGGACCAGCTCTCCAGGAAATCTGGTGGTAGTGTGGTTAGTCTGTTGCTTGATAAATCCAAGTAGGCAAGGTTCTTCAGGTACCTGACCACCTCATTTGGCACACTGGCTATTCTGTTGTTGTGCAAATCCAGGGTCCTCAGATGGGGCATGTCCAGCAGAGATGCCCAAGGGAAAGCAGCCAGAGAATTTCCATCCAAGCGCAACTCACGCAGCTGCTTTAGGTTGTAAAAGCTGCTGACATCAAGACTGGCCACGGAATTGTAAGTCACCCAGAGGTACTGGAGCTCCACCAGGTAGTAGAAGGCCTGTGCAGGGATCCTGCGGATGACAGTCTTCTCTAGACGTAGCTTCACAGTGTCCACAGGTAGGTTCGTAGGGACCTCGTTCATATCCAGGTCATTGCATAGCACCGACCTAGTGTCACAAGACCAACGGAAGGGAACTTGCTTTCCAAGACCCATGTGAAAAAATAATACCTGAAACATGCATCACTTTTTCATTTCCTACTGGTTTCACAAAATATTCGTTCAGCCTGACTGACCTATTCATAATTCATCATCATCTTCTTCTAGATTGAACCGTATGAAATGGCCATTTTTGTAGGTTAAAAATGATCAAATATAAGCAATTTCAGGTGGTTCAACCTAATACAGATGGAGTTCTTTATGTGTCAGGCCTATGTAGCATACCACATCTGGCTTATTTGATCATCAACAGCCCTATAAGGTAGATATTGGGTAATAGGTAAAGGCACGGGCTCTGGAGTCAGGCTGATCTTGGTTCAGATCTAAGCTCTGCCACTTCTCTGTGGCCATGAAAAGCCACTTCACCAGTCCCTCAACTTCAGTTTCCCATATAGCACTGTTAGGATGATTAATTGAAATGGATATAAAGTTTTATACCTTCCTGGCACATGATAGGCACTTAATGGCTATTTGCTATTTTTATCATCAATCTCATTTTTACAGAGAAAATAATTGAGGCCCACCAACACAAGGTACCTGCCCAAGGTCACATAGCTAATGGGTTACACAGCTGCCTTTCAAACCCACATCTGTCCAACTCCAAAATACACACTCCTAACCTCTTTAGGAAATGGCCTATTTTTTTTAAAAAAATCCCCTGTTGAAGTTATAAACTGATCCTCTTTAAGAAGGTAATTTAATTTTAAAAAGGGAGGGAGGGAGGAAGGAGAAAGAAAAAGGAAGTGTTCACACTAGATGCTTAAAGTTGAACTCTATTTTAATAATGTGACTGGCGCATTGCTCTCAGCCTAAGGAATAAACCAGAAACTGCGAGTTTATTCCTTTTACCACTCACTAACTGAAGTGACCTTGAATAAGTCACATCGTGATCTTGTTTAGTGGCACGTGTAAAACAGGCATAGAAAAACAAGCCTGTCCCATGTGTGGGTGTGAAGGATGAAGAATCAGAGAATTTAGATTCATTTTAGCCTGAAAAAAGACCTATTTATCATTATATACTCACCCCCACTGGATTGCTGAAAACAGACAATAAAAATTTTGCAAAGCATAGCCTAAATTGTATAATGTATAAATACATTAGATGCACAAATACATTATACTTGTACATAGTAACAATGAAACAGCCGTTCGGTAAAAACACATGACATTAGATCAGTGAATTTCAAAAGTCAGCGTATAATGTGAAGAGAGGTAGATAGCATAAAGCTGGGGTGTACTGACGATAGGGTCATCTCCTTTCTGTAACTTTAGGAGATGGCTCTATGGAATCATTGAAATTCTCTGGGAACACCTCTTATTCTTCATCTCTATTCTGTATTACAAATTCCATTGCTACTTTATACAGGAATGATCTGGTTTCTACTCATTAGGTCAGCATTCCAGTGTGATGGAAGAAAGCCTACATAGGAAGCTGAAAGGTCTTATCAACTAGTCCCTGCATCAGTTCAGTGCTGTGACCTTGGACAAGTCATTTAATGTCTGTATGGTTGTGTTTGTCTATAAAATGACAGCAGTCGAACTAGATTATTTCTAGAGTCCTTGCTAGTCCTAATACACTACGGTTTTTATAAAATCCATCAATAATGGGGCCATCACCAAGAAACATTTCTGTGACTTTTCTCAAAAGTACCCTGCCCTGAGTCATTAACTGCTTCATATCTTTTGCCAAGTAGGTCTTTAATTTGTTACATTGTTCTCTTTGTCTCAAACCACCTAGTGAATATCTCAAAAAGATACCATGAGTTGGTTAAGTTCATACAATAACTAGACAAATTACTCAAAAATATGTTTTAAGTGTTATTATTTACTCGTTTAAAGTTGTAAGACATAAATTGGGCGATTCTTTCAACAAATTATTTTCTGTAAGAGGCTCACTGTTCACTTCAGCCAAGTCACAAAATAATCTTATTTTGTTATTAAATACACTCTTCCAGGGGCACCTGGGTGGCTCAGTCCTTAAGCATCTGCCTTGGGCTTCGGTCATGATCTCAGGGTCCTGGGATTGAGTCCCACATTGGGCTCCCTGCTCAGCGGGGCGCCTGCTTCTCCCTCTCCCCACCCGGCCCTCCCCCCACCCACCCCATGCTCTCTCTCACGCTCTCTCTCCTCTCAAATAAATATCCTCTCCAAAAAAAAAAAAATCAAGTTCTACCATGTTTAGCTAACAAAAGTCCTGTTTTGCATTTAACTTCTATCTCAAAGGACTCACATATATATAAGTATTAATTATTCTCAATTCACAGGTAGATGTTAAAGCAACCCAGAGGTTGACTAACTTCTGTGAGGCCCCCCAGTATCTGCAACAGACAGAATTGATCCGCATCTTTCAAACTTTTCTTTGTAAACTCCAAAACTTTAAAATGAAAAATCTTAATTATGAACCTCTCTAATTTCACCCTTGTGATCTTCCTTCCTGCTTTTTAAAATCTATCTAGTTGGCATGAATAACCCTCAAAATGAAATGGAAAACCAGGGAAGCAAATCATCTGGGCACGTCAAGTACCTCCTGACCTGCCCTCCCCTCCTGGGCTTTCTTTCTATAAACAAGCTAAGCTGGCCACACTCATTTCAGTGGTTTTGACCTCCTGAAAGGGACATGTTGTGAATATGAGTGCAATGGATATTTTTGTAATACAGAGTGTGTTTGAGAATCTCAAATAATTTGAGGGGCTTTTAAAAGCTAAGCTGCTCAAAATGAAAACAATGGAGTGGGCAACCGGTATTAAAACAATGGAGTTAAAGCTATGTAAATTAAACCTTCTCTCCTCCGATATCTGGCCAACAATTTGCTTTCAAAACAAGGCTGTCTAGGTGGAGTTCTTTTCCTTAGAATCATTAGAACACTTAGTAGCAAAGAGAGGAGCATACCTTGATCCCGTGCCGTCATTTCTGCCATGATAATCGCAGGTGCACTGTGAAGGACATAAACAGCTCACTCCCTCCAAAAAGCTAATAAGCACAATGCACAGACATGCTGAGAGACACATCACTCTTTCTAGAGGTTATTTGAACAAAAAGTAAAAACCAAATCCTAAACTTCAGAAACTGGTGTGCCAGGAATACAAACAGCCATTTAGTAACAGCAGATTACATGGGATTAGCTGAGATCTGTAGTTACTTAACCTTCAAGTGTATTTTACAGGGGATCAATCGACCTAGCCTTTGAATATGGTTTCAGCAAAGTAACACATTCTAAGGAAAATGAAAATGAAGCACATGTCAAGAAAATTTCAATAGGTGCCCATATCCAAATTTGCAAGAAAATAAGTCCTTTTTCTGTGGATGTAATTGCTACTATGTCTTGAAGATACACTTAATGTTAAAAATAATTCAATCTTTTAGCAGATGCTAGAAAATACTGCAGATTATTTATAACATTATAAATTTTATTTTTTGCATTTATGATCTCCAAAAACAAAGTAAAAAAATCTAGTACCTAGATTTTTTAGACAAAATGCTTCAATCCACCACTAAGTGGCAGGACTAAGACTCTGGCTCTCCCAGGTCACTTCAGAGCAGTGTAAGGCTTATCCCAGCAGTTTGTAATGAAGGCCATGATCTATCTTCAAGAATATATTTTATTCTCAACTAGTTTCTCAATACAGGCATCAAGCCATATCTGAAAATCAACCGTCATGTCTTTTAGCAAAATTAGGCTCTATCAGAAAATAAAAATTAAATTCAATCATTAAAAACTACCTCCATGTACATAAGATGGAAAATCCTCATGGATAATTGACAATCAAGGATTTAGGTTTTACACACACACGCACACACACACACACACACACATATCTGGGCACATCAGGTACCTCCTGAATGGCCCTGCCCAATAACACACACACACACACACACACACACACACACACATATATATAATTTAATCTTGTTATTATATTGGGTGGTTCTATCAACAATTTAAACCAAAAATCTTTTCAAAAGAAAGTCAATTCTATAAAAATAAGAATATTATGGGAAATGTTATTTAAAATTGATAGGATGCATATAGAAACAATAAAGTCAGAAAAATTTGCTCAATTAAAAAAAAATAGCACAGATTTTAAATGTCCACTATTTAAACAATGGTTATGTAAAACAACAAATAATTGAGTCTACAAATGCATTCAACATTCAACAATTTTTTTTTATTGAGTGCCTACTATGTGCCAGGCAAAATGCATCTATCTGCTAAGGATACATCAAAGAACAAGCATACAGCTATCAATGGACATAAAGTTTCAGTTAAGCAAGACAATATGTTCTACAGATCTGCTGTACACGTAGTTACCAATACTGTACTGTACACTTAAAAACTGGTTAAGAGGATAGATACATGTTGCGTTCTTGCCAGAATAAAACGAATTTCAGACAAACAAAACAGGAAAAAGAGAACAAATATACAAAAAAATTGATTAAATTAATTCTAGTGGCAAATACATGGAAATACATATACAGAAAAATGTTAATTAAAAATGCAGAATACATAAGATATGCACAGAGATTATATTGCTATATAAAGTATGTGCATCAACTAATGTGATTTAGAAGCAACAGTGTTTAATATTTTTGTCAAATAGCAGAAGTTAATAATTGTATTACAATTTTAAAAGTGTGAAATGCTAAAAATGTTTTCCATCTGCCTAGGAACAACTCATTTCAGTAATTTACTTATTGAAGACTATTATTATCATTATTAATTTATTTTAACATTAAAATAGTGGCTACTTCTAGTCTAATGGAGAGTCCAGGCAAGTTACGAGGTCATTGATGCAGTGTAATGAATGCCATGATTGGGAGAAAGAGAATGGGCCTTAATCTCATGTGCCTAGATTCATCAAAGGAGATGAATAGTTAAGTTTACATGAAGGAAATAAGCAATCATTAGAATAGCCATCCCACAAACAGAAGAACCCGGAGCTACACTTGAGGAATTCAGGGTCTAATAAAACAATAATCTATGTCTGCATCTGGTCTAAACAGGATCATATTTAAAATAAAACTAAACCACTGGGGAAAAAAGTAAATAAGATATTTTGATGCTGTGTACTTTTTCTCTTATTTCAGTTTCTTCCAGGAGTCAGTGGATTTTGAGATACATCCATTGGTAAAACACTCGTCACGGGCATTGCTTGGTGAGTCTGACATTTGAACATGGCAAACATTGCCTTCCGAAATCTGCAGTAAGAAAGGGGAAATCTGGCATTATCCTATAACGACTTGGAACTCTTAAAGCATTTTCGAATATGTCTAAGACACCTCTACTGCTAACTGACATCTCCAAATAAACTTTTGCCTCCAACTTTAACATCCCCTGTTAAGAACATTCATAAATATAGAAGGTATAGTTATAGTTAAAGACCAGTTTTGCACCATTGATTATAAACATTGAAGACATTTAATAAAAATCAAAAATTATGTCTGTTTAAGATGACACTTCAAATGTCAGTTACAATTTACTTGAACTAAGGATATGCATTTCACACATTTGTTCTTCTGAACAAAGGCCAGTTGAAATTAAAGGGAGCTTGAGAATGACTAACCTTTCCAAAAGAACTACCAATAGAATCTGAATTTAAAATATGTTCTTTATTCTTCTTATGTGATCTGTTTGGTCTTAAATTTTTTATGTTTCTTTGTATACCTGTAGCTAAAGCTGCTCTCCCAAACATGTGCATAAATACAAACGTTTGCATTTCAGGATCAAATTACCTGGCCTCTACTGAGATTTTTTTTTGATCAAATATTTAAGGACAATAAATTGGTTATTCCATCTTTTAGCAGTAACAGGAAGTAAAATAATCTAGGCTTCATTGAGGAGACAGAAATCTTTGCTGAGTTCCAACAAAGGGAGAAGGAAGTATTCTTTATTGTCCTGAATGACTACCCACTCCTGAAACCATTTTATTTTAGCACTGAGTTTTTCTCTTGCATTTGAATATCTTCTTTCTTTTTTTTTTTTAAAGATTTTATTTATTCATAAGAGACAGAGAGAGAGAGAGGCAGAGGGAGAAGCAGGCTCCCCGCTGAGCAGGGAGCCCGATGTGGGACTTGATCCCAGGACCCTGGGATCATGACCTGAGCCGAAGGCAGACGCTTAACCATCTGAGCCACCCAGACGCCCTGAATATCTTCTTTCTAGTAAATATACAATTACACCACCCACTTATGGAGCCCAACATTGCCTTCCTCACCTTGTCCATTTTCTCATAATAGAACCACTCTTTTCTTTGGAAAATCAGTTCCATGTGTTGGGGAGGGGGGTAGCCATGAGAACTAAGCTGAGCCCACCAACCACCTTCTAGTAGCTTTTCTGCCAGAAAGCCATCTGAGATGACACTCGAATTTGGGGGTGCTTAGCTGGTAGAACTTGGGTCTTGGGTTGCCGTAATCATCTCCCCTCCATATGGGAAGAGGCTGTCCCAGAGCTGGAGCTCTAGGCATTTAAAGGCCTAGATGCCTCTCCAGTTGCATGGGCCAAATAATTTTTACACTAGTTTGAAGTGAGTTTCTGTCGCTTACCTCCCCAAAAATCTTTTTAACATCCTTTCTATATCCATGTTTTTTATTTAAAAGCATTTTAAACATTACTTACTTTCTGTTAGCAACCACGTAAATACAGGGATTGTAGAATGTAGAAGATTTTGCAAATAGCGGAGCTATGATGGCCATTGAGGGAGGAATCTTCTTTGGGTCACCAAAAGAAGCCCATAAGCACACGATGGAATAAGGGGACCATGCCACCAGAAACATAAGTATCATTATCACAGACATCTGTAAAAAAAATCAGTATTTGGCAAACCCAATATCTAAAATATTGAAATAGCTAATATATTTAAAATAGCATGAAAAATTATCTAGATCGGAACTTGAATAAGTTTGTTGTTGATGACATAGAGGAAAAACTGAACTTTTCCAAACCTCGTTGCACTTTGCTTGTGTGCCTCAAGTCCTCTATGATAACAAGAGCTTGTTAAATGGATAGAACGTTAAACAAATGTAACGAATGACCTCTTTCTTTTACTGTGCTAGGGAAGAATACAAAAGCTGGCTTTGATGAGAGGCAGATGAAAACCCACTCCTAACCCACTTCTAGTAATTGTGCTATGGACTGCTGGCATTGTGCTTTTCCCCCGCACTGTCATCATATGCTCATCTAAAAAAATAACTTTCTAACTTTCTAAATTCAATCTGGAAAAAAACAAAATCCTATTTTGAGTTCATTGTATTCTAATACAGACAATTTGAGCTTGATATACATGTACAGTGTAGATAGTTTTGTAAAGAAGTTCCCCTTGCATCTTGTTTAAATAAAAAATTATAACTTTTACATTGTTCCTTATTGATTGTCCACTAAAATGATGGAAAGAGGTTTAAAAAGATAAAACCCAGGAGTGCCTGGGTGGCTCAGATGGTTAAGCATCTGCCTTTGGCTCAGGTCATGATCCGGGGCTCTTGGGATTGCCCCCAAGACATCGGGCTCCCTGCTCAGAGGGGGTGGGGGTCTGCTACTCCCTCTCCCTCTGCCCCTCCACCCTGCTCATTCTCTTTCTCTCTCTCTCTTTCAAGTAAATAAATAAAATCTTTAAAAAAAAAAAAAAAGATAAAAACCCATAAGGATTGAGAATCACAGATTAGACAATAGTTTTGTAAAAATTAAAACTGAACAACCACTGGACAAGCAGCAAATTACTTACCAGACACAAGAATAATTTAAAAATAAGTAAAACTTTTTTAAAAGAGCCAGCAGTGAGGGAAAACTAAATACAGACTAATCCATTCCACAGAACTACATAAAGTCCCTGGAATTGGAGGTAACAAGCTAGCTTTGAATGTGGGGCTGCACATGGAACTTAAAATAGCAGAACTCACTGAAACCTGCAGAAAGAAGCAATTAGATTTCTGAACCCCCTCACTCAGCCAGGCAACTCCCCTTCCTCTCCCCAGAAGAATCCAGAGGTTCAGTGTAAAAGACAGGAAACTAGGGGGCACTGGGCTACTGAGAGCTGGAGCACTATACTAGAAAGTGGGGTGCTGCATGCTGTCCCTTCCCTGTTCTGAGCCATAAGAGTATGGGAAACAGACTTGTGCTTCCCACTCAGGAACATGAAAGAATCTTCTCCTTGAAAATTGACCAGCCCAAAAGAAAATACATGGAGATACAGAGCATCAGAAATTCCCCCAAAGGAACATCCCAGTGAACAAGGATGCCCAGAGCTTACAATCAGCTTTTTAGTGCATCACTCTTTATGCAAAAGACAGTCATTGACCACTAGACATTGAGGAAACAAACTGACAGGCAGAGACAAAAATGACACACACACACACACACACACACACACACACACTGGAATATTACTTAGCCATAAAAAATGAAATCTTGCCATTTGTAGCAACATGGATGGACCTAGAAGGTATTATGCTAAATGAAATAAGTCAGAGAAAGAAAATACCATATGACTTCATTTATATATGGAATCTAAGAAACAAAACAAATGAACAGACAGAAAACAGAAATAGACTCATAAATACAGAGAACTGGTGGTTGCCAGAGGAGAGGAACATAGGGGGATGGGCAAAGTAGGTGAAGGGGATTAAGTGGTACAAACTTCCAGTTATAAAATAAATAAAGTCATAGGGATGAAAAGTACAGCATAGGGAGTACAGTCAATAATATTGTAATAACATTGTATGATGACAGACAGTAGCTACAATTATTGTGGTGAATATTGTGTAATGTGGAGAATCACTGAATCACTATGTTGTACACCTGAAACTAATATAACATTGTATGCCAACTATACTTCAATAATAATTTTTTTTTAAAGATGACCAAAAACAGTGGTGCAGAAATTCAGGGGAAACAAAAAATATGTGATGAACAGAAGGAAAATGTAAATATGTACATAATACCATCACAAAAATGAGAGAAGATATATATCCATAAAACAAGAAGAGGAGGCTATTGGAAAGGAGTAGAGGATGTAAAATTAACTCTTTTTATCTATAAAAACCATTTTTATCCTTTACCCTATTTAAAAAATAAAGGGCAGAATTTTAAAAATGCAGTGGCAAGGTTGAATGATGTGGTCAGCCAGGATTAGGGTAATGAGGTGAGTCATGCAAGTGCAGGGTCAGATCCTGTCTTTATTTAAAATTGTATATTTTGTTCAATATGGGTTTTTTAACTATTTTTTTATTTAAAATCAATTAACATATAGTGTATTATTAGTTTCAGAGGTAGAGTTTAGTGATTCATCAGTTGCATATAACACCCAGTTCTCATTCCATCAAGTGCCCACCTTAATACCCATCACCCAGTTACCCCACTCCTCATCCCCCTCCCCTCCAGCAACCCTCAGTTTGTTTCCTAGAGTTAAGAGTCTCTTATCCTTTGTCTCTCTCTCTCTGATGTGACATTAAATTTGATTTTTAAAAAATACTACATTAACTACTTTTTTTTTGAATTGCTGAGTTTTTGGTGCCTGTTTGAATCTTGCACCCAAGGCTTGAGCCTCACTTTTCTCACCCAATCCCAGACCGGGACGTGGTTGAGGAAATCTTGCAGAAAGGAGAAACAAAAACAAAGTCCAAGACAGAGACAATATAGGAGAGAACATTTAAGAAAATTAGAAGATATATTCAGGAGATTCAATATCAAAAAAAAAAAAAAACTTCCAGAAAAAAAGAACAGAAAAAAAAGCAAAACAAAACATAGGAAGGAAATCACCAGAGAAATAATACAAGAAATCTCCCAGAAGGGGAAGACTTGAGTCTTCATATTAAAAGCACTCACCAAGTACCCAGAACATGGGTGAATAAAGAGGCCCCTCAAGGCACATCAGCATGAAATTCCAGAAAATTGGAGAAACAGAGATGATCCTCCAAGCTTCCAGAGAGAACACATAGAACACTACAAAGGGTCAGTCACCATAATGCTGCCAGCTTTCACAATACCAACACCGGAAGCTAGGAGACTCTAGAGCAATGCCTTCAAAATTCTTCGAAAATCATTGTTCTACTTAAAATTCCATGCAAGGCAAACAGTCAAATATGATCATAGAATTAAGACAGTTTCAGGCAACAAAATCTTTAAAAATTTATCTCCCTATAACCTCCTCAGAAATCTATTTGAGAATGTGCTCCACCAAATGAGAGCAAGTAACCAAAAAAAAGGGAAGATATGCAAGCCAGAAAACAGGCGATCCAACCCACGAGAGAGGCCACAGGCATTCCCAGCTGTCGATAAGGAGATCTGAGGATGCCGGCAGTGGTCTTAGAGAAGGGCCAGTGTAGAGCAAGATGCGTGAGAATGCCGGGAGGGACAGTTCCAAGAAAAGGATAAAGTCAAGTAGTGTCTGATGCATTTGAAAATAGAGAGGAGATTGGCGCTTCTGGTCGGGAGTTTAGAGATGAATTAGTGACCCATACACAGAACAGTGAGCAAACAAAACTATGGGGGGTGGGGAGGATAGAGGAAGAGCAGAAGAGGGGACTGAGAGGAGGAAGAGAAAAAAAGAAAATGAATGATTAACCCCAAAATTAAAAATTGTATCAAAAAATACAAATCACAGAACCATACAGAGATCTACAATAAACAAAATTTAAGTAGTTACAATAAGGTACAATAATGTAACCAAATATTAACATTATGCTGACAAGATGAGGAAAGAGAAAGGTTGGGGTGGAGGAGTAGGACAGATGGTGTAAGAGAAATAAATTCTCATGATCCATAGTAGGAAATCAAGAGTAGTAGCAAACAAAAATATCCAAAACAGCAGATAAACACATCATTTAGAAATATGGAGACAAACACAAGAAAAAGAGCCAAAAAGTAAAAATCAGGTGCTGGGGAGAGGTGATGGTAATATGGACCACATATGTGTAAAAGCTCCATTACAAAGACATTTTAAGGATTTTAATGTCTTACCTTGGTTACATCTACCTGATCTGACCAGTCTCTGTTGAGGTACTCAGTGCAGTTACTAGTGATATGACATTTAATGGATCGAGTGACATGGTAATAGCAGTAAAACATCACTGTCAAGGGCACAATAAAATTTACCGCAATAACTGTCATCGTGAAAGAAACAAAAGATCTGAAAATAAGAAAAGGGAATCATTATATCACTATTTGTTTAATGTGCTGAATAGGGGAAAGGAAACAGGACAATAATTAAAAATAATCCTGGCACTGTTCAATAGTCACTATATTATGACGTAGCTTAGGAAGGATATTTAACTAGTTCATTTAGACTAGAGGGTGGCAAAACTATGGCCTATGGGCCACACCCAGTCTGTCGTCTGTCTTTGTAAATTAAACTTCCTTGGAACTACATTCATTTACACACTGTCTATGGCTGCTTTCACAGGCAGGGTTGAACAATTATAACAGAGACAGTCTTGTCTGTAAAGCCTAAGATATTTTCTTGTTGACCCTTTACAAAAAGTTTAAGATTTAGATTTAGTTTGAGAGTTAGAAATTTTCTACCAGTTTTTCTGAGTCATCTTTCATTTTCTTTAACAAACTGAGTTACCCTCTTTTCCTTGGTAACTACAGAAGAGCACCACTAAGGAGCAAGCAAGTCCTTCCGGTGACTGTGCCTTTGCTGTGTCATTTCAGCTTTATCACCAGATCATCCTGAAAAGATAGGAGGGAGTCAGCCGGAGCTTTCGGCTTTCGGGACAGCCACATGCCGTCTGGCGATGCTAACGCCCCGTCTTCCCTTTCAGATTCTACCCCTGAGATACCAGCACTGAATGGGTGCTCAGGAGAGAGAGGACAGAAGAGGGTAAGGCAACAAGGGAGCCTGATGGCCTTCACTTGCAAACAAGCATAATGCAGTGCTGGAATCACATCATCACTACACAGGAAGCACTTGGCCACACTGTGTGCAAAACATTCGATCTGAGCTTAAATTTGAAATGATGAGAGAATGTCTACATTAGAAGCATTTGATTACTGTAAAGTGAAAATGTGTCTCTTACGCATCATTTTTCCGCCAGTTTATGGTACAAGTAGCCCCAGTAGGATCTGGGGCATAACTAGCCCACCCTATGATAGGCATCAAAGCCCAAAAGAGACCATTGAGCCAGGCCCCCATAATCATGCGGATATAAGTGTTGCTGGTCATTCTTCTTCCTGTTAACAAATAGATGAGATATTAGCATCATTTGCCACTGATGGAATTCATTTCTTCACTTTGTTTTAACTGATTATTCAAAGTTGTTGTCAAGTAGATTCTTTACAAAGCACTTTAGTTCACTCAGAGCCTATCTACATGAATTCATATTCAGGAAAAAAAAAAAGGCATTTAAGCCTGTACCTGAATGATAAAAAGGATCAACTAGAGGACAAGCAGGGAGAAGCACTCTCCAGGCCTACAGAAACAGCATTTACAAAGATCCCGAAGTGGGAAAGGCCTAGGCCAGTACCCCAAAGTGAGGGAGCCCCAGCCAAAGCTGGAAAGATAGCCAAGGGCCCGACCACATGGAGTCTTGGAGGTTGTGCTGTGAAATTTGGATTTTATTCTAAAATCATAGGAAATCACTGAAACTTTTGAACAAGGATTGTCAGAGAAATGAGACTGACCATACAGTCTTAATGCAACTCATTACATTTATGTTTTATTTTTTTAAAAAGATTTTATTTATTTATTTCTGAGAGAGAGAGAGAGAAAGAGCATGAGCAGGGGGAGGGGCAGAGGGAGATGCAGACTCTCCGCTGAGCAGGGAGGCGGATGCAGGACTTGATCCCAGGACCCTGGGATCATGATCTGAGCCGAAGGCAGACGCTTACCCGACTGAGCCACCCGGGCGCCCCAATCATTACATTTATATTTTAAAGTGCAGGTGTGTTGAGTGGTACTTAGGCAAGAAACAGATTCATTGAGAAAGCTGAGAGAAGTGCTATACCTATGTCCGGACTACGGATGGTCAGGTATCGATCCATGGCCACAACAGTGAGTAATCCAATACTTGCCATTCCAAAAAAGATATTCAGTCCGGCATAAATCTAAAAATCAAAATTGGAAAGAAAACACCATTCTACACACCCTCCCAAGAGACACTTAAAATTTTTATTCCATGGCTAGAATACATCTTAAGGACATTGAATGTTTTTTGTTTTAATAATTTTAGAAGACATTTACCATTGTCATGTTGTAACTGGCTTATTAAAGGCATGTGTGGAAAGTGTTTAAGGTCTTTAAAATAAACACTTTAAAAATTTTAAGACTTAAAGTAAAACTTCTATACAACATACTCTATAAACAGAGTGCAAAACAAACCATAAATTAGGTGCAGTGCATATAACAAACAAAATACTAGTGTTCACAAGCTGGAGAATTCAACAAGAGGAAAAGACAAAACAGGAAAATGGGCTATTCACACAGGAGGAAACCTGAATATTTATAAGATGTAAACCACAATACGTATTCAAAGAAGTGTAAATCATTAAGATACCATTTTACACCCATCAAAATGATAAAAAAAAAAAATTAAAAGTCTGATAATCCCAAGCATTGGAGAGAATGTGGAATAATAGATGTTCTCATAATTGGCATACCCATTTTGGAAAGCAATTTGGCCACATCTGATGGAATTGAAGATGAATATTCTCTACAACCCAACCATCCTTCTCCTAGGCAATATGTTTAAAGAAACTCTTACATATTGTAGGAGACATAAGAATGCTTATTGAAGCCTTTTTTTGTGACCGAAAACAAATGGGAATAAATGCTTAATAACAGAAAAATAAATACATTGGGGTATGTTCACAAAATGGAGTATCATGTAGCAGTTAAAATGAGTGACTTTTAGCTACATCCATCAACATGGATAAACTTCATAGTATCATATAATAAGATTGCATCATGTAAACAATACATTATTTATACAGAGTTTAAAATATAGTTTAGTTTATGTGCAGGTAAATATGTATTAAGATAGAAAAACATTCATGGTAGAGAAGGGAGTAAGATTGGGATAGTATACAATGGCCTTCAACAGTATTTTTCAAGTTTTAGATCTTAATTCTTTTTTAAGATTTTATTTATTTATTTGAGACAGCATGTGCACAAGCGAGCAGGAGGGGGAGGACTCTCAAGCTAACTCCTCACTGAGCACACGGAGCCAACACAGGGCTCAATCTCACGACCCTGAGATCATGACCTGAGCGGAAACCAAGAGTAGGTCCCTAAACTGACTGACCCACGCAGGTGCCCCTCAAGTTTTTTTTATCTTTAAAAAGCAAAACAACCTGAGGCACATATTGCAAAACATTAAGATTTGACAAAACCAGGTGGGACATACATGAGTATTCATTATTCTATTACTCTCATTTTATTCTCTATAATTTTATAGCTTAAAATAGAGTAAACTGTTTTAAAACCTCAGGCCAAAAGTCGTATCTGCCTACTATCCTAATATGAATTAATATTAATATATTTCCTTGTCAGTAAAAATAATAATGGATATACTTAATTGCAAGTCCATTGGAGGACTGTCCATAGGGGGAAAAAAATCTGGTAGTTTTAACTACATTACTTAGATATTATGATATTATCATTAAAGTTTATTGTTTCCAATGAAAACAGGATATTTCTTTTTGAATTTGCAATATGCAAGTTTTGAATATGCAAATTTTTACTTCTTTCTTCTCTAGTTGAATGCTAATTTTTTGGTTTTTTCCTTTGGATTAGGGGAATTTTGAAAATATAATGAATACTACCGATGTCATTTCTCTTTTATTAAGTAATACATTTCGCAGTCACTTCTGAAACTATTTTCAGCACTTTACCTATTATCCTACATGATCTTATTTGAATACCTTGGGATTTCTTTTTTTAGACATTTAAATTTACATCTCTTTAATATTTTATTTTGCTTTCATTCCAAAGATCTCCAATACCTGGCATCCTGCGTATCCAAATTTCCAGCTTCCATACAGATCTGAAGCTGCAGACATGGGATATCCAATGCTACTGACCCCTATATCAGTAACAGCCAGGTTAATGATAATTGCATTTGTGGGTGTCCGAAGTTCCTTGTACTTAATGAAGATGCCCAGAACTATTAGGTTGCTGAAAATACTTATTATACCTGAGAACATAGACAAAAGAAAACACACACACACACACAAAAAAAACCACTTTGTTTAATTTGAATGTTTAAAAGTAGTATCCAGGGCGCCTGGGTGGCTCAGTTGGTTAAGCGACTGCCTTCGGCTCAGGTCATGATCCTGGAGTCCCTGGATCGAGTCCCGCATCGGGCTCCCTGCTCGGCAGGGAGTCTGCTTCTCCCTCTGACCCTCTCCCCTCTCATGTGCTTGCTCTCTCTCATTCTCTCTCAAATAAATAAATAAAATCTTTAAAAAAAAATAAAATAAAATAAAATAAAATAAAAGTAGTATCCAAATTAAAGATTTAAGCCCCTTCAAAAACAGCAAATCCATTTTAGTTCACTTATGTGAGGAGCTCCAACTGTTCTTAAAACTGGTTATAATACCTTCCCAGCCCTTCTGTGAAATGGAAATAAGAAAATTTAAACAAAGAATCTACCAATTGCATACAGAGCACTGCAGGCTGGTTTTAATGTCCTCCGTTAATCATGCTGCCCTTGAAATTCCTCCCGTCTTCCATGAGACCACCTCTGCTGATTTTTAAGATATATGTATGACCATACCATCTCTTTTGGCAGTCTAACTTCCTCCCCCTCCTTCCTGAGGCCTGAGGCTTTTCTTTCTCTATAGTTTGCTTTCTCAAGCCTCAACTGTCATTCTACCTTAACAGCTCTTCTGTCACTTTCCAGCCCTGACCCATGCTCCAGTTCCATATCCCTTTGCATTCAGCTCATTGCCATTAAACATTTACTAGGGATCTACCATGTGTAAGATCATGACTGTTCTAGTATTTCTGGAAACTCACCATGTCCAAATCTGAGTACCTCGTCCAACGTGCACACATGAACACTCCCCTGCAGAAAGCACACTGCAAGGTTTGACTATTCAGAAAGGGAATTGGGCTGGCTTTTACGTACATTGAGAGGCCTCACGGGTGATACCTCCCTAGTCAAGGTTCCACAGTCTGGGATCTGTTAGCCTTGGGGGTCCAGAAACTCACTGTTGTCAATGCCCTGGAATGGACTGAATTCAGGTAGATAGATGACTGAACTTCATAATCAGAATGGCAGTGTATTAATATACAATGAGTGGTATTGTTGAATGAACCACTCATGTTAGCCCAATTAACAACCTCTACATCCTGCAAAGGATGCATAAATTTCCTATAAGCCAGATGTGGGTCATATTAGGTCCTAACAGTGGGGGTGTGAGCAGCCCCCAACAATTGTAGAGGGAAGGTTTCCAAGCACCAACACACAAAAGTATCAGCTGAGGAAGAACTTCCATTATATCTTGGCACCTCAGTAAAACTTCCTTTTAGCATCCTGTGACACTAATCCTCCAGATTCCTATTCTTTCCCCTCTGTGCTGTTGGCAGAATAAGCTGGCTACAACATAGAATTAGCCATGTTTCTTCTCAGAGCTCCAATACTCTCCATTGGCTGTGGGATAAAAGCCCACACATCCCAACCTGATATCCAGGTTTTGCCTCAATCTGTTTTCACCTCTCTAAGCAAATTTCCACACTTGCCAAACAAGCCATCCATTCTAATTATTTATCAAACACACGAGGCTTGTTGTAAAGCCTCTCCCACTTGGAACACCCTATTTTTTTCCAGTACCTATACAAATGCTAACCATCCTTCAAAGTTCTATTCAAGCCCAGCTCTGCTCTAGAGCCTTCCCCTACCCACAGTAATTCTCCCTTCTCTAAATTCCCAAAGCACTTGCTTATATTATACATTATTCATCTTATGTGATGCTATATTTAACTTTTAGATATTCCTAGTCTTCTCATCTAGATTTCAGGTTCCTAATGACTTCTGTGTTCTATGAGTATGTGGCATATAGCAGATTTGTTTAATAAACAGCACAACTAAAACTCGTATTAATTTCTATTATTCCTGCAAGGCATAAGTAAGGCACAATGATAGCAAATTTGGTGATTCTTTGGCTCTATTTTTAACTTTTTATTTTTTCTTAAGATTTTAAGTAATCTCTACATCCAACATGGGGCTAGAACTCACAAACCCGAGATCAAGAGTCATATGCTCTACCAACTGAGCTAGCCAGGTGCCCCTCTTTGGCTCTAATTTTAGCATCAAGTATTGTAGCATACATACAAGAAATACTCCAAAAAGCTTAATGAATTGAAGAATCTTCCTAAGCTAACTACTAATTGACGATTTTGAAAGTCAGATAAAACATAGTACAGTAAGTTGTTGCCTACCAAGTACACAACCAGAATAAAGTAACTGTACTATGGGGGAGGTCTTGGATATAATGGAGGGTATGAGGTAAACAATTTGGACTTTTTCTCTATTCGTTCAGCAGCTATCTCAAGCTCTCTGTTCTGTTTTCCTAACTGCAGGTATTTTCTAATGAGTAGACAATAGATCATTTAATAGTTAGGTCTAAATTAATTTCCTCTTGACTTCTGTGGCTTTCTTACAATCTCTTGGCAGATCCTACTTAATCTACACCCTGGCCGGCCTTTCTCCATCTCTACCTTATTAAAGATGTGCCTCATCCAAGCTTCTTAGACCCCCCTTCTTTTCCCATTGACCACATAATCTGTGATTTCATACATATCTGAGGCTATGTGCTGCTTCTTTCCAGATTGATCTCATAAAATTCAAACCCACGTGTCCAGCTTTTTACTGGATATCTCTCACATTGAACCAAGAGATTCAGTGTGAGTTCCTTCTTCAAACCTGTTCTTCCCCACATGTATTCCTATCTTGGTGAATAGCTTCACCATTTAACCACAAGAGCCCCCAAACAGAAAACTTGTCATCTTTGACACTCCCTTTCCTTCTCCCTCAATTGCCACATCCAACCATCAATTCTAACTTCTGGCTCTTGAATGTATCTATCTCGATTGCCACTTCTCCCTCCTCAGGATCCTTCCTAATCACACAAGGGCCTCCTATGTGGTCTCTTAGCTACTACGATAGCATATTTCTAAAATGCAAATGGAATCATGTCCTTCAGTGACTCCTCATCGCCTTTATGACTTAGGTAATTCTTCATTACTTGGTACATAGCCTCTTCTGCAGCCTAGTATCTCTTACCCTTCAATTTACAATTCATCCATAATCAATGATTTCAGATCCTCAATTTACCATGTCCTCTTGCCTCCCAGCCTTACCTGGAGAAAGGGAGAGTGCTCAAGCTGGTGAAAGTTTGTAAGAGCTAAAATCTAAAAGAAATATTAAATTGAAAATTAAAATTTAAACAAAAAATCTAATAAACTCTTGATAAAAGTAACAAATGAAACAAATGCTTTAACTAAAATTCTTCTTCTCATAGCTTTGGTTTTGATTTGGAAATATAAGTGGGTTTTGTTAAAAGGGGAAAACTAGGGGACCTAAAGAACAATAAATCTTTCAACAGAAGCATAAAGAGGTTAGATATGCTCCCTTCAGTTTATCTACCAAAACCACAAATAACACATACCCAAGGTATTCCTTAATAAAACTGACCGTTGAGGTTAAATGAGGGCTCTAGAATCAAAATGCCTTCAGTTCAGCATAGCTCCTTGGTAGATGTGTGTGTTAGGTAAGTTACTTAAACTCTTCGTCTATATAAACAGGGAAGATAAAACTAATTCACTTACTGACTTTGTGTTAGGATGAATTATTCTGTATGTGTAAGTATTTAGAACAGTGCAAATATTCAAATAACAGTAGCAGTGGGGTGGGGGTGGTAGTGATGATCATCGTCAGAGCAGTGGTAGTAAAATTCTGATTATTGTTTCTGCTACAGGCATAAGAACCAGAGAGAACAATTCCTTAACAAGAAATTTTCTTTGCGTGCTACTGTTGTACACAGATCAAAAAAGACAGCTTTACTTGGTCATCTACAAAAAACTAACTAAACTAAAAGTTTGTATACAAAGTATTTCTGTGTAGTTGCAATAAGACTCTCTTTAATTAGCATATTGTTTTTTCATACTGTTGCAACAACAAAAATCAAAAAGAAAATAGAACTTGTCTAGTACTTATCATACAGAGGTAGTCAAGTGAACAAGTTGAATTTACAAAAATTAACTGAAGAATCACAACTTCTAGCACAGAAGTAATTACGAATTATAGGGAAACTAAGCAACTATAAAGAATATACCGGGTATAGTAGGATTTGTGATACTTTCCCCTCCACTTTTGAATATATTTGAGAATTTCATAAGTCAATCCAAAAAATTACAATAAACCAATATAACTAACAGTTACTTCTAAAACTCATTAATGAGCATAAAGTTGGAAATGAAGTGACTCCTCAATATAAAATTTATACAATTCAACCTATACATTAAAAAGATAATTAGACAACTTCTATTTTATTTCCCCCATCCCTTTTTTCCAATAAACATGCCTTTATCTTAATCCAGTATACATCAATGAGTGTGTACACATGGGGAGAAAGAAACAAGTATATGTGTCCAATACCTACTGTATGTGTCATTTAGGTCATTTAATATTACTCTTCTCAACAATCATGACAGTTATCTTATTCTTATCCTGTTTTCAGATAAGAAAATGGAAGAACAAAAAGCTGAAGGAACTTGCTTACTGTTGCAAAGATAAGATACTAAAAGATGAAATCCAAAGCTCAAGAGTTTTCCAATACAGCATATTCTGGGAATGAGTTGAATTTTCAAATTCTGTCCTCAGTGACAATAGAGTCTGCTCTTTTTACAACTTTAATTTTCTTTTTAAGGCCTTTCCATCTTAACTAGATTCCACCACCAAAGATAAGACTATGAACAGTATGTATGAGAGCAGTAAAGGACATAAAAATACATTTTTGCCATGGTACACGCTCTTCCCCAATAAAAACTTGACAATGTAATAACCAAATATATGGATGATTATAAAAGAATTATTCATTTTATAGAAAATTTTCTTAGCCCCACTTCACTACTGTTACATTGTTTATCAAGATTCAAAATAACTTGTGGCATTAACCACCATTAACAATGCCTTCATTATCCTTTCACCTACATTCTCTTACTATACAGCCAAGAAATACGGCAAGTATTATTATTCCTATTTGCTACATGCGCACCCCAACTCAGAAAGGGTAAGTGACTTGTTGGCCAACAACATGGAACTTGAAACATCTCTGAATCCATGCTTTTTCTACAACCTTATGCTGAAAACCTCTGCTTTTCTTCACCCATTCGGAAACAAAATAATGGTTAATGGAGTAAACATCCATACCTGCTGTGATCAAGTAAGCTGCAACAACATTGTGTTCAGTCTGTGAAAAGACAGAGCCATCTTCATTTTTAGAGTCTGTACTGTTGTCTAAATTATTCCTTAGCATTTTGGAGGAAAGAAATTGAGACAGCCTTCATAATGAGCCTTCAATAATTATGAAATATTTTAAGAACCAATGAAGAAAGAATTTTCAGAACCAATCATTTCCACTTACAGACCTCAAAGAAGGGCGTTTTCATAGAGGCCCTCCCTTAACAAACTTAATTGGGCTGGAGAGGAAAGGATTTTAATTCCCAGAACAAGGAAAAAGCTTATTAGCAAAATAAAGAGAAATACCAAGCACCACACATTTTAAACAATTGGGTCATCAGTCTTGTATCTAAGGAGATTATCAAGTACACACCTCCCATTCAAACAATAAGCAAACTCAAAATCAGCAGGAGCTGACTTAACTGACTGCTGTTGGAAATCAGTTCTGAAATTAAGAACAAGACTTGGTCTCCTAAAACTTTTCAGATTAAGGTCCCTGCTTTCTGCTGAGCCTTTCAAGTTTTTCCATTTGTTTCTTTTTCCATAACAATTTGAATAATCAGACATAAACAGAGAAGTAATCTCCTTCCATCCTTCCAAGTCTCACTTCCTTAAAGGTAGTAATATTTTTTGGTGTGTATCTTCTCTGTTTTTCTTTGCTTATACAAACATATATTCATACTAGGATTTGAGGTTTCTCCCACTTTTTTTTTTCTTTTAAGCAAAAATGGGGAGATATGCATATATAAAATCATTCTGTTACCTTGTTTTCCCCTAAAGTCATATCATAAATTCCAGGCCAATAAACCTAAGTCTAACTTATTAATAGCTTTTATTTCATGGCATGGATATATATAATCTACTTCACAGCCCACCTTACTTAATTTACCCTATGCTTTGATATGCACAAGTAATTATCAGATAATAACAATCAGAGCATATCTCAGCAAAGAATCTGGATTCAGTCATTCATCTTGTAAGGTACAGAGCAATTCTAATATTCTGGACCACCTTGTAATAACCCAAAAAGTAGTTATACAAATGGGTTATAATCTAGCATGAAAATTGTTAGAATATGATATCCCTACCACTTCTCCCCCCCATATTCTTTATGTCATGTATTATTACTAAAATCTGATTCTTTTCAAGTTAATTTTTCAAAATCAGTAACTTCAGAGAAATGCTAGATGCACCAGCTAACAGTGTAAACATGGAACAGAACCACTAGGGGGCTATATTTACCCACTTAATTTAATTTTATAACTCCTAAAATGGCACAGCAGGAAAGACCCAAGATAATCCTTTGCCTCAATTCTTCCAGCTATGTATAAAATGAAGTTGAGGGGCACCTGGGTGGCTCAGTTGAGTAAGTGTCTGCCTTCAGTTCAGGTCATGGTCCCAGGGTCCTGGGCTAGAGATCTGGGTCTTCAGGCTCCCTGCTCAATGGGGAGTCTACTTCTCCCTCTCCCTCTGCCCACTATCACCACTCGTGTTCTCTTGTGCTCTCTCTCTCAAATAAATAAAATATTTTTTTAAAAGAATTAAAAAATAGGGGCGCCTGGGTGGCTCAGTCTTAGTTAAGCGTCTGCCTTCGGCTCAGGTCATGATCCCAGGATCCTGGGATCGAGCCCCACACTGGGCTCCCTCCTCGGCAGGAAGCCTGCTCTACCTCTCCCACTCCCGCTGCTTGTGTTCCTGCTCTCGCTATCTCTGTCTCTGTCAAATAAATAAAATCTTTAAAAAAAATAAAAAAATAAAAATAAAAGAATTAAAAAATAAAATGAAGTTGAGCCAGGTTGATCTGTCCCAGATCTTATAGCTACCAGTACTCAAAACTTTATAAAGTTAATACTCCAAAGAGTATCTATCTTAGGAAAGTGAATCTCATCAGATTCCAAAAGTAATTTTCTGAAAAAGTAATTTTCAGCGTATTTGTTCATCATATATATTTATGGCCTACATATTTATTAATTCTGCTGTAATTCCATTAATCAAAAAAGGTAAGTAAAAACCAAATTACCGACACAGACAATACTATATGCTACTCAAACAAGCATTCCAGAGTTAACCAAGTATTAATATTAGGTACAGCATGCTAGAAAATATAAGGAAAGATGGAAACATCATTCTTTCTGAGAACGAATACATGTGTTGGGGGGGGAATCAATGGCAGGGAAATGGTCCCATTATCACAGTATTCTAACTTGCTATCATAGTTACTTCTTGATACTACACTAGCAGTAGGGATCAAAAATCAATTTCATTTGTAATGTCCCTACCCAGGAATCTGAACAAATATTTATTTATAATGAATAACATCTTTTCTTATGATAAATAACATCTTAAACCTTTAGAGTTTCTTTTAAAAAAGTAAAATAAAAACATTCAGTAAAACTTTCAAGATCCCATCTAAGATTGTTGAATGAGAATTGAACATTTCTCCAGAAATTACTTGAACTTCAATTCTCACATGAACAGAGCTGTTCCAACTTTAATAGATTCATAATCAACACTAAAATTTGCTAATCAATTATTAATTGAAATTAAAAAAACTGCTTTAGTAACTCTTAATGTACACAAGTGAAATGAAATAAAAGGTGCTGATGTTTTCATATATAAAAGGCAAAGATTTTGAAAGGGGGTGTTAATTTATAAATAACGTTAAAGTACTGTTCCCCTAACCTACTTTTTTAAAGATCAGTTATATATGTAAACAAATCATTTTTCCTACCTGAAATCCACTGAGTTTAAGCTTAGTTATTCCTTTTAACTTAAAAAATAGCTCTGTTTTAATAAACACAGCTGCTCTGTTATAACTTAAAGAAATAAAACATTTTATTTTAAAAATTCCAAGTATGCTTCAAATGAAAACTGCCCATTTATTAAGCACCCACAAAGTTCCAAGCATTGTACAAAACATTAAAACATTTGTTCATACTCTTTTAGAGCAAAATTGCCTATTCTGTTGCACTCATTTTTGCATGGCATTGTCATTTTAGTCCCAGTCCCACTGTCAGAAAATGACCAGTTCTTCAAGACTTGCTCAAGAAACAAGTTTCTTATCCACAGAAGTAGATCATGCAGGAAGTTTCTCTGTCAACTGTTACACTTAATGTCCTCTCCCTGATTAAGAGAAAATGAAAGTATTAAGGCTATAGAAAATAAATTTTTAATAGCACTATACCCGAAATCTCAAGTTTAAAATCTCTTCTTATACTGGTTAGACAACCAATTTACCAAATTTAACTGTCATTCATATTACACACCTTTTTATTTTTCAAATTAATACAGCAAAACAAATTAGAAGTAGGTGAAAAAATTCAAGGGGGAAAGTAAGAAAGTGATATAAAAATAAAGCTATAAATTAGGCTAAAGCAATGATGTTCTATATACTTGGGAAACCAAAATAAGACTGAATAAAAATTTACAATGGTAGATAATACCAATTCAGAAATTCAGTGATTCAAAGATTTTTTTTTTCACACTCACCTCTGAAACCACCACCACCCCTTCCTCCTCTGAAGCCTCCACCTCCACCTCCTCTTCCACCTCTGAAACCACCTAAAAATAAAGGAAATGTTTATAAAACTACTGTAGCCTATGCTATTCTGATAAGCCTAACACCCTACATTACAACTTTTTAAACAAGTATTCTGTTTTGATGAATTACAAAAGCTTGTTAAAGTTCCATTTAGCCCTACTGTTAAGTGTAGGAGTACCTCAACTTTTGCTTACTTTTTTGATTGAACTAAGGCATTTTATCCTAAGAACCAAGGGTAGCAGCTAGGGGGAGTGAATTTTTTTCAGTGTTATAGATGAGACTGAATATAGAATGGGAATGAATCATTAGATTCTCAAAATATTTAATATACATATATTCAGATTTCTTAAAGAGATTATCTCCTAGCTATCTGGACCCAAAAAAGCATATTTAGAATGAAATAATTAAATTGAGAAAGGCAAAGGTGAAAACAGAGTTCTCTCTCCTTTCTGCTTCAGGAACAGAAGATAACCAACCAATTTTCGGCTCCCCTTCCTCACCACTTAGGCTCTGCCATCATCCTGTCACCCACCCACCATACCACTACTCACAGATCTAGGTATACTCTATACTACACCGCACCTTATTCCCAACCCTGTTCATAATGATCAATGTACCAAAACTCCAAGGAAATATATATACCAAAATGCTGAAATCAGAGCAATGAATTTTTGGGGAAGTCTCTGACATGACATCGGAAGATAGGGATTTTATTTTTAGACGGCCAACTGTTTAATTAGGGCAAATTAACTTTTGTAAGCCTCCCATTTCCTCATCTAAAATAAGGCTATCACCTATCTCACAAGGTTTTAGTGAATATTAAAAGAATATGACCAGCTCACAGCATATAATCAACACCCAGTAATATTAACTAAAAAACTAAAATTCAGTCAAGATAATCTTATACTTTATAAAATGCTCAACAAAACATGAATAACCCCAAAGAGATAAAATCCCTCAAAATTATATTTTATTAGATTTTTCTTAAATAAGTTATTGAAACTGAGCATTATTACTATGGCAATCTGCCAAGATTTGAAAATAGCTTTTCTAAAAAAAATAAATAAGCATAAAGGAGGTTTGCCTATATAAAAAATTAAATTATACTGTATGAATTGGCTGCAACTTTGAAATCTCATTAGAAAATTTCCGCCAAAAGTAACTTACCACCTCTACCACCTCGGCCACCTCCGCCTCTTCCTCCTCCTCGACCTCCCCTGCCACCACCTCTTGGAGGTCCCTTCTCACCTGGAGGTCGAGGTAAAAACCTCTGCAGTGGTAGCAGTTTATATGGGTCTATATAAAACTGGAAGTATAACAGAAACAATTAGTGCGATGACTTAGGAAGTAGAACAGTATAATCATGAAGAATCTACACACTAGACTCAAATCTGCTTGAGTTCAAATCCCAACCCTATTAACTACTGTGTAGCTAGCCGTAGGTAAAGACCTAATTTCTTTGTACCTTAGTTTTCTGATCTATCAAATGAAGAGAATCAAGTACCTACACCCCACAGTCTTTGTTAAGATCAAGAGTAATGTATACAAAGCACATACTTTGCACACAATAAGCAATACAGGCATATAAATAAAAACCAAGACCAATTCAATCTCATTTCTCATATTTATAAATAGATGTCTTCCAAAAATTAACTACCTTTTCACTCAACAGAATTACCCTAAAATGAAAACTATTAAAAATTTAACATTAAAATTCACAATGAAGTACAGACACACTAGTTATTTCAAAACCTGAATAAAGGATCAAATCAGTAACTATTTGCTGAACATACAAAGTGGTAAAGGATATGCATAAACTAAACCCATTCTATTATTTGGGATTAAAGAGGTTATTTTTCATAATAATGAACCATAACAGGGTATATTTCACAATTTTACATAAAACACGCATAAGGAGTTTCAAATGATAATGTATTACTTATAGATGTCTGAATTCCTCTTTAGATACCACCTTATCATTCTTCCCTTCAGAGCGCATTCTCCCAAAAATACTGTCTAGCTCTGCACTGCCCAATATGGCAGCCACAAGCCACATTGGCTATTTAATTAACAATTAAAAATTCAGTTCCTGAGTTACATTAGCCGTATTTCAGGTGTTCTGTAGCTACAAATGGTTAGTGGCTATTGTACTAGGCAGGTATTTCCATCATTACAGAAAATTCAATTAGACAGCCTGAGCTGGATAAGGAAGACTTGAACCTGAACAGTGAATCTAAAAAAGGGGAGAAGTAGAATGTACCAATTTAGCATCTGTGATAAAAAACACTAAATAATAAATCCGCAGGGGCTTATGGGTGGCTCAGTCAGTTAAGCATCTGCCTTCGGCTCAGGTCATGATCTCAGAGTCCTGGAATCAAGTCCCACATCGGGCTCCCCACTCAGCCTGGAGTCTGCTTCTCCCTCTCCTTCTGTATCCCCACGGCCCCCATCCCCGCTCCTGCTCTTGCTCTCTCTCAAAATCTTTAAAAAAAAAAAAAAAAATCCTCAAATAAATAATACTGTGAGAAAAGGCAGTCATCCAGATCAAATTTTAGTGGCTATCGCAGGCAAATTCCTTTTTTCAGGTCACTAAATGAGAAGCCTGGCTCTCAGGCCCACCTGAAGCAGTTCAATTTCCCAGTGGGTCCTTGCCAGGGTTTCTACAGCCAGTAGCAGCCTTATGCCAGCAGCAAGGCACTATCCCCATCTCATCTCCTATTTCAATCTGGGTTCTGGGCCCAGCACTCCATTGGCTCCATGACCTTTTGCCCTCCCTGTTGCTAAATCCAAAGAACACTCTGCAGCAGCATTTTGCCACAGCTGATCATTTCTGTTCTGAATTTGGTGATAACCACTTTTATGAAACTCTCCTGGTTTGTCTCCTCCTCTACTGGTGTTATTTCTCAGTCTCCAAAGGATATATAAATTTAGGAGGTATCCTAAAGCTCTTTTTCTCATTCTTTCTTCCTAGACTGTACCATATACTGTCTGTACGACAACTTCCAATTCCATCTTTAATCCAGGCTCTTCCTTTGAGCTCCTAACTATGTGAATATCTCATAAGTGCTTCAAACTCATTATGTCTAAAACTGAATTCACTATCTTCCCCCAATCCCCTTCTCCTCCAATGTTTCCCCATTTCGGTACATGGTGACACCATCCACAAAGATGCTGAAATCAGACATCTGAAAGATGGTGATTTTTTTTTTTTAAAGATTTTGTTTATTTATTTGAGAGAGAGACAGAATGAACAGGGGGAAGGGCAGAGGGAGAGGCAGACTCCCTGCTGAGCCTGGAGCCAGCCACCAGCTGTGGGGCTCGATCCCAGGACCCTGGGATCACAACCTGAGCTGAAGGCAGCTGCTTTATCAACTGAGCCACCCAGGCGCCCCAGATGATGGTATTTTTAACTTCAACTATTAATCAACTACCAAGATCTTTCAATGCTACTTCCTGTATCTCTCTCATAAATCCATCCACTTTTCTCCATTTCCACTGTCACGACTACCCTAGTCCAAAATATCATCTCCTCTGGGACTAATGCAAGTCTCCGACCACAGTACTAACCCATTTCCAGGGTGCTCTTTTATTTTTCCAGTGCTCTTTTTTAATATAACTTAACTGTATTTATCCTAATATTAAAAACAAAACTAAAACTAAAATCTAAACTCTTTCCCACGACCTGGAGGGAGGCCTTAAGTAACCCATCCCCTATCTACCTCTCTAGTCTCTCTTAAATGTTCTATGTTTGAGCTATACTTCTGCCTTTTTCAGATCCTTAAATTGGCTGTCTCAGAGACTTGTACAAACTGTTTTCTCTTCCCATCTCTTTGACTAGCAGTGATTCCCCAGTGCTAGCCTAACTACATGAAAATTATCCAGGAGCTTGCCTTTTTACAATTGAATCCTGATCCCTACCTAAGACTTACTGGCTCAAATTTCTAAGAGTGGAACCAAGAAATATATGACCATAAAAGCTCCCCCAGAGAACCCTCCTACACCGTTGGTGGGAATGCAAGCTGGTACAGCCACTCTGGAAAACAGTATGGAGGTTCCTCAAAAAGTTGAAAATAGAGCTACCCTACTACCCAGCAATTGCACTACTGGGTATTTACCCCTAAGATACAAATGTAGTGATCCGAAGAGGCACGTGCATCCCAATGTTTATAGCAGCAATGTCCACAATAGCCAAACTATGGAAAGAGTCAAGATGTCCATCAACAGATGAGTAGATAAAGAAGATGTGGTGTGTATATATACACAATGGAATATTATGCAGCCATCAAAAAAATGAAATTTTGCCATTTACAATGACATGGATGGAACTAGAGGGTATTATGCTGAGTGAAATAAGTCAATCAGAGAAAGACAAGTATCATATGATCTCACTGATATGAGGATTTTGAGAAACAAGACAGAGGATCATAGGGGAAGGGAGGGAAAAATGAAACAAGACAAAACCAGAGAGGGAGACAAACTATAAGAGACTCTTAATCTCAGGAAACAAACTGAGGGCTGCTGGAGTGGAGGGGGGTGGGAGGGATGGGGCGGCTGAATGATGGACGTTGGGGAGGGTATGTACTATGGTGAGCACTGCGAATTGTGTTAAGACTGATGAATCACAGGGTGCCTGGGTGGCTCAGATGGTTAAGCGTCTGCCTTCGGCTCAGGTCGTGATCCCAGAGTCCTGGGATCGAGTCCCGCATCGGCTTTCCGCTCGGCAGGGAGCCTGCTTCTCCCTCTGCCTCTCTCTCTGTCTCTTATGAATAAATAAATAAAATCTTTAAAAAAAAAAAAAAAAGACTGATGAATCACAGACCTGTACCCCTGAAACAAATAATACATTATATGTTAATAAAAAAATTTAAAAAAGAGGGCGCCTGGGTGGCTCAGTTGGTTAAGCAACTGCCTTCGGCTCAGGTCACGATCCTGGAGTCCCTGGATCGAGTCCCGCATCGGGCTCCCTGCTCAGCAGGGAGTCTGCTTCTCCCTCTGACCCTCCACCCTCTCATGCTCTCTCTCTCTCATTCTCTCTCTCTCAATAAATAAATAAAAATCTTAAAAAAAAAAAATTTTTTAAAGAAAAAAAAAGCTCCCCCAGATATTCTGATGAGCAACGAGGTTTGAGAATCACCCCTAATCAATTTTCAGGTCTCGCCTTCTAGTTTACTTCCTCAGAAATCCAATATACTAAATTTGGTCCCACTACTAACATTTTCATAGCAATCTGTATATCTCCTTCACAGCATATATCATAATGTTACTGAAATATTTGTGAAATCATTTAATGTCTGGCTTCTCCCAAATTAATGTTTCACAATTTAACGTTTTACCTAGAATGTTTGGTCATGCAAGCTTTCCAGTAAGAGTTTTACATAAACTAAAAAACATATTATAGTAGTTATAGAATTTGTTAATAAATATTTATTTTTAAATAAATATTAAATATTAAATAAATTACTTTTAAAGATCAGTAAGTTCAACATCTAAAATACAGAACATCTCAATTTAAGAGCTTCACTAGTGATACACTGGGGGAATCTCAAGTGCTCTAAGTAGCACTGTCCTAAGGAAGGTCATTCACTTATAAAACCAAAGATCCTAATTATAAGCTTGACTCACCTTCTGCAGTTTTTTAAAGGAAGATGCCTTCATATTTTCAGACAATTTAACAGAAAAATACTATTAGTTATATTAAGGAAAAAGAAGATCAAGGAAGGTAACCTTCTGAATTCATATGTAATTTTAAAAACAAGGTTATATGGGAATATTTAGGAAAGGTAAAAAATGAGTTTCCAAGAAAAAAATGAAGTTTTTGTTTTTAAAACTTCTAATTCCACACTATTCCAGTGGCATCATCATAATCAAAGCAAAGTACCTTAATCCTGTAGCACTTATCCAAATGTCTATCATTTCTAAAACCTTCCAAAAAGGAAGTCACTCTTACAGGGTCTTTCTTTTCAATATGGGAAATACATTCTCCTCTTTGGTCCAATCTTAGCAATACTCTGTCCAATTTAATGAAGCAGGAAGTCTAATTAAATCAAGACTTAGCTCCAGAAAAAGCAAATGGTAACCTTCCAATGAGATCACTGGGTCTTCTAATTAAAAAGGATACAAAATCTCTAAGTTGTCCAAATATTTCATCCACTTTACCAATTTGTTCTTTGTTCTCTAAATAAACTGGAGCATTGAAATAAGGCACCTTATTTTCATCTGTAGTACATTTACAAA
This sequence comes from Leptonychotes weddellii, assembly GCF_054177405.1. Taxonomy (NCBI): domain Eukaryota; kingdom Metazoa; phylum Chordata; class Mammalia; order Carnivora; family Phocidae; genus Leptonychotes; species Leptonychotes weddellii. The sequence continues at coordinate 96,622,892 of NC_138370.1, forward strand.
CTATGTCATCTTCACAGGGATGCAGGAACTCTCCCAATACTGAAACAGGACAAGAAAATGTTAAAATATAAAACAATTTCAAATGATATTGACCAACATCATCTGGAAGCTTTCTTCTTGGGTACCTGGGATTTCACTTTATCTGTTCTCCTCTGAGGCAAAAAGCAAAAAAAAAAAAAAAAAGCCAAAAATCTCCACACTAGCTATGTGACCTGGGGTAAGATTCTTCTCTCTCTGCTTCAGTGTCCTCATCTTTAATAAGGGCTAATAACAGTGCCAACACCTAACATATAGTATTATGAGGAATAAACACAATAATAAATGGCAAGTGCTTAGAAAAATGCCTGATACATTAATGTCAACCTATAACAGCTGTTTTATTAGAACAATAACTATTATTATTAAACACTATGCTTACATTCTACTGTCTCTTTTCGTTTCCCCAGTCCCTATCTGTAAATTAGTCTTTGTTCTCCTTTTTTTCCTCCCCTTTTATAACTTCCCACTACCACCTCTTCACCAATGACTCTTCACTCTTTTTCAGGGAAGTGTGGAATCTCAAAATAACTACCTTTATTTCTGACTGTCACCCCAACTAAAATACTCATTACATCCCTGCAAAACCAATTCTTTATCACTATCACCCAGGTTCAAAGCCTGGTACCTTTTATTCCCAAGTATTAACCAAGTTCTACTGAATTTGTTTCCACTGAAATCTCTCTGCCATCAAACCCTTCCTTCTTTTTTCTGACGTCCACCACCCTCACAGTGCATCATGCACGGACTGTTGCATGCTTGTGGGCTAGGACCTATGACTCTAGCCATTGCACTCTTCAAACCATGCTGCACACTGATCCAACCTCATCTTTGTATCTCTTTATGTCTCTTCCTCCTTTCTCCTTTTTGATGTAGGTTTCCACTGTCAAATCTGTCTCACTTTCCGTGACTTCTATCCATCTCACTGATAATTACTTCAAATCTACTCTAATTAGGTCTTTTTCTTGGCTTTCCCTCTGTGGTTTCCCTTCCAAGCAGTTTTTTTTCACACTTCTCTTACTTACGAATAGCAACTGACAGCATGGGCTTTCAAGTCAGGAAACTTGGCTTTGTATCTCAAACTGATCACTTATTACTATGAGAAACCTAACTCTGAATCACTGTTTTCTTACCTGTAAATCGGGAACAGGAGTAAACACACAGTATTACCTACTTAATAACTTCCTTTCAGCCCAAGCTCAATTTCCACCTCCATGACGCATTCTAAGTGTTCTTTTGCTTTCTTGATCTTCCCTTTACATTACAGCACTATTTTAAGTCAGTTTACAGCATCTTCAGACCTGCCTCCCCAACCAAGCAGCGACTTCCGTATGAGAGCTGCTAGAGTTATCTTTCAGCAAGTAGTCCCCGAACTTAAACCCACAACCTCCGCCCCCAAGTAGGCTAAGCTTTGAAGCCGACATACAAACTACATGTTCCGGGGGTCCTTGGTCCTGGCCTTTGTTAAAGCCTCCGCGGCCACCTCCTCGTCCAAATCCTCCTCTGCCGCCACCGCCGCCTCTGAAATTACCGCCTCCACCTCGGAAGTGGTTGTTGCTGCCGCCGCGATTGAAGCCGCCACCTCGATTAAAGCCCCCCCGACCTCCGCCTCGAAAAGACATGCTTAACTCCACCTGGTGAGAAAAACAGTGCGTACCTTTTGGTCATTGTGGCCTCTGGGTACACCACCTAACCCCTCTGAGCCACGGACAGAACACCATACAGGGGAGCAATAATAAATACAGCAACCTTGCCACCTCACGCACGGCCAAGCCTCCGGAGACGAACCCGAAGGGTGAGGAGGGTCACCTCCCCAGAGCCCCGTGCGCGCTGACCGACCACTCACCAGCCTCGTCGCCCCCGGTTAGCACCTCCTCCCCCAGCAGGCAGCAAGGTCTTCACGCCGCATTCCCTTCCTTCCTCCCTCCCTCCCGCAGCTGGGTTCCGGGTCCAGCCATTCTCGAATCCTTCTGCTCCCTACCGCAACTCACCGGCGCCACGTGCACGTCCGGCCCGGCTGCGCACACCCACTCCCCCGGTACTTCCGCCGTACACGAGCCTCCCCGGCCACCGTACCCGCACACGGTGGCGGGGGGGGGGGGGGAAGGACAAGAAACTCGATCGACTGGTTTACAGAAAAGCCAGTCACCGGCAGAACCCGGGGCGCTGTCGCCTTTCCAAAACAGCCTTCAGCGCTGGAAGAGCAGCAATACTATCTAACTTTAAACACTAGTTCACGAAAGTCAGGTCAACTTGCCTAGTCCTCCGTAGGAAATGACGTATAATAGTGGCGTCCTTTGAATCTAAGAAGTTGCAGGAAGTGCCGCCGCGGTGTTGCCCTGGGAGATGGCTGGCGTTAGTGATCCGCCCCCTTTCCCGGAGGCCTGGCGGTTCTAGGGGGCTGGGGACTGGCCGTGAGCCCTGGCTTTTCAGGCTGCAAAATGGTCTCCTCGTTCGTCAGTTCGTTGCCAGCCGCAACAACTGTGCCGCCCACATCTCTGAGGAGTTTTCAGCTGCGCTCTACCCAGAAGTGGATCTGGTGGCGTCGTAACCCAGTGCAAGGGCTTCCTGCGTTCTCTTGAGCGCTTGTTTCTTCCGGACCTCTTGACGTATGCACGATTGTGAGCTGAACTGTGCCTGTCCTTCTCTCCTATGGTTTCACCAGTTAAAGGAAGAAAGAAATGCGTGTATGTGTGTACTTTCCTTTAAAAATATTTTTTCTTTAAAAGTGTATTTTATGTGACAAAATAGCTTATTCAATTTGTCAAGTGCTTTTTTTTTTTTTACACGCTTTAGTTAAATAATCTCTATACCCAACGTGGGGCTCCAACTCACAACTCTTTTGCACCAAATAGTTTATTCAATTTGTCAAGTGCTTTTTTTTTTTTTTAACACGCTTTAGTTAAATAATCCCTACACCTAACCTGGGGTCCAACACACAACCGGGAGATGAAGAGTGGCAGGCTCTTCCGAGTGAGCCAACCAGGCGTCCCTGTCCAGTACGTTTTTAGCGCTGACAGGCTCTGGACCATCTATGCTGCAAGCTCCTCTTCCCCTTTTTTCTTTAAGCCCTTGATACCTAATTTCAGCTTCCAATGAAATTTCTCTTCCAAAGAAAGCTAGTGATCTATTTGTTAAATTTGGTTGGTCTCTTACACCAGAATCTTTTTTTTTTAATTTTAAGATTTTATTTATTTATTGGACAGAGAGAGACATAGGAAGAGAGGGAACACAAGCAGGGGGAGTGGGAGAGGGAGAAGCAGGCTTCCCGCGGAGCAGGGAGCCCAGTGTGGGGCTGGAGCCCAATGTGGGGCTTGATCCCAGGACTCTGGGATCATGACCCTAGCCTAAGGCAGACGCTTAAGAACTGAGCCACCCAGGCGCCCCTACACCAGAATCTTTTGAGACCTTACCTTGGTATTTGACGGAGTAGACCGCCTCTTCTTTGAAAGGGCAGAGATTGGTACCTACTTCACAGGGCTGTTTTGATTCGGCAAAAACTTTGTAAACAACTATGAAATACTGGAAATCACAATATGTCTTCTACACCAATGTATAAGCTTCTTGAGAAGACCCCTAACAATCCTACATATAAAAGGAACTTGATAAATGTATTTTTTATTCAGATTTGGTAAATGTACTTTAAATTCTGTACATAGTATAGAAAATTACTCATAACTTCCTGCTCTATTTTGCTTTACTTCATTTAACTTTCATGTTCGGTGTTTAGCTCCATTTGGTGTCCACTGTTACCTCTAACTCACTGTGATGAAATCAATGAAGTTTTACAAGACCTTTAGGATTACTTGGTGCCCCTTTATTTTACTTATTGTCAGTAGGCACTAACATTCATCGAGGTGAAGTAACTTTACCAGCCAGTTACGGGAACAAAGTAGAACCTTAGATTCTCAGAGTCTTCAGTCCTTCTGTCCCCACCCTCCATCTTTACTCTTCCCAAATTGTACATCATTCCCCTTCCCTGTTAACCCTCGGTGGTAGCATCATACTCTTGGTGTCTGAATCTTTGAACTCAGACTTTTGAGCACTCTCCTCTATCATTGTTATCACTATCCGCACCCCAGCCTTGATTGGTCTCTTTTCTCCAAAGCTATCAATTTCTATTAATTCCTTGGAAGATAGCTTTGTGCTGTCATTACAGGCCTCCTGTTGTCACTACCACACTTCCTTGTGTTAATTTCTACCCTAAATCACTCAATATAATCTACAAGAATTCAGAAGTCCAGAATAAATGCTTCCATGTTTAACTTTTCTTCCATCTGTATTGCATGTGATGACATACTGACCTAACTAAAAGAGTTTACTCATGCCATAGCCGTTCTCAAGGCCTCAAATAGCTCCCCATTTCCTTTAGCAACAAGTCTAAAGTAAAATCTTTCCATTGAGTAGGTCCTCTATGTGATTAATTTTATTTCCTTCCTATGTTGTACACCATCCCTCTTCTTAATCAGGCCAGCACCATTGCCTTGCTTCTCTTTCTCCATTGTTGTCATATACTTCCTGCTTAGAAAAGCTTAATTTCCCATCTACCAGACCAGCCGTTTTCTATCTTTTTTATCCCGGAGGAACCCTTAAAATAATTTTCATGTGTTTGAAACCCCTGCATAAAAATGTTATAAGTGTGTGTGTGCATGTATTTATATATATAATAGGCATATTTATATGTAAATATGATCAAGTTGTAGACATGATCCAATAATAATTGTCAATGATCTTTTTTTTAAAACTGGTAAAATACACATAACAAACTTTACCATATTAATCATTTTTAAGTGTATAGTTCAGTGGTTTACACTATTGTGCAACTCGTTATTTTGAGTAGAGAATGATGTTTTCCTGTGAATCTATTTCTTTGTCCAACTTATTAGCCTATTCTGTGTACGTTCCCCTCCTCACAAAGGATATCAATTGTGATACAAATTTTTAAAAAACTTTTATTAATTTATTTGACAGAGAGAGAGAGCACAAGCAGGGGGACCTGCAGAGGGAGAGAGAGAAGCAGGGTCCCCACTGAGCAGGGAGCCTGACATGGGACTAAACATGGGACTGGGTCCCAGAACCCTGGGATCACAACCCCAGGGGAAGGCAGAAAGCAGCGTTCAATGGACGGAGCCACCCAGGCGCCCCAGTTGTGATGCAAATTAAGTAGGAGAAGAAACTTCCATTTGTCCTTTAATTTAGTAAAGATTGCAAATTGATTTTAATGAATGTTAATCTCTTTTTATAGGCTATATTTGGATAAAAGTGTTATTTTTGAAGTGAAAAAATAGTGAAATTAACCTATCTAGTAAGAAATCTTTTCTTTTACTGTGTATATCCTCAATTCTGAGTCGATCTTGAAGCTGGCATACATAGATTTCATTTTCAACTAAAATAAGATGATTTCTGTCTTTGTTCTTAATTTTCATTATTAGACAAGATAAAGCTTGCTCACATAAGTAAGAGGTTGAAAAGTACAGTAAAATGTTTATTACTTTTCTATGAATGGTATAGGATGCTTTTCTTTTACAGAAATCCAGAACTTACAGAAGGGCAAATCAGTAAATTTCATCTTACATTTATAATCATTAATTCACAAAATTCTTCCTCTTCTATCAAAGTCAGATGCTCAGACTGAGAAGATTCAGAGAAGAGTCCTCATTCAGTCAGACACTTGTGTTGTGGAGCGAAAATACTGTTTAGTTTTTTTTTTCCCTAGGTGGTTTGGTCTCAACTTGAGACTGGACATTTCCTCACTAAATGCAAGCAGCCGTGGAAGCTTCAAGATTTCTTTTTGCCATGTGATTTTTTCCAAAATTTTTATTTCCATTTAAAACCAAGAATCTTATCACTTGAAATCAAAATATTTTCTCCAAGCCCTTGAATATACTCAACTAATTCAACTAGTTCATGTGATGAAAAAATGTCTACTAAGTAGGCTAGTTTCTGAAGCTCTTCTTGATCTTCAAAGCATTTGGCAAAACCTAGCCTACTATTTTCTTGGAAGTATTACCACAGTTCACTTTTCAGCTCAAACATCCTGTTAAGAAACAAAATCTGTATTAGTTTCTCTTACTGTGTAACAAATCACCCCAACACTTAGTGGCTTAAAACAATAAACATCTTGCATAATCTCTGTAGGTCAGAAATTCAGGAGCAGCTCAGGTTGGTGGTTCTGGCTCAGAGTCTCTTATGGTCTCAGTCAAGATGTTGCCTGGGGTCGCTGTCACCTGGAGGCACAACTGGGGGTGGAGGATCAATTTCTAACGTGGCTCACGTGTCTAGCAAGCTAATGCTTTCTATTGCCACCACATGCACCTTTTACAGAGTACTTAAGTATTTTCATGACGTGGCAGCTGACTTCTCGTACAACAAATGATATCCTAAGCCATAAGACTTTATGCATGTGACAGAAGATTTATGTGGTCTTTGTCCAGGTTTTCAGTTTCTTAAACATTGTTCAGTGAACTAGCCTTTGATAAGTTTAGGCATTTCTTTTTTTCTCTCTCTTTTTTTTTTTTTAAGATTTATTTATTTTATGGGGTTCCTGTGTGGCTCAGTCGGTTAAGTGTCTTCCTTCGGCTCAGGTCATGATCTCGGGGTCCTGGAATCAAACAACCCCCCCAACCCCCCCAACCCCCACCTCCATCAGGCTCCCTGCTCAGCGGGGAGTCTGCTTCTCCCTCTCCCTCTGCCCCTCCCCACCCCCTCATGCTCTCTCTCTCTCTCAAATAAATAAAATCTTAAGATTTTATTTGAGATTTATTTGAGAGTGAGAGCAGGGGGAGGGGCAGAGGGAGAATCCCAGCAGACTCCCCCTGAGCAAGGAGCCCGACTGGGGGCTCGATCCCAGGACCCTGAGTTCATTACCTGAGCCGAAATCAAGAGTTGAACACTTAACTAAGCCCCCCATCACACCCAAGTTTAGGTATTTCTGTAGCATCATCCCAAATTATTTTCATTTCAGCTCCAGAAGTTTCTGACACCAGCATATCTCTGGGAAGAAAGCAGTGTATTGTGAATATATCAGGATATTCTTTTTTTTTTTTTAAGATTTTATTTATTTATTTGTCAGAGAGAGAGTGTGTGCAAGAGAGCACAAGCAGAGGGAGAAGCAGGCAGAGGGAGAAGCAGGCTCCCTGCCGAGCAAGGAGCCCAATGCTGGGCTCCATCCCAGCACCCTGTGATCATGACCTGAGCTGAAGGCAGACGCTTAACCGACTGAGCCACCCAGGTGTCCCAGGATTTTCTTTTTTGTAAGAATGAACACTCTTAGGGAGCAATGTTCAAATCAGTGGGGCATCATCAGTGCAGATTGCCAATGCACTTCTTCAAGATGTACCTTTTGTTTTAAATACGAAGACAAAGCAGTAAATGTATCTTGGCCTTTGCTTGTTTAGGGTAGCATTTTATAGCAGAAAAATTCCCTTGAATTTCACCACGATTTATGTATCTTACAAGTGGTACCATATGTCAAAATCTGTTGATTCATCAGTCTGAAAAAGTTGTTTTTTGGTTTATGACACAAAATCTCTGCATCATGTGACATGTTACTATTTACATCCATTTATAATACTTTGAGAGTAAAACCTTTTTAGTTTCTCATGTCTTATCCCAGCATTTTACTCTCTAAATTTACATACTAGGGTTGTGAAGTTCTTACCAACTGTTGGGCTTTTTCCATTTTTAGTCAGAAAGTTCTGCTACTTAACAACTTGCTTTCTGGATTTTTATTAAAGGTAACCTTTTTTTTTTTTTTTTTTACTTTTTTTTTCTTAAACAAATCTTTTACTCTGGGATTCCTAAGGCCATTTTAAATTTTTTGCTCCTTTTTAAAAATTTTTTTTAAAGCTTTTATTTATTTATTTGTCAGAGAGAGAGAACACAAGCAGTGGGAGGGCAGAGGGCAGAGGGAGCCCGTTGCAGGACTCAATTCCAGGACCCTGGGATCATGACCTGGGCAAAAGGCAGACACTTAACCGACTGAGCCACCCAGGCACCATGACTTTCTTTTTTAAAACTTTCATTAAAAAAAAAAAAAAAATTCAAACATAAAAGTTCAGAGAGCAGTACAATGAACCTCTATGTACCTATGATTCAGTTTCAGCAATTACCAGCCTTTTGCAAGTCTTGTTTCATCTATCCCTTCATTACTATATATATATAATATATATTATTATAAATTATAAACTTATTTATAAAATATTTTATTTTAAAAATATTTATTAATTTATAATTCTAAATTATTTTATAATTATGAATTATAATATAAATTCATATAAATATAAATTATATATATGTACATATATATATATTTTTTTTTTTTGCTGGAGTATATTGTGGTAAGCCCCACATAGCATTTCACCCATAAATCTCCAACAGAGGACTTTTTAAACATGGGTGCAATATCATTATCATACCTAACTAAAGTAATAATTCCTTAGTATCAGCTAGTAACAGTCTATGTAGAATTTTCCCTAATTATTTCACAATGTCTGTTAATCGTTGCTTTAAGCAAGTAAAGATCCAAGCTATGCCTATGCATTACATTTGATTGATATGTCTCTAACTCTCTGATTCTTGATCAGTTTTCTCCCCCTATTTTTTTTCTTGCATTTGTTTGTTGAAGAAACTGAATCTTTATCTTGTAGTATTTTCCAACCTCTTGGTGGTATAAACCATGTTTCTCTATCCTCTGCATTTCCTATAAACTGGTAATTAACTGGTAGTGAGATCTTGCAAACTGATTATGTTCAAAGTTCAATTTTTTTTTTTTCTTTGCAAGAGTATTTCATGTTTTCCACATGAGGAGGCACTTGGCATCCAGTTGTCTCTCTTGGCAATATTAAGATTGATCAGTGGGATCAGTGTTTCAGCCTAATTTGTCTATTAGAAAAGTTCCCTTCCAGCTTTTCACCTAATGGTTTTAGCAACAATTGATGATCATCACCTAGATTTATTGGTTTATAAGTGTATGCAAAGTGGTGATATGCTAATTTTATTGTTTCTTCTGCAATTAGCTGAGATAAATTTCCCTCATTTTTAAATATTTATTTTTATTTCAATCCTTTGTTGTTATTGTTATTTTTTAAGTGCTTAAATTGCTTCATCTCTGACTTGTGAGAGCCCCTTCAAGTTGGGTCCTGTATCTTTTAATACCACTCACTAGCCTCTAATAACTTTCTTGCTTTCTGACACAAGATGTCTTTATCTGACTTATATGTTTTCTACCTCAGCCCTTTCTCCAAGGAGCCCTTCCTTCTTTTAGTGAGAAATAGTATGTAAAGAACACGATCTGGGCACAATGGGGTGGTTTTTGCTTCTGTATTATCTTAACTTCTAGGCATTATCGGTGAATACAGATAGGAGGTATATATTTTTAGAAAGAGAAAAATTATGGTTCACACTGACATTTTCAATTCAAAGTTAAAACTACAATGTTTTTGCTTCTTTGAATTCAAACTTGTGCCTCTTCTACCCTTTAATTATGACATTAACCTAATTACTTATTTACTTGAGCCTGCAGACTTATGTGTGTTTGTGTGTGTGTGTGTGCATAAAATAGTTGTCAAGTGTTGATGTTATTATTTACAGACTGCTGAATCCTATTTAAGATTTTGTTTATATCAATTTGATGGTATTTTGAGTTTTTGCACCTTTAGTCATAAATGAGGTTGATCATTTTCTTTTTCTTGTGCTGTACATTCTGGTTGTGTAGATCCTTACTAGGATCTCTGTGGATGATTGTGCAGGAGAGGGGTAGGGTGGGATGTGAGGTCTCAGGAGCTTGCCTATGGCTTATTTTCAAATGCACAGATTTCCTGAACCCCATGAAGTTGTATATACCTGGAATGTTTCTTTGCTTCTCCTGCCCCACTATCCACTCAGGAAGTGCTAAGTTAGAACATGATGGGCCGAGAGCCTTCTGCAGACTTTGTCCTGGAGCAAATGCTGAAGTAAGTTGCCCCAAGAATGGGGTACTGGCTCAGGGCACCTGGCTGGCTCAGTTGGTAGAGCATGCAACTCTTGGTCTTGCAGTTTTGAGTTCAAGCCCCACGTTGGGTGTAGAGATTACTTAAAAATAAAATTAAAATAAAAAATGGGGTACTGGCTCAGCTGTTCTTACCTTTCTTTAATTGACCATGTAGTCCATCACTTCTCTCAGATTTCCACTATCTCTATTTATTTTGTGGTCTCCCTTATTCTGGATACCTCGTTGTCACCTATATAACATTTCTTAAACTTTGTTAAGTTTTGCAGTTAATCTCTTCCTCTCTATTGTACATCTTCAGTAATTCTTCACTGTTTATATCCTATTGATGGACTCCCTCTTCAGTTTTTGATGGTGCAATGGAATTATTTTTATTTATTTTTTATTTTTAAAAAAGATTTTTTAAATTTATTTGAGACAGAGAGAGAGAGAACAAGTGAGGGGGAGGATCAGAGGGAGAGGAGGAAGCAAACTCCCCGCCGAGCAGGGAGCCCGACACGGGGCTGGATCCCAGGACCCTGAGATCATGACCTGAGCGGAAGGCAGACGCTTAACTGACTGAGCTACCCAGGTGCCCCAGAATTATTTTTATTTTTATATTTATTCTCACTTACATGTTAGGAGGGAAGAGATAGTAACTATAGAGAATGTCAGTCATTATGAACCATCCATTACATTTCCTTTTTAATTGCTGACAGGAAAGTCATTTTCTTCTATTGATTTTGTAGTCAGTCATTTTAATAACTATGACATTAGGTCTAAGACTTTTTCAAGCACTTTTTATCTAAGTAGACAGTCATTTCATCTGCAAATAATGGCAATTTTGTGTCTTCCACTCCAGTATTTATGTTTTTTCATGTTTATTGCCTCCAACAACAACAGTATTGAGATACAGCATCTTTGATTTTTCTGGATTTGCCTCAAGTGTTTCACCATTGTATATGGTGTTTACTGTTGGTTTCTACCCTTTATCAGGTTAATGATATTTGTTCTTTTTCTAGATTGCTCACTTTTTAAAAATTAATAATTTATGTTAAACATATCAAACACCTTTTCCATATCTTATGATATAATTATACAGATTATCTTATTTAATCTATTATTTTAATTAATTAAATATTTTAATATACTGAATTACATTAATAGATATCCTAATGTTGAATATCCCTGTAAATTTCTTAAATGCTCCCCACTTGGTCATTATATTTTTAATATACTGTGGTTTATAATGTATAATTTGCTAATATTTTATTTAGGATCATTGCATATAAATGAATAATCAGTTTTAATTATTAATTTATAGATTTCTTTCAGAGGCCCTTCTTACCAGTTTTGGGTATCAGAGTATTGCTAATAAATTGGAGGGCTTTCCATCTTTTTCTGTGTTCTAGAAAAGTTGTAAATAACAGAAAGATGATCTTTTTCTTTTTAAGATTTTATTTATTTATTTGACAGAGAGAGAGAAAGAGAGAGAGGGAATAGAAGCAGGGGGAGTGGTAGAGGGAGAAGCAGGCTTCCGGCTGAGCAGGGAGCCCGATGCGGAACTTGATCCCAGGACCCTGGGATCATGACCTGAGCTGACGGCAGACACTTAACGACTGAGCCACTGAGGCACCCCAATAATAATCTTTCTTAAAAGAGTTAGTAAAATAAAATCTTTTTAAAAAAAATAGGGGCACCAAGCTGGCTCAGTCAGTAGAGTATGTAACTCTTGATCTTGGGGTTGTAAGTTCAAGCCCCACATTTGGTGTAGAGGTTACTTAAAAATAAAATCTTAAAAAAGAGAGAGAGTTAGTAAAATTTAGTGTCTTTGGGGGGTTAAAATCTTTAACTTTTCTATTGCTCCTTAGCTATTAATTTATTTGAATTTTCTACCTCTTCCTGAGTAAATTCTGATCATTTTATTTTCCTTGAAATTTTCCTCTAGATATTCAGATCATTTGGTAAGTTGCACATGCTTTTATCACTTAAGGTTCTAAGTGACAAGCCACCAAACCAACTCTGGCTAACTTTAGTAAAAGAAAATTCATTTGGAAGATAATAGGATATTCACACTCTTGACAGAAGGCTAAGCAACTAGGCTTAAGAACTGAGGATAGTCACTCAGGAAGGCGAAAAGGAATGACAGGAAACTTGTGTTACAACTAACAGCTAAACCATCTGACCCGCACACAGCTGCTGCTGCTGCTTCAATAAATTATTCCCTATTGGTACTTCTGTTCTATCCTTAACTCAGGATTCAGACACCAGGGAAAGAGACTCTTTGATCAGTCCCTGGTCTAGAAGAGGGAATGGAAAGAGGCTGGAGATGGATTTCTTAACTTCTGTTTTGGAAAGCAGGTGCCGGGAATTATTCTCGCACCAAAACAACCCATAATAGAAGAAAGATAATTCCACAAAGAAAATTGGGAACCTGTTATGAAGGAAAATGGGTGTTGGCAGCCCCCTAAAAATTCCCACTTCAATATTTTAACTCTAAAATTGTTTTACTCTCGCTCCTTTTTTTTTTTAATTTCTCAAAATGATTCATTGGTTTACATATCAAATCTGCTACTTTTTTACTTCCTGGTTTCTTTACTATTGCTTATGTCTTTATTATTTCCTTTCTATCCCTTTGATTCATTTTATTTTTTTAATGCTATCCTGAGCTGTATGCTTAGTTCACTTTTTTTCAGTGATTTTGTTGTTGTAAAAAATTTAAATGTAATTTGGATATTTGTCTTTTTTGTTGTTTTTTTCTTTAATTTAATTTTTTGTCTTTTAAAGATTTTATTTATCTGTCAGAGAGAGAGAGAGCAAAAGCAGGGGGAGCTGCAGGCAGAAAGAGTGGTAGGCAGAGGGAGAAACAGGCAGAAGGAGAAGCAGGCTCCCTGCTGAGCAAGGAGCCCAGGGCCTGGCTCAATGCAGGGCTCGATCCCAGGACCCTGGGATGACTTGAGCCAAAGGCAGACGCTTAACCAATTGAGCCACCCAGGCGTCCCATGTTGTTGTTTTCTTCTATTCTTTCTAAGCTTAGAAATCACCCCTTACCTAAGGTTTAATACTTGTTTCAGTTGAATTTCTTTTAGAGATAAGAACCTTGATTCTAGTTTTAGCAGTATTATAAAGTGTATCAATAAGAATTTGGTCAGGAAAACTTGAACCACTGTAAGTATTTTAAACCGAAAAGAAGATCAGAAACAGTTCTCATTCACATGGGATGAGCAACAATATACATTACAGTTTTTCCATAGATCTTATCTCCCACCTTCCGTCGTAATAAAGTCTGAGGAAATCTGGATCATCTGGACTTCCTGTAAAACACCACATTCTTCCATTACATTGATGGCAATACCTTGATCAGAGCAGGTAAGCAAGAGGTGGCTAGCATGCTGAATGCCTTGATAAGACACATATACTCCAGAGGGCAGGAGACAAGGCCAGGATATCTTGTCTAAATTAAAAGACAAATTATTTCATCTTGAACTGCCTTGCAGAAGGAAGAAAGCACAAAACACTGAGGAATACTGCTCAGGCTGCCAGGGCAGGAAAGTGTTCTGCAGTGGTTTGACAGAGGCTATGATGTTAGAATTGCCAGTGGTGGAAAAAAATATTGTATCATGTTTGAGAACGAACCATTGAGAGAATTACAGTAGAGAACCCTAGGGTTCTGGAGCAAAGCCATGAATTATCTGCAGCAAAATTATACTCTTTTTGAAAACAACTGTGTACTACTGGACCCTGGTAAATCTGGAATTACTGAACATTGGACACTATATCACCATTGTGACCAGAAATGCCCATTGTGAGCCAGGTCCTAACAGACCCACAAAACATAAGGTTGAGCAGGCCTAGCAAAAATGTATTATAAAATGGAAGTGTTGCATCCAGAAACAAATACAAACCGGACCAAGGGCACTAGCAAACTGCATCAGCTGGTAGCTCGGATATCCCCCTCCCCACCTAATCCAAACTGTTGCACCCAAGTCCTTCCCTCAGCTCATACCTATGGCTCTATAAGGAATATGGTATGACCAGGAGGAGGGAAAAACGTGTTTGGTTTACAGATGGGTTGGCTCAGTATGTAGGTACAAGCTGAAAATAGACAGCAGCCGCAATACAGCCAAACTTAGGAGTGGTTTTAAAAGACACTGGTAAGGGAAAGTCTTCACTATGGGCTAGAGCTTCAGATAATACACCTGGTCACCCACTTTGTGTGGAAATATCAGTGACCCAAGACTAGACTGTATATGGAATCCCAGGCAATAGTGATTGTCTGATGATCTTTTTCTTAGAATAAAAAGTATTCAAGGATTAAGAACAAGAAGATCTGGAGTAGAAACATGTGGATGCACATATAGGAGTTGGAATGAAGTATAGAAATATTTGTATCATGTGTTAATACCCACTAGCAAAAGATACTAAATAACCACAAAATGACTCAGCCAATTGGTATCAGCCAGTGCCAGTCAGCAGCCACCCCAGTGCTAGCACAGTGGGCACGGGAATAAAGTGGCCCTAGTGGCAGAAATGGAGGCTAGCCATGAGGCCGATATAATGGGCCCCTTAAGATTTAGTTAGCTGATGCCATCAACACATGTCCATCCTGAAAGCAACAGAGACTAATGCTGAGTCCCCAAGATGACACAATTCATCAAGGACACCAACTAGCCACTTGGTAAATTGACACAGTTGGTCCTTTCCATCTTAAAAGGGCCAGTAGTACATTCTCACAGAAATAGACATGTATTCCAGGTTAAGGTGTTCCTTTCTTGCCTGCAGGGCCTTAGCTAGGATCATAATCCAAAGGATTTCAGCATATTTAATCTTCCAACATCCTGTCAGACAAGGGGACCCACCTGACAGCAAAGGAAATGTGAGAGTGACCATGCAGTTCACTGGTCATATCACATACCGCACCACTGGAAACCTGGCAGCCGTATGGAGCATTGGAACAGCCTGCTGAATGCAGAAGGGAGGGGCTATTTAAAGGCAATACTCTGAGGACTGGGTGCTGTCCTTCAGCAAGCAGCATAGGCCTTGAATCAAAGACCTTCATTTAGCATTGTATCCCCAACAGAGAGAAGATGGAGGTCTGGGAGCCAAGGAATAGGAGCAGAAATGACCACACATACTGTCACTCACAGTGACTAACTGGGAGCTTTGTGCTTCCTGTCTCCACAACTGGAGACTTTGCAGAGTTAGGGATCTTGTTCCCCAAAAGAAGCATACTTTTACCAGGAGGCACAGCAAGAATTCCAATGAATTATAAGCTAAGCCTTCTGCCTCATGCACATGGATTGGGCTTCTTGTGTCTAGGGACCAGCAAGAAAGAAGAGGAGTCACCATGTTGATAGGGATAACTGACCCTGTTCATGTAGAGGAAGTAGGGTTGCTGTTATATAATGAGGGAAAGGAGGAGTATGTATGGAACCATATGAGCTCCTTGGGTGCCTCTTGTGAGAGTAAAAGGATAAAAACAGCAACTATGGTCTGAGAAGGAAATGTAACCAGGGGCTCCAGGAAGTTTGTGAGTCATGACATTAGGTGAACACCTGAGGCTGTCAGAGGTGGAAGCTGAGGTGAAAGGAATCTATAATAGATAGGAAAGAGGCAGAGGATGAGTATCACCTGCAGCCTCAAGATCCACTACAAGGGCCAGGGCTCTAGTTTTTCTTACCACTTCCCTCTTCTAAATTTTCCCCCAGGAAGGAAGGGCTCCTACAATTTGGAAGGAGCCACTCCCGGAGCATATACAAAAAGTAGATCTAAGACAGCAAATGGTGGACTCTGAAAGACAGGGAGATGAGTTTCCCAGATCCCACTTCATGGAAGGTTTTGCTGCCCTAGCTGTGAAAAGTGTGATCAGCAGACACTTCTGATGGCAACTAAATGTCGGATCCTTCAGGGTCTGCCTCAGCTGCAGAGAAGGGCCTCACCTAAGGGGATGCCTTTCCCGGGCAACCCACACCAGGTGACTGAGCAAGGCAGGGTTTCATGGTCTAGCCATTTCTGTCTGACCCAGAGACCCTTGATAGGCCACACTCACTCCAGAGCTCCCCATGAGTTGACCCGGGCTTTGTTAAACCTGCATTGCAGGCTCACTTTTCTCTCTGCTCACTCCTGCTTCTCCCTTCTTTTCACAGGAGTTAATTTCTAGTAAGTTATCTTGTACCCCCAACTCTGTCTCATGTCTGCTTTGGGAGAACCCTCACAAAGTTTTCTATGCTCAGAGGATATAATTTGATCACAGCATAACTGATGCATGGTAAAGGCACTGTTTTGTTGAGGATTTTTAATGTCTTCATCACAGCTTTCAATATGATATACTTTTACTTCTTATCTCCTTGTCTTCAACCTTAAGGAAAAACCATAATTTTGTTTTACCAAAAACATAAGAAATTTTCTTCCAGTGTAGTTTCTGTCTTCCCTAGAAAACAGAATCGAGGCATTGTCTGGTAACAAAGTGGGGAAATCAGTTTCCTCTGGAGGAAACATACTCCCTAATGGTCACCTCCCTCAGCTATTTACTGGGAAAATCTTGTTTGGTTTCAGTTACGGTAAAACTCTGGATTTTAGCCAAATTCTCTGAGTTCAAAAGTACAAAGCTCTGTAGGACACTTGCTCTTTCTAAATGTTTTTTCAAAGGTTAAAAATTAAATTTCAAAGAATACCCAGGGTGCAGAAGAGAGACAGACACTGAGAGTCTCCAACATGAAGCTTGCTCATGTTATTTTGTTACATTTGTGCTTCTGCATAAGTTTTTGCAAGGTAAGTAACTCAATATTTATGTAGACTATTTTAATTAGATTTTTAAATATTATAAAAATGTAAGCAAAATCTTCAAGACATGGGGGAAGGGAGGAAAAAATAAAATAACATGAAATCAAAAGGCGAGACAAACCATAAGAGACTCTTAACTATAGGAAACAAACTGAGGGTTGATGGAGGGTAGGTGGGTGGGGGGATGGGGTAACTGGGTGATGGGCATTAAGGAGGGCACATGATGTAATGAGCACTGGGTGGTATATGTAACTGATGAATCACTGAACTCTACCTCTGAAACAATACATTATATGTTAATTGAATTTAAATAAAATAAAATTTTAAATAAATAATAATTAAAAAGTAAAAAAAAAAAGAAATCTTAAAGATATTATTTTGTCCTAGAGATTACATAGTTCAGATGCCAACAGTGGCAGTATATAGTTAGTAATAAAAATTTTATGTTAATATCTTGATGAAAGAGCTTTAAGAAATTGCTTTTTTCGTGTGCCCTTATCTGTGCATAGAGATTGAACTGAATGAGAATTTTACTAATATAGATTTGTAATTTATAGTAATCCTATTAAATCAAAAAATATTTACCAAACTCCTTCTACATGCAAGGTATAGTGCTGGGCAAAGAGCATGTCTGATCTCCAATAGCCCTTCGGTACAGTTGTAGAAAGATGACATAAACATGACAATGAGGAAATAATAAGCAAGATTTAAATAACTTTTGAGAAGGAACTGTTTTAATTGCCAAAATGTTACATTTAATTGCCAAAAATGTTACAAATATCATGTGCCGAGGGACTTTAATGAGAGCGAAAATCCCTTCCTGCTAAGAGGTCAAGAAGAGTTTATGGACCAGTGGGATTTGAGCTGGATTCGTAATTCTGGATTAGTGTAGAGAAACAGAGTGATTTCCACCCTTTTCAGCCTGGAAAAGCAGCAAGTGCTATGGTAGAAAAATAGTAAAGCCCTAGTCTCCTCCAGGTGAATAAATCCATTTGATTAGAATGGAAACCTTGTGGGGAACTTGGGCAATCAAAACTGGTATGACAGATTATAGCCAGGTTGAAAGATCATCTATTAAGGTTAGATAGGCTCTAGATATTTTTTTTTTAAAGATTTTATTTATTTATTTGACAGAGAGAGAGACACAGTGAGAGAGGGAACACAAGCAGAGGGAGTGGGAAAGGGAGAAGCAGGCCTCCCGCAGAGCGAGGAGCCCTATGCGGGGCTCGATCCCAGGACCCGGAATCATGACCTGAGCCGAAGGCAGACGCCTAACGACTGAGCCACCCAGGCGCCCCAGGCTCTAGATATTTTAGACAATTATTGATGATCACTTTTGTGATCAAAGCATTTTGAAACAGGATTACAAAAACTGTTTTGTCTTAATGCCAGCTTAGAGAAGCAAGTATTTAAAGAAAACTACCTAAGAAATGAGAATTACTTAATTTAAGTTTCCTGTAACTTCTAAGATGTATATGCAATGCTTGTAACAGAGAACAAATAGAAATAAAGTAAGTGCTCATTGATAAGAAATTGATTAAATTATTGTACATCTATAAATGAACTATCATGTAGCTATGAAAATGATGCATTTTATATTTATTGAGAAAAAAGTCCTTACTAAAATCTTATTTTTGTTAAAGAAGAAAATATACACACGTTCATGTATCTGTGTGTATGTGTAACACACACACACACATATACACAGATATAGCTGCTCATC
Source organism: Leptonychotes weddellii (assembly GCF_054177405.1). NCBI lineage: Eukaryota > Metazoa > Chordata > Mammalia > Carnivora > Phocidae > Leptonychotes > Leptonychotes weddellii. Next base: position 96,641,401 of record NC_138370.1, read on the forward strand.
TAAACAGCAATTTCAAAGTTCCTGGAGGGTATATATCAAATAGATACCAATTGGTATCTCAGGTAATGAGATTACTGGTGATTTTTATTTTTTGTTTTATACATTTATGAATTTTCAGAATTCAGAAATTCTGTTTTATTCATTATTCATTTTTTAAAATACCAAATAAATGTGTGTTACTTAGAATAAGGAAAAATTTGTTTTTGAGGAAAAGATATTTCAGCCACATTTTTGGTTCCCGTAACAAAAACAATAAAAAACAAAACAAAATAGTACTTTTCACTTACAGAAAGGGAAAGAGCCTCTTTTACTGAATAATCATTCAATAATAAAGTTGTCTTCTTCCCTTTAAAAAACAGCATTTTATAGGAATTGTCATAATTGTGAAAATTTCAGAACTTCTTAAAATATTAATTTATAAAAGAAAATGGAATGCTGAGAGATAACCATTTTTAAATGGAAGTTGCCATAGAGACAACATAAATGTGTTCAAAGAAGTTTTAAAATGTGCCTACATTTTCTAAATGAAATAAAATACATACATCTGGGAGAAATTTTTGTTATTTTGAAAGCTAGGACCAGATTTCCCTCTAAGGAATAAAAAGTCCCATGTCTTTTTTATATCAAAACATTTTGATGGACTTATTTGAAGGTGGATTATGTCAATGGCAGGAGTGAACTGGCAGCAGGATAGACTTCGGTTGTTCTGAAAGGGGAAATGAGAATTCTAGTTTTACTGCCCAGACAAACAGATAAGGGGACTCAGGTTTCTCTGGGAGATAAAACCAGGACATAGAGGGATTGGCTGCTGTATTAATAACAAAGGATATTAAAGAATAGGGAAGCCAAATGTTTCATTCAATATGGTTATTTACTACTGTGGGAGTATTGTGCTGTAACATAAACCCTGACCAAAACCTTAAATTTTTATTTACCCTAAAAGTTTATTACAAACCTAAGTTTATATTGGTAATATTTTGGAAAGAAAGAATGAGAGTGATGTTCAGCAGAGTGATGAGGTAATGGAAAGACAATATGCACAGGAAGCAACATGCAATGCAGAGAGTGAGGTCAGCAAAAATGGCAGAGTAGGCAAATCCAAACAGTTGTCTTTCCACACACACATGCACACACACACAAATCATGCAGACTGTCAGAACCAACTTTGTCAGAACTCCAGTTATTAATCAAAGGCCTACAGCCTCCAAATGAATACTGGATGAAGGAAAAGGCAACTTAAAATGTTAGGAAAGTTTGTGACATTTCTACTTGCCCTTGCCCTACCCTGTCCCCACTTCAGTGCAGTCTTGAAGATGACAGTCCACATGAGGAACTCTTGTTCCTAGCTCCAGAAGGAGCAGAGCAGACTTTATTTAAAAAGAATGGTGTTTGTTCTAACCTGCCTGGGGCATACTGGAAAGACTGATCAAACATATTTGTCTTTGTTTTGCCTAACTCAGAACTCACTCAGAGTGGAAAGACAGTGGGAATTCCTCAAAAACACTGTGACATAGGGACGCCTGGGTGGCTCAGTCAGTTAAGTGTCTGCCTTTGGCATGGGTCATGATCCCAGGGTCCCGGCATCAAGTACCACATCAGGTTCCTTGCTCAGCGGGTAGCCTGCTTCTCCCTCTGCCTGCTGTTTCCCCTGCTTGTGCTCTCTCTCTCTCTGACAAATAAATAAAATCTTAAACAAACAAAAACAAAAACATTGTGAGGCACCAAACAACCTGCAGCTACCTGGGACAAAAGATTACAGTTGAGAAAAATGGTAGAGTGTCAAAGCTTGGGAGGAAAATTTAGGGAAAGAGTTTCTGTGGGAAATTAGACCATTCAAAAGTCCCTGTGAATACTTGGGAATTTAAAAAGCAACACACATGCCCAGGGCAGGATGCATGCTCAGAAAAGATCTAAGAAGACTCTAAGCCTACACCTCTAGATGATCTCTAGGCTCAGTGCAAGCAGGAAGTGAAGGCTAAGAGAGAATTGAAAATGGCCTGACTAAGTGTTGAAGGGGTACTCAAGCACAGAGCCAATTTGCAAAGTCTAGAAGAGGTTTTTGGTTGTTGAATAGAGGAGTTTCTTATTCTTTTTATTTTATTTCTATGAAAAACTCACTAGAGTTTTAATAACAGATTTGAGCAGGCAGAAGAGTAAGTGAACTTGAAGATCAGTCAATTAAATTATCCAGTTTGAAGAGCAGAAAGAAAAAAATAATGAGAAGCTAACAGAGATTAAGAACTATGGGACACCATTAAGAACACCAAAATATACATAACAGGAACCTCAGAAGAGGAGAGAACAGGTTAGAGAGAATATTTGAAGAAATAATAGCCAAAAGCTTCCCAAATTTGAAAAAATATATGAATCTACAGATTTAGGAAGCTTAGCAGCCCCCAAAAGGATAATGCAAAGAAATCCACACTAAGACACATTATAATGAAACTGTTAAAAGCCAAGGAACAAAACAGAATGTCTTGAAAGCAGCAAGAGAAAAGCAACTCATCATGGACAAGGGATTTTCTTTTTTTAGAGTTTATATATTTACTTGACACAGAGAGAGAGACAGCTAGAGAGGGAACACAAGCAGGGGGAGTGGGAGAGGGAGAAGCAGGCTCTTGGCTGAGCAGGGAGCCTGATGCGGGGCTCAATCCCAGGACTCTGGGATCATGACCTGAGCCGAAGGCAGACGCTTAACGACTGAGCCTCCCAGGAACCCGAGAAGGGATTTTCAATAAGATTAGAAGTACATTTCTCATTAGAAACCATGGAGGCACAGAGAAGAGAGTGGGATGACATTTTTAAAGTGCTGAAAGAAAAGACTGTCAATCAGGAATCCTATATCGAACAAAACTATCCTTTAAAAATGAAAAAGAAATTAAGACATTTTCAGATCAACAAAAGCTGACAGTTACTAGTAGACAGGAAATTCACTCTAAGAAAGAGTCCTGCAGGCTAGCTAAAATATGCTAGACAGTAACTAGAAGCCATAAGAAGAAATAAAGGACTTCAATAATGATAACTATGTAGGTAAATAGAAAAGTCAGTGTAATTTTATTTTTGGTTTGTAGCTCCTCTTTTTATTTCACATTATTTAAAAGAACGTATAAAAAATAATTATAAATCTATGTTAACATGCATACAATACCTAAAGATGTAATGTGTGACCATAACATAAAAGAGGGAATGGACCTATATAAGAGCAGGGTTTTTGATATGCTCATGAAGTTAGGTTGGTATCAATTCAAACTAGATTGCTATACCTTTAAGTTGTTAAGTATAATCTCCATGTCAACCACACACACACACAAAAAAAATCTTAAAAATATACAGAAAAGACATGAGAAGAAAAGCAAAACAGTTCACTACAAACAAATCAACTAAACACAAAAGAAGTCAGTAATAGAAGACATAAAGAACAACAAAATTATAATACATACAGAGAACAAATTGCAAAATGGCAAAAGTAAGGCCTTCCTTAAAAACAACTTAAATGTAAGTGGGTTAAATTCTCCAGTGAAAGGCAAAGATTGGCAGAATTTATTTTTTAAAAAACTAACCATGGTCCAACTATATGCTGTCTACAAGAGACTCACATTAGATCCAAAGACAAATAGATTGAAAGTGAAAGGATGGAAAACAATATTCCATGAAATAGTAACCAAAAGGGAACTGGAAGGGGCAGCATTAATATCAAAGAACCAGAAAAAGAAGAGCAAGCTAAATGAAATCTAGGAAACAATAAAGATTAGAATGGGGAGTTTTTATCATGAACAGATACTGAATTTTGTCAAATGCTTTGTATTTCTATGGTGTTGGTAATTATTTCTGTTTCATTTCTGATTTTATTTATTTGAGTCCTCCATTTTTCTTGATGAGTCTGGTGAAAGGTTTATCAATTTTGTTTATCTTTTCAAAGAACCAACTGTTGGTTTTATTGAACTTTTCTATCTTTTAGTCTCTAGTTCATTTATTTCTGCTCTGATCTTTATTATTTCCTTCCTTCCACCAACTTTGGGCTTTGTTTGTTCTTTTTCTAGTTCCTTTAGGTGTAAGATCAGATTGTTTGAGATTTTTCTTGTTTCTTGAGGTAGATCCAATTGTTATACATTTCCCTCTTAGCACTGCTTTTGCTATATCCCAAAGATTTTGGACCATTATGTCTTCATTTTCATTTGTCTCCATGTACTTTTTTATTTCCCCTTTGATTTCTTCACTGATCCATTGGTTGTTTAGTAGCATGTTCTTTAGCCTCCAAAAAAAAGAAGAGGAAGATGGTGAAGAAAAAGAAGGAGAAAAAAAGAATGTAGATGGAAAAAATAAAGAGTAGGAAATAGAATCAATTAAACTAAAAGTTGGTTCTTCGAAAAGATCAACTAAATTAACAAACCTTAGCTAGACTGTTAAAAAAAAGATGCAGGGCGCCTGGGTGGCTCAGTTGGTTAAGCAACTGCCTTCAGCTCAGGTCATGATCCTGGAGTCCCAGGATCGAGTCCCGCATCGGGGTCCCTGCTCGGCAGGGAGTCTGCTTCTCCCTCTGCCCCTCCCCCCTCTCATGTGCTCTCTCTCATTCTCTCTCTCTGAAATAAATAAATAAAATCTTAAAAAAAAAAAAAAGATGCAAATAAAATCAGAAAGTGAAGACATTACTGCTGACCTTACAGAAATCAAAAGAATGATAAGAGAGTTCTATGAACAATTATATGCCAACAAATTAGATAACTTAGATGAGTGGACAAATTCCTACAAACACATACATTACCAAAACTGAATCAAAAAGAAATAGTAAGGGCGCCTGGGTGGCTCAGTTGGTTAAGCGACTGCCTTCAGCTCAGGTCATGATCCTGGAGTCCCGGGATCAAGTCCCACATCGGGCTCCCTGCTCAGCTGGGGGTCTGCTTCTCCCTCTGACCTTCTTCCCGCTCGTGCTCTCTGTCTCTCATTCTCTCTCTCTCAAATAAATAAATAAAATCTTTAAAAAAAAAAAAAAAAGAAATAGTAAATCTGAACAGACATATAACAAGAGTTGAATCAGTAATTTAAAAAATTATTTTCATCAAAGAAATGTCCAGTATCAGACGGCTTCATTGGTAAATTCTACCAAACATTGAAAGAAGAATTAATACTAATTCTTCTCAAACTCTTCCCTCAAAAAAGAAAAGGAGTGAATACTCCCTAATTCATTTCATGCATCCAATATTACTCTGATAACAAAGTCAAAGATACCACAAGAAAAGGTACAAAGCAGAGATAAAAGCTACTGTCTTCGCTGACCTCCCCCTCATATCAAGTATTCCCAGAGATTTCCAGTATTCATCATTCCTTTGGGTAGGTCCAGATTTCCATCCAGCATAATTTTCCTTCTGCTTAAAGGACTTTTTTTTTTTTTTTTTAACTTTTCTTGTAAGGCAGATATACTGGTGATTAATTTTTCAGCTTTTGTGTCTAAAGAGGTTGTTATTTGCCTTAAACTTTTTTAAATTTTATTTTATTATGTTATGTTACTCACCATACATTACGTCATTAGTTTTTGATGTAGTGTTCCATGATTCATTGTTTGTGTATAGCACCCAGTGCTTCATTCAATACATGCCCTCTTTAATACTCATCACCAGACTAACCCATCCCCCCACCCCCCTCCCAAGCAGCCAATTATATAAGCCAATTAATAACAAAATCAAAGAAACACATCAACAACAATACAATAATAGTAGGGGACTTTAACACTCCCCTCACTGAAATGGACAGATCATCTAAGCAAAAGATCAACAAGGAGCAAATGGACTTCACAGATATATTCAGAACATTCCATCCCAAAGCAACAGAATACACATTCTTCTCTAGTGCCCATGGAACATTCTCCAGAATAGATCACATCCTGGGTCACAAATCAGGTCTCAACTGGTACCAAAAAATTGGGATCATGCCCTGCATATTTTCGGACCACAATGCTTTGAACTAGAACTCAATCATAAGAGGAAAGTCAGAAAGAACTCAAATACATGGATGCTAAAGAGCATCCTACTCAAGAATGAATGGGTCAACCAGGAAATTAAAGAAGAATTAAAAAAAATTCATGGAAACAAATGAAAATGAAAATACAACTGTTCAAAATCTTTGGGATGCAGCAAAGGCAGTCCTAAGAGGAAAATATACAGCAATATAAGCCTTTCTCAAGAAACAAGAAAGGTCTCAAATACACAACCTAACCCTACACCAAAAGGAGCTGGAGAAAGAACAGCAAATAAAGCCTAAACCCAGCAGGAGAAGAGAAATAATAAAGATCAGAGCAGAAATCAATTAAATAGAAACCAAAAGAACAGTAGAACAGATCAATGAAAGTAGGAGCTGGTTCTTTGAAACAATTAACAAGATTGATAAGCCCCTGGCCAGACTTATCAAAAAGGAAAGAGAAATGACCCAAATAAATAAAATCATGAATGAAAGCAGAGAGATCACAACCAACACCAAAGAAATACAATTATAAGAACATATTATGAGCAACTATATGCCAGCAAATTAGATAATCTGGAAGAAATGAATGCATTCCTAGAGATGTATAAACTACCAAAACTGAATCAGGAAGAAAAAGAAAACCTGAACAGACCTATAACCACTAAGGAAATTAAAGCAGTAATCAAAAATCTCCCAACGAACAAGAGCCCAGGGCCAGATGGCTTCCCAGGGGAATTCTACCAAACATTTAAAGAAGAATTAATACCTATTCTTCTGAAACTGTTCCAAAAGATAGAAATGGAAGGAAAACTTCCAAACTCATTTTATGAGGTCAGCATTGTCCTTAAACTTTTAATGATATTTTTGTTAGGTATAGAAGTATAAGTTGACAGGGTTCCCCCCTCACCCCAGTATTTTTTAACTGCTACTCCACTATCTTCTTACTTGCATTAGTGATGAGACCTCTGCTTTCACACTTACCTTTGTTCCTTTGCCCATAATGTGTCTCTTTTCTTTGGCTATTTTGAAGATTTTCTCTTTATCACTGGTATTTGACAATTTGGGTATGATATGCCTTCGTGGAGTTTCCTTCATGGTTCTTCTGCTTGGGTTTATTCAGCTTGTTGGAACTGTGGATTTATATTTTTCATCAAATTTAGAAAAGTGTCAGCCACTATTACTTCAAATATATTTTTTGTTCCCCTCTCACTCCTCCTTTGGAACTCCAATTACACACATACCATGACACTTGAACTTGTTCCACAGTTCACTTATACCTTGTTTGAGAAATCTTTAGGTTTTCTAATCTTCTCTTCTGCCAAGTCCTACCTGTCGTTAGTCCCATCCAGTATATTGTTTTTATCTCAAATACTGTAGTTTACAATGCTAGAAGTTCAATTTGATCTGTTATATATTTTTCATGTTTCTACAGTTATAATAAATATTTGAATATCCTTGCCTGCCAATTCTAACATCTATGCTAGTGTTCTGGGTGAATTTCAGTTGATTGATTTTTCTCATTAGGAGTCATATTTTGCTGCCTCTTTGCAGGTCTAGTATTCTTTACTGGATGGCAGATAATATTAATTTTACTCTGCTGGATGCTGAGTATTTTCGTATCCCTATAAATATTCTTGAACTTTGTTCTGAGATGTAATTAAGTTACTGAAAACAGTTTGATCCTTTCAGGTCTTGGCTTTAAGCATTCTTACATAGGACCAGAATAGTACTCAGTCTAGGACTAATTATTCCACACTACTGAGGCAAGATCCTTCTGTGTACACTTCCAAATGCCCTACCAATCACAAGTGATGAGAACAAGCACTATTCATGGCCCTTTTTGAATGTGGGCCCTGTCACCTAGAATTCTTTTTGGGTAGTTCTTTCCCCAGTCTGCCGTAGTTTCTTCACACCCAGGTGCTGATGAATACTCGCTGAACACTCAGGGGATATGCTAAGGAGTTCCAAAGTTCGCTTTCTATCCCACTCACTTCTTTCCAGTACTCGATTCTGTGAACAATAGCTGCTTTGGTGTCCTCAGACTCTCAGATCTGTCTCCTCAGCTCAGGAAGTCCCTTAGGTTCAGCTCAAGTTCCGTCTCTGCACCACAGTCTTGGAACTCTCTTAAGGCAATTAAATGGAACAATTATATGGCTTCTTCATTTACTTCTCAACTCTCAGGGGTCACTACCCTTCTTTGCCTGATGTCCAGTATCTTGAAAATCATTGCTTTCTATATTTTGTCCATTTCTTGGTTGTTTTAGGCTGAAAGGTAAATCTGGTCCCTATTATTCAATCTTGACTGGAAGCAGAAGAATTCCTATTTAATTTAATTTTAACTAATTTTAATTTAGATAGCCACATTTGGCTAGTGGCTCTTATATTAGACAGTACAGTTAACAATTGCTGGGATTAATGAGATTGAGTTTTTAAAATACAGATGTAAACCTCAAATGGGCATTTTTTTTTTTAATGTATCCTTTAGTAGACATTGTATTGTAAGTTTAAGTTAATTCAGTCAACTCTCAGGTCAACCCTGATAGAGGCAGTCGCATATACATTATGCACTGGAATTGTTCAAGCTCATTTTAGGTACAGCTCTTGTCTACAAATTCTGTGTTACCATATTTTTCTGAGTGTAAATAGATTCAAAATAAACAGTGTTGTCACAGTGAATTGTAAGGATGAAGGGTTGAAGAAACAAGTTGAGTTTTCAGTTTTTTCATTCTAATGACCATTTGGAATTTTTGTTTTTAAAACATAAAATAGTAAAACAGTGCAGACCAGAAGGTGTGCCAAGTGCAAACAATAGTACATACAGGACATATTTCACCAAATTTGAATAATATCTTTAAAATGAAATTTATTCTTTTTTATCAATATATTTAATTGTTCTTAAACTGCAATATTATTGGGACACCTGGATGGCTCAGTCGGTTAAGCATCTGCCTTCAGCCCAGGCCATGATCTCAGGGACCTGGGATTGAACCCCATGTTGGGATTCCTGCTCAGTGGGAAGTCTGCTTCTCTCTCTCCCTCTGCTGTTCCCCGCCGCCCACCTCCTGCTTGTGCTCTCTCACTCTCGCTCTCTCTCAAATAAATAAATAAATAAAGTATTTTTTAAAACCTGCAATATTATTATTCATTACTATAACAGACCTGTATATAGGTATATTCTTTTCTTTTTTCATTAAATACATTTATTAGTTAAAAATATCTGTTTTTTCCTTATTTGTACTGTATTGTATTTTTTATTCTTATTTTTTATAAGCATGGTTTTATATATATATGAATTTCAATGAAAGAAAATGTTTGCTGTTTTCATTTTTCTGCATAATTTATTGTTCATTTTTTTCATGGTTTCTATTAAAAATAATTTTGTTGTGTGGGGGTAATGTTTTAAAAGTATCTGTTCTGGGTGCACCTGGGTGACCCAGTTGGTTGAGCATCGGACTCTTGGTTTCCACTCATGTCATGATCTCAGGGTAGTGAGCTTGAGCCTGGCATTGGGCTCCATGCTCATGCTCATGCAGAGTTGGCTTGAAATTCTCTCTCTCTCCCTCCTCCCCTTGCTTGCACTCTCGCTCTCTCTCTCTAAAATAAAATCTTTTTTTAAAAAAAAGTATCTGTTCTGTGTGTCAAATACACTAGGCTTGCCATTAGTCAATAGATGAACAATTTTTTGCAACTCATATTCCAAAGTGCTGGTTTCTTTAACATATGGAGTTCCTACAAACAAAACAAAACAAAACAAAACAAAAAAGCCAAACAAACAAACAAAAAAACCGAGACGACAATCCAGTACACATCAGAAAAAGATATGTTTAGTGCAAGGAGAGAAATAAAAATCTTAAAGTTTGAGCATATTGAGAGATGTTCAACCTCCCTCATTGGGGAAAATTGCAAATAAAACTGTACTCAGATAACATTTTTATATACCAAATTGGCAAAGATAAAAACGTTTACTGAGGTATTATGTCCTGTGGTCAAGATTATGGAAAATAGGCACTGTCATATATTGATGTTGGGAATGCAAATGAAAACAACCTCTACAGAGAGAAATTCGGCAGTATCTTTCAAAGTTAAAACTGCTAATTTTTTTTATTCAGCAATTTCACAATTTTAGGTAAGTACTGACATGTATTTATTATATGTGGGAAATGACGTGTATTATATAAAAAGATTCACTATAACATTGGTTTTAATAACAAAACATTGGAAAGGGCCACTGGTTGCAAATTATACTGGTGCTGGGGGTGCAGAGTTAGAAAATAAAATATGCGTTCATGTACGATGATCTCTGGAAAGATTCACAAAGAACTATTAAATGGTTGACTCTGAGGTTGGCCTGCGTAGGTTGAATGGAGAAGAAAAAAAGGAAATATACATTTTATAGGCACCTGTTTATAATATTCCTTTGTGTTTCCTATTTTTAAAAAATTAATTAAAAATGAAAACAAAATTTCAGCCATCTTACCTTCATAATAAAAAACAAGACCAATAAACTAGGTCAATGGTTTTTTTTAAACCTCTGAGGCAAAAATAATGGATTTGACCCCAAAGTAATATTCCTAATTTTTTAAGAACAGGTTATAAGTGCCCACCCTACCTGAACATACTGTACAACCATTTTCCTACCATTTCCAGCAACAACATACTGGTCCTGGGATAAATGGGGTAGTTATTTAAAAAATAAAACAAAATTCAAATAATTTATGTGAATTAAAACAACTCATCATTATGTATTCATAAAGAAACATTACTTTTTTATCTGGATAGAATGGCCGCTGGTTAAGTATCTGGTTGTTGGGGTATCAGAGCATGATTCATATCAGAAACAGGTATAATACAAGATAGACAGATCCAAGGAGAGGAAAAAATTGTGGAAAAAAATTGCTAACGAAGACCAGGATGAGAAGAAACTGAGTCCACAGAGGGCCTAAAACTCTTCCAATGGAAAGACTTCCCGTATGGTTGTTAACTTTAGGATATGAGCTGTTTATTCACTTCTGGAAGACAGACCAAATACTATATTGTTCACTCTTTCTCAATCTTTTCCATTTTTTCCCTCAGTGTTTTCCAGGGAAATGATGATTGTATCAGTCAGTTAATGCCATAATAATAAAATCATTATAAAATCTCAGTGGAATAAGACTTTGTTTAGTATACTAGTCAGCAGGTTGGCTAGTGATCAGCCCATCTAAGCTGGGTTCAGCTAGAGTGGTTCTTCTTTGCTAGCCTGATATGTTCTTCTCATAGCTCTGGCAGAGAAGCAAAAGGACAAACCCAATTAGACAAATACTTTCCAATCTCCTATGTCACATCTGCTGACCTCCTGTTAATTAAAGCAAGTCACGTGGCCAGACCCAGAGTCTAGAGTTAAGAAAATACACCCTGCCCCCAATGAGAAGCACAGCAAAGGACTGGAACACAGGGAAGGTGGAACTGGGGCTACTTGCAATCCACCACAGTTACCATCATATTTGCATTTCTATAGGGTCTTAAATGTTTATTTGTGTTTTCCTATGTATTTTGCATTTGATCCTTAGAACAGCTCTGTGAGAATATTTTTATTTTCCACATTTTATGGAAGAACAGAATCAGAAAGTCATTTACCCAAGATCACACAGCTACTTAGCAGTAGAAGGGGGCAGTGGAGGCCTTTTCTCTGCTTTGGTCATAGCTGATCTTTCTTTTTCCTTTGTTTATAGGATACAAATGGAAAACAAAGAAAATGGACAAAGATGACACAGGTAAAGTTATACAGCTGTATACTGGGGTGAATAGGAGATTGTTTATTTCTTATTTTCTAATTACCATCTATCTAAAATTTTGTCATTGTAGTCATGCTTAGAATAAAAAGACAAAATTCACATCTAAATAATTGCTACATTATTGCAAATACCAAGGAAAGGGCCAAAACAAAACAAAGCAAAAACAAATCCACATACACAAAAAAGCAACAGTAACTAAAGGAATTGAGTCATGTTTTGTAGATGAGTAGACTATAGTCATAATTGCTAAAAATTTTTGAACATGTGCTTCTAATAATAAATATACAGCTGTATAAATAATGCACCTTAAAAGACAAATACAATTTTAAGCACATAAATAATATTTTAATAATTTTCATCATTCTTAATGGAATAATGTCATTAAACACACTTCATTATTTTAAAATTTTTTCATTTGATTTAATGGCATATTAGCTGCAAAAGATACTTCAGAAAGAGCAATACACAATAAACACATAGGGAGAGGTTCATCATTAATGATATTAGATATAAATCTTTATTTCAAATACTCATTTTAATACTACTAATTGGGGGAACAGGGCTGACTTCTTGTCATATCTAATTAACTTTTCATGTGTTTAACCCCATGATGTGGCTGATGAACATCTTCTACTGGGGTTAGAAGTGTAGATTCTGCCATTTGCTTTTCTACTGGTGTTGCGTTTTGGCATTATTTTCAATCCAGCATTCATTTCACACTATGAATATTTAAGCCACTTACCCACTTGTGAAGATTATTTTAGCTAAAACTAAATCATATAATCCATAATATTCTTTAATCCAGCATGTGTATATGATCCTCCATCTTAAAACAAAAACCCTCTCTTGAGTCAATGTCCCCTTCCAATTATCACCCCCATTTCTCTGTGCCCCTTTACATCTAAACTCTCAAAAATTTGCTGTGCCCAGTTTCTCTTTTTCCGTCATTTCTTGAACCCAGCCAGGTTTGAGTTCCTACCATTCCACCAAAATTACATTTTTCAAGGTCACCATTTAACTAGAGAAGCATTAGACACAGCTGCTGGTCCTTCCTTCTCTTTGCCTCTGTGCACAATTTTTTACTTATTTGTCTTTTACTTCACTGACCACATCTTATTTCTTTTACAAATTCTTTATCATCTGCCCAACTTCTAAATATTGGAGGGCTCACACCCTCCAGTGGCTTTATATTTCATTCAGAGAATAAGCTGGTCTTTACAGTAACTTATAAGGTCCTATATGATTGATCACCCATCTCTCCAGTTCTCTGACCTCATCTACTCCTGTTCTCTTCAAGCCTCTTACTCCCCTCCAGCCACACCTGCTCTCTAGACCAAGAGCACATCACGCATGCTTCTCCCCTACAGATTTGGCTAATTCTTCTGACCATGACACCTCACATCTAGATACCTGCCTGGCTTGCTCACTCACCTTCATATCTCTGCTCCAAGGAAAAACTTCCCCCAAAGTCTTCCCTGACAATTCTATACAAAATAGCATTCCTTCCCCTCTCACTCCCCAATATCTATCCCTCTTACCCTGCATAGCATTTGTCACCTTATGTTATACTATGTATTTATTCTCTATTCATTTTTGTCTGTCTTCTACTAGAAATGTAAGCTCTATGACTTTGTGCAGTTCATTCTTCTATCCCCAGGACCTAGAACAGTGCCTGGCACATAGTAGGTGCTCAATAAATATTGAATTAATATGTAATGAGTGCAGGCACACATGCCAATCCATACTTGAATATTAGTAAGGATTAATTTCTTCCTACTTTTTTTAACAAAACAAACACATTAACACAGTTTCTGTTATTTTACCCACCTGATTATCTTCACACTCCTAGGTTATATGTAACCCACTTTAGAAGATATTGGTCAACAGAAGTGGTTCTCAGTCTTTGGGAGCCTAAGAATCCTTATGGAACTTGTTTAAGCTACAAATTTCAAGGTCTTTCCTTAGAGATTCTGATTCAGAAGATCTATTGTTTGGGTTCAAGAATCTGCATTTACAAGATGATTCACCTTAAGTGGTTTTGATGCAGATGGTCTAGGGCCATAATTGGGAATACCTGATCCATGTATTTGGTAGGTCTTTTATAGCTCATTACTCCAGGCTAAATAAAAATGAAAAAAAAAAAAACTACTTTAGCATGCTTCAATCAATTCACACATAGCTCATACACAGAATGATTTAGGTCCCATACTTTCTAGATAAGTGGTTCTCAAGGTTTGGGATTATGAGGACTATCTAGATATAGATAGCTATGTATATCTAGATACCTAGCCTATGTTACACATTATTGGCTAGGTTATGCAGCAGTCAGAGCCAATTCCAAAATCTCAGTGGCTTCACACTACAGAAGTTAGTTTTTACTCATGCAAAGTCTGCTGTGGGTCTGGGTGACTTTCTAGGGAACCTGTCCTCCATGTGTTGGCCCAGCATTGTGGGCTGCTTTGGTCCTATGTTGTCTCTGCAATACATGTCTCCATGATCACCATGTCAGGACAGGTCATCGAGCATTACATGTTCCTTCAGCTTACATTTCATTGGCCAAAGCAAGTCACCACCATGTCCAACCTCAGGAAGGAATGCAATCTTCCCACTTACCCGGAAGTAGAGTAAAATAAGATTTTAGTAAACAGTATTAATGTTTACCACAAAGATAAACACTAAGAAACCTTTTGATCCATCACCCCATCTTATATCATCAACCACATACAAAATAGTAATTGTTCTTTTAGTATCTGTTATTGTGGGAGGGAAGGAAGGGACAAAGTCTATAATTTCAGTGATGATTTAAATAATTTTGCTTAGTAATCTTAATAGCATCTACATACATTGGAAAGATGAGTTCACATAACTGTATGAGGTATAATTTATAATATGTTTCAGGCAAAGACTGGTATACATTTATAAACCCCTTTAATAATATCTTTAGACATCATCAGCCCACTACTCTAGGCATTGAGGACCCATAGACACATGTAACTTACCCAGTCCCCTCAGCATTAAAGCCTGCTGTCATCATGTTTTACATAGCAGATAAATAAATCTTACTCTTCTGTCCCCATCCACTGCCCCACGATAACTTTCTAGCTCTCATTTGATTATTGCCATTGTCAACAGCCACTGTGTTGGTGTTAGCCATTACCATCAACCTGAAATTTAAAATGTAATATTATTATAAAATTGATTCTAACTTACAACGAAAAGTTGTAGGAATAGGAAACTGCTTAATTTCTAAGGCAAACTTCTCCACCATTCCCTGATCATACCTTCTCCTATATCTTTCTCAGTTGTGTTTCAACAATATTGCTCCCTTCCTCTTAAAGCTTCAGTCTTTCCTATTCTGTTAGATTCCTGATCTTAGCCTATAGTTGTTATGAAATCTCCTATATCCTAACAACAACAAAGTCTCTCTTTATTCTGTGTCCCTTTATGCTACTATCCCATCCATTTTCCTTCAAAGCTTAATACTTAATTTTTCTCTGCTGAAAGCACACTGATATTCTTTTTCATTTAATTATGTTTATCAAATTAATCCATGTGTATAGTTTACAAAGACAAATGAGGCTTAAAACCATGGTAATACTAAAAATGTTTAATTGTTAATGTAAATATGTTATTGGGCGTAGATACTGACCAGTCAGATAAGATCATGAACCAATTATCTTTGCTTATAAAATACCCTTATCACACCCATCCTCACCCTGATTTTCTCCATCCAGAGACAACCACTTTCAAATCATTGCTGTTTTTTCTGCTATTTTTTTTCTTCTGCTATTTATATCAGATTCCTTTATAACAAGTTTATACAAACATTTCTTTTAAACAATTGCCTGGACTTTTAGTCATTCCATCTTCTTCAAAAATACTAATTCCTTTTTTTTTTTTTTTTAAGATTTGATTTATTTATTTGACAGAGAGAGATAGAGAGAGCAGGAGCACAAGCAGGGGGAGTGGGAGAAAGAGAAGCAGGCTTCCTGCTGAGCAGGGAGCCCGATGCGGGGCTCGATGCGGGACTCAATCCCAGGACCCTAGAATCATGACCTGAGCCGAAGGCAGATGCTTAATGACTGAGCCACCTGGGCGCCCCTCAAAAGTACTAATTCCTAAACTTTTCTGGGGTCTGTGGGGTGAATTTGCTTTATTCTTATGGCCTTTCCTCATTAGGCCTTTTAGTTCCATCTGGTCTGCTAAATCTATTACCACCAGCCCACCTGCTTTCCAGCTTTCAAAATTTTGATAACATCTCAAGTCTCTTGTTGCTAGGTGGACTGTGGAGACCTCGGGCCCTGAAGCCTTGATCCAACCCATCCATCTTATCAGCCATCTTGGGCCTGTCTGGTTTAATCTGGCTTGGCTTTTTTTTTGGAGTGCTGCCAGGACAGGCCCCTGACTTCCTAATAGCTGGCCTTGACTTCTTTGCTGGCCTCCAGGCATCCTGTTACAACCTAACTAATTGCCTCTAACAATCTCCCTATTCGCTTTGGGTGTATTGGTTACACCTTATTTTAAAAAATTCCTTTACCCTCACTTTAGTGGACCTTGGAGAGCAAGCAGAGATTTTTTTTTTTTTTTTTTACAGATTTATTTACTTATTTGAGAGAGAGAGAAAGAGAGCATGAGCAAGAGGAGCAAAGGGAGAAGGAGATAGAATCTCAAGCAGACTCCGCACTGAGCACAGAGGCCCATGAGGGGCTCAATCTCATGATTCTGAGATCCTAACCTGAGCCGAAACCAAGAGTCAGATGCTTAACCGGCTAAGCCACCCAAGTGCCCCGGAAGCAGAGACTTTTTTAAAGCCTGTGTTCAGTCTCCCATGTCAAAGCACAAGGCCAATCAAATGGCTACCCTGTACTTCTGCTTTCATTTCTTCACTTCCCATTCTGGCCTCAACTCACCTAAGCCTGGTTTCTGCTTCTAACATTCAACTAAGACTACTTCTTTGAAGAGTCCCAATGATCTTTGTTCATCTAATTCAGTGGCCCTTTTTCAGTCTTCATCCTCTGAAGCTCTCTGCAGCATTAGACACATGGAGCAAAGGACCCCTCTCTAGCAGGGAAGCAAACTCTCTTTTACTTGCTGCACATCTTCAGCTCCTTAAATATAAATTCTCCTCAATGTTCTGTGTTTTTTGGGCATTTTTTCACCCTAGCCCTTTCTACCATAGCCCTTAAAGCAAGTCTGAGCTGGGAAAGAGAAGAAGCTTTCATCTGAAATGAAAATCAGAGTTTCAGTGATTACAGAGAACTGGATATTGTAGTTGTTGTTTTACAACTGTTCCTGGGACTAAAAGTCTTAGTTTTTTGTTTTTGTTTTTGTTTTTGCTCTAATCTAAGAATGACTGAAAAGTTATGACACTTGCCCATGTTTCTGTCCAAAGACCAAGAAGAAAATGAGTCCTCAGGAAGGATTTAAAGGGATAAAGCCTAAAAAAATCAAGCTGCTTTCTCCTTGCACCCAATTGGAATGTCTCTCTTTCAATATAAGGGTGATATGTAGAACGGTGACATTTCCTGCTATCAGGGCACTTACAATCTTCTCAGTGGAAGCTATAGGAGCTAAATAATTACAAAAATTTCAACTCTACTTAAAGTGCCACAAAAAAGGTACATGTAACCATGAAAAGTATGTGACTCATAGATTTCTTCAAAGATCAGTGTGTCAAAAACCAGTGTAGTGAATGACCAGTTTGTCAAATTCTCTTGTTTCTGTGGCGATTTAATAAAGTTTACTGAAAAGCATATTCGATGGAATGACTTTCAGAGCTGATGCAAATTTTTGCATAGTCTTAATTGACTGGTTTTCATGACAGTATTTAAAGATTGTTCAATTTGTTTCTGCCCTCACTGGCTATTATTGCAGCTGGAGGACACTGAGAAAGAGAGGGAGACTTGTTGCTGGGGGCTGAAGAGACTAAAGGACGAGACACTCATCCTCCAGATGGGCCAACTAGGGGACGGAGCCAGCACTGGCTTTCCACAACTCATTTTTGACCCACTTGGTCTGTTCCCAGCCCTCCACATATTTCCCCTGGATTCCTGCATGTGTAGTTGGCCTCCTGCCTGTCTGATCTGATCTCCAAGATCTTCCTCAAATGCATATTTGCTTCCTTGCTTAAAGTGGCTCCCCTCAGGACCTGCTCTCTTATCCTCCACCACCCTCCCTTTCTATTCTCCAGCCTCAATCAAGCCTGCTGTTCTCTTTCTTACAGTCCTGCCTAAAGTGCCTACCCACCACCTCCTCTGCCAGTGACTTCTGCTCAGCACCCTCAGAACTCAGCCCAGATTAGCTCTTTCTGGAAATGTGCTGGAGCCTCCTAGTCAGGCCAAGGCCCAGAACACTGTCCTGATGGCATACCCAGCCCATCTCTATCAGATAAATTGTCAGTCAGGCTTGCCTGTCTCTTTGGGTTGGATAGAGAGTTTTATTCCTCTGGTCCTAGCCTTAGGCCATTCTCTGGCACAGAGTGGTGCTTACTAATTCATTTATTGAGTTAACTAATAAGTGAGCTAATAATCTGTCTTCCAAGCTTTAGAAACACACCAGATATCCCTTTTCCACAAAGTATTTCCAGATGCATGTCCTTCAGACACTTCATACTCAACAGGTCCCAACCAAATTCATAATAGCATTTATACATCTTCACCATCACTCAACCTCAAAACCTAGGACCCACCCTCAAACCTACATGGATTAAATTGTCCACTCCTATTGCTTTTGCTTGCTTGAGTGTCTTTCCAAACCATTCTCATACTCCACTGCTGCTGCCTCCTACAGTTTCCTGACCAGTGACCACCCCATTTGAAGCATACAAAACCCCATATGCCCATCAGTTGGAACTGCTCATGATTCCCTAAATACATTCTGCACCATCCTTCCTGTGTTTTGCTAGCACCAGCCCTCTGCTAGCATCTGTCCTTCCTCACCTTGCTCAAATGCTACCACCTCCATGAGGCCTTTTGAAATTCACCTAGAAAGACTAACTCTCTTCCACTCTGGTTCTCCAAGAGTACTGTGTTGTATTTGTACCACTGCTATATCAATTACCACAATCTGCCTTGTTCCCCAGCTATTATGTTTCTATCTTTTTTTTAAAAAATATTTTATTTATTTATTTTTGACAGAGAGAGAGAGATAGCAAGAGAAGGAACACAAGCAAGGGGAGTGAGAGAGGGAGAAGCAGGCTTCCCGCCGAGCAGGGAGCCCGATGCAGGGCTCCATCCCAGGACCCTGGGATCATGATCTGAGCTGAAGGCAGACACTTAACGACTGAGCCACCCAGGTGCCCCTTATGTTTCTGTCTTATTGCCTAGATATCAAGCCCTTGGAAGACAGAGCCCATGTACGTTCATCTTAGAGAAACTTTATACACAGCAGGAGTTTAATAAATGGTTTTGCATTTATTAATAAAATTAACCAATTTCATTCATCAATTCATTCCGCAAGACTATATTTAGCACCATTTTTTTTACTTCTTAATATGACTTATGAGATTCATTGATTTCTTCCAAGGCAGAATTTTATGTTGGCTTTAGGATAATAATAGCTCCCATTGATTTCATGCCTAGTACCTGTCAACCATTATATGTTTATAATTTCTAATCCTTGCAATAGCCCTGCAAAATAGAAGATATTAGCCCCATTTTCCAGATGAGGAAACACACAATTCTTGAGGGTAGGTAACTTACCCTCAAGTAAGGGTAAGTACCCAAGCTAGGACTAGAAGTCAGGTTTGTGATTCCGTAAGCCACTACACCACATCACCTCATCTGTACTGTGGGGTAGGTGAGTCTGTTTTGTTCCTTTCCTTCACTTAATCAACTCCAAAAAGAAGATTTTAGTTTGTTAGTGTTTATTTTGTGTTTTACAGCTCTCTTCAATATTAAACGCACCTCAAAAGGATCTGGTAGACAAAAAGTGCTTAACTGAAAAATACACACATCTCTCCTGCAAGAAAGTCTTCTGCCAACCATGGCAGAAATGCATTGACAGGACCTGTATTTGTAAACTCCCTTATCAGTGCCCAAAGAATAGTACCCCAGTGTGTTCAACTAACGGGAAAACCTACCCAACTTACTGTCACCAAAAGAGTTATGAATGTCTTCATCCAGGAGCAAAATTTTTAAATAACGGAGCATGCACAGCTGAAGGTAGGAAAAGCCTAGTTGAATCTATGATGTAAGAAGGAAATTGTTTACCATACTTTCTATTAGAAAATAATTTTGCTATGAAATGTTATGATGACAGTTCAAAATTCCCCTCTAGACCCTGACTTGTAATTGTGGTGCTAACTAAAGAAATTAGTCAGCCTTTGAGACCACAGCACAAGGCCCTGAGGCCAGTCCTTCCCCTTAGTGCCTGTGCCATTCTCTGCTGCTCAGGCCTTCAAAATTATCCCACCCTCACTTCTCCCTGCCCAGCAGAACTATTCCCAGAGCCATTGAGTTGGTTCAGAACCCAGTGAACAAGTCTTTACGTGAGATGGATACTGATGCACCCCTGGACCTCCATCTCCAGTAATTTCTTCCAGCATCCATCCCACCAGCCCCTCCCCCTAGAGAGCCCCAACCCCATTGGCCCTGATCTAAGGGGAGCTCGGGCCACTGCTGACCCAGGACATGCTCTAACCTAGCAAACTTGGCACATCAGATGAAAGAGCTTGTCTACACTCCATCCAGGTTCCTAATGCAGTGAGGAGGCTGGGATGCTGATAGGTGGATTTGTGGAGTAGTTAAGGTTAGGGATTTCACTGTCAGGTTTAGTGGCAAGCCCCTCCACCCCACCTCGGTTATTGACAAGCTATGTGACCCTCAGACCCCATTTTCCACATCGGTAAAATGTGAGTAACACTAGTTCCTAACTCACAAGACCCTCATGAAAATTAAATAAAATGATGTATGTAAAGGTCTTCACACAGTGTTTGGCACACAAAAAGAGCTCATGAAATTTTAGCTATGATAGCAAACCTCAGGCTTATCTTCTGATATCAATTATCACAGGCATTTCATGAACTGATAAAAAATACTCAAAACATTCCCTTTTTTAAGGATTTATTTATTTACTTGAGAGAGAGAGCATGCAGTGGGGAGGGATAGAGGGAGAGGGAGAGAAAGTCAAGCAGAGTCTACACTTAGTGAAGAGCCTGACCTGGGGCTTGATTTCACAACCCTGAGATCAGGACCTGAGCTGAAACCGAGAGTCAGGCGCTCAACCGACTGCCACCCAGGCACTCAAAACTTTATTTTTAAAGGTACCATGACATATCCTGGCACACAGTAGCCTAAATATCTGTGTGATGCTGAGTGAAGATCTTGAAGCACTGTGGAACAGGAAGAAGAGAGCTCTCTACTGCCTGTGGGAAAGAAGGGAAGCAATAATGGAGATTTTGTCAGCAGCAGACTTTTGTTTTCTTGAGGCATTAAATGCCTTAAATATATGAGAATACATAAAACTTTTTTACATCCTAATTATTTGGCTTACTCTGAAGAGCACAGACTTGGAAGTGAGATCAATATGGTAGCTTCCAATTCTTGGCTTCCGCACTGGAGCGAGCAACTTAACCTCAGGTGTAAAAGTGGAGGATAAATATCAGTGTAGTCTTCACAGCATTGCCTTATGAAATAATTGCTTACTATTATTTATGAAAACCTTCATGGTGTTCAATGTTAATTTGAAATTATCTCTTTTGTTATTTTAAAGGCTTTTCATCAAGAGGAGAAACGGTGAATGCCTAAATATTGCTCATTCTTTTGTTTTTTTTATATTTTAGGACAATTTAGTGTTTCCATAAAGTATGGAAATATCACTTCAGAAGGAATTGTTGAAGTAAAACTTGTAGACCAAGATAAGACAATGTTCATATGTAAAAAACCCTGGAGCATGACAGAGGCTAATGTGGCCTGTTTTGACCTTGGATTTCAACAGTGAGTGTTTGTGTCAGTGGATTTTCCCAGGATTGGTTTTATTGTTCCAACTATTTGTTTGTTTCTTTTTTCTAAGATAAGGTATCTTTTTTTTTTTAAGATTTTATTTATTTATTTGACAGAGAGAGAGAGTGCACAAACAAGGGGAATGAGAGAGGGAGAAGCAGACTCCCCGCTGAGCAGGGAGCCCAATGCAGGGCTCCATCCCAGGACCCTGGGGTCATGACCTGAGCCGAAGGCAGATGCTTAACCAACTGAGCCACCCAGGCACCCCAACTATTTGCTTTTTCATTACCCAGTCTTTCTCTGCCGTAATTTCCTCATATTTAACTTGCCTCATAGCACTGTTAATGAGGATTAAATATGTTCATGTTTCACCAGCACTTAGAACACCACTGAGCACAGAGCATCTGTAAGTTTGTTTAAGTATCTGGATATGAATCCTTTGCAGTTCCAGAGAGTTGTAAATATGTTCATTACTATCTATCTCTGCTTGTCTATAATTATGTCCACTTTTTCATACCTAATATTGTTTATCTATGCCTTCTCTCTTTTTTCTTGATCAACCTTGAAGAGATCTATTTGATTGTGTTTTTGATTTTTATATTTTATAGGCAAACTTCAACTTCATTAAGTTTTGTTGTTCCCTTTGGCTCTCTCTCTTCTTTTCTTTATTGTATTTTTCCTAATTCCTTGAGTTAAATGCTTACTTAACTCATTGATTTACAACTTTTCTTATTTCCTAATGTAAGCATTTAAGGTACAAATTTCCCTCTAGATAATGCTTCATCTGCATGCCATAAGTCTCAGTGGCATAAAAGTGGTGTTTTATTTATTGTTCAATTTGAAATACTTTTTGATTTTCAGTATAATTTCCTTTTTTGATTTAGAAGTTTCTTTTTTACTTTCCTAATGAATATTTTCTTTCAGTTAACTTTTTGTTATAGATTTCTTACTTAATTGTACTGTGGTAAGAGAATGGTCTCTATATGATGACAATTGTTTAAATATTTGTTGACACTTGCTTTGTGCTGAGTGTATTTTATTTTATTTATTTTGTGCTGAGTATATTTTAAATGTTTCATATGCAGGGTTCTATATAATAAATATGTTGTCCATTAAAATAAGTAAGCTTGTTAACTGCTTTGTTCAAATCTTTTCCTGTTTATTTACTTACAAGCTTTCTATCTTTATCTTTTAAATGTGTCCTTTATAAACACCATGTATCTAGATTTTTAAAAAAAAATCCAATATGACAATAACTGTCTGAAGAGCTTAGTCCACTTACATTATTGTGATTATTTACATTGTTGAATTTATTTTCCCTATCTTATTTTAGTATTATTATTTACCCTGTTTTTTCTGTGTATTTGTTTCTTCCTTTTCTAATTTCTATTGGGTTAATAAAGTTGTTGTATTTTTTAATCCCCCCAGCCCCCTTCATTTGGTTTGTAAACTATATACATCCTATTTCTGTTCCTTTAGTGGTTATCTTCACATTTATACCATGAATTCTTTTTTTTTTTTTTAAAGATTTTATTTATTTATGTGACAGAGAGAGACACGGCGAGAGAGGGAACACAAGGGGGGGGAGTGGGAGAGGGAGAAGCAGGCTTCCCGTGGAGCCGGGAGCCCGATGCACGGCTCGCCCTGATCCCAGAACCCCGGGACAATGACCCGAGCCAAAGGCAGATGTTTAATGACTGAGCCACCCAGGCGCCCTTATAATATAAATTCTTGAATTAGGAAGTCCTCACCCTCTTAGGAATAATATAAGGAATGTCACTATTTTTACCAAGTTTCCAGCATTTAGTTCCACATTATTTTTATATATCCCTGAAGTTAATTGCTATCATTATATAATAAGTTATTATTATTACTGCTGTTCAGCTAGTGCTTACTCAGATTTATTTCATGTTTACCAACATCTTGGTTTGTTGCTGCTTCTTGCATCTCTGAACCTTATTCTAAATTCAGTTTCCTTCTTCCTAAACCACATCTGCTAGTAGTTCATTAGTGAGAGTATCTTATTAAATGGAGCCACAAGATATTTGTGATTTTTGACAGTTTGTGACCTACAACCTATAATTCAACCTAATGGGAAACTCTCTCCATCTTTGATGTCCCAGTATTTTGCTCTTATCATATTTTGTATCAGTTAATGGACAGACTTCTCTTATTTTATTTTATTTACTTTAAATATTTTATTTCTTTATTTGAGAGAGAATGAGAGAGATCACAGAGGGAGAGGGAGAAGCAGACACCCTGCTGAGCAGGGAGCCCGATGCGGGGCTCCATCCCAGGACGCTGGGATCATGACCTGAGCCAAAGGCAAACACTCAACAAAAGCCATTCAGGTGCCCCCAGACTTCTCTTATTTTAGCCAGTGGGTATTTCCCTTACTTCTTTAAGAGCTCATTGAGCCCCTCGTCAGGCTCCCTGCTCAGCTGGGAGTCTGCTTCTCTCTCTCCCTCCACTCCACCTGGCCGCTCATGCTCTCTCTCTCAAATAAATAAATAAAATCTTAAAAAAAAAAAAAAAAGAAGAGCTTATTGAATGCATTTTATCTAGTATTTTTAGATAATTTTAAATTGAGAGGTTTTTTTCAAATTATTTACCTATGAGATTGCCCCAATGGCTCTCATATGTTCTCATATTCTGATGCTGTTTGGCACAGCTTTATGACTCCTTTTTATCATCATTATTGATCTGAAATCATTAAAAATGCCTTTCTCATTCCCTTTAATTATTTTCTTTTTGCCTTTCATTATAATTGATCTAATATTTATATTGCCATTATTGCTTTGTTATTGTTTATATTTACCTGATACATCTTTGCTCAACTTCTTATTTTTAACACCATTTCCTCCATTTCCTTCTAAAGAGAAGCAGGGAGCAATTGAATGTTCTAGAAGAATAGTTTACTGTAACTCATCATCTCTAGTATATTGAGTCATGGAGGTAGCACAAATTCTGAACAAATTTTGAAATCCAAGCAATGGCATATAGATGCCAAAATATCACCTCAATACTGTCAAGGCTGAATTGAGGACATGGCTTGGCATAAAAACAAAATGAACCTGCTATAATTAAACCAACTTAACCTCCCAAATTCTAAGCAACAATGGGGCCAACCAGGTAAGCCTTTACAGCATGAGGCATGTGAAGAGGTCCCCAAAAGGAAAGATGGAAAAGGTGAGCTAACCTTGCCTGATTTATAATTCCAAAATTCCCTGACTGATTATTCTACTCCCTTTCCTTGAGCAAAAAGGAATTAAGAGATGGAGAGAAGCCAAGAATGACTCATCTCAGGTTGGAAGGAAACATCAAAAGTGTGGAAGAAGGAGTTCTCCTTAACAAGAAACAGACAAGAGGAAACTAATATTTGCTGAGTGTTTGCCATGTTTGTACTCTGGCTAGCCAATTTAAATTGATTGTTTTAAGTAATCTTTACAAAACTAGCTGGGATTATCATATTCCCTTTTACAGGTGAAGATACTGAGGCTCGGAGAATTTAAGCATCTTGTTCAGTGTATCACTCGTATGTAGAAAATTAGAGGAAATTACTTTAGTTCCTTACCTCCTAC
Source organism: Leptonychotes weddellii (assembly GCF_054177405.1). NCBI lineage: Eukaryota > Metazoa > Chordata > Mammalia > Carnivora > Phocidae > Leptonychotes > Leptonychotes weddellii. The sequence continues at coordinate 96,666,652 of NC_138370.1, forward strand.
AGTAAGGTTATAAATGCAAAATACTAATCATTCTACGCTAATGTTTCATTTATTCTATTTGTAGAGGTGCTTTTGATATTCAAAAACAGGTTGAGATTCCTGAAAATCTCTATATAAATTCCACTGAATGTCTCCAAGTGCATTGTCGAGGATTAGAGACGAGTTTGGCTGAATGTACTTTTACTAAGAGAAGAACTAAAAATGACCAGGATTTCGCTAGTTTGGTTTGCTACACACAGAATGCAGGTTGGTAGAGTACTTGCCTGAAACTTCAAAGCTTCCTTCAAAATTGTTTATTGCACACCGCATCGGTAGTAAACAAACAAATTTAGGCTTTAGTAAACAAACAATTTAGGCTTTAGAACCTAAATTGGTGCTTTTCCTCTATTGTACCATTTTGCATTCAAATATTACTACTCTCCAGGTTCCTACATGGGGAGCAAAGTTGCCTGACTCCTCTATGCTTGCTGAAACATCTGGATTAAAGTTAATACCACAAACATAAGTAATACAAACATCAGAAGAAACCTCAATATCTCCTTTGAGAGGCCCAGCCTACACACTTCAAAATGTCTTTAAAATTTTTAAGTGACCATAGTCTCAAGACAGTCACTGCCACTTTCCTCCTCGGTCCTGACGTGGGAATATTTTAGTCATACATAGGGTTTTAAAGGCTAAAGCCTTTTTTGGTGCTAAAGAAAAAAAAAAATACCATCAAAATATAAATTGCACTGCCCAAGTAAGTCATGGGATAGAAGTGAGGATTCGTGCAGCAGCTCAAAAGGAATGGGTGAACACCAGTGTTTGCAGATGTGAGCAAGCGCCCGTGATCCCTGAGCCTCCTCCCCCAACCTCAGCAAGTACAGACCTCCGCAGTAAATACTGGTTTTCAGAGATAACGAAAGGGCCTCCATAAACCAGCATTGACATTTATTTTCCCTATTAACCGTATATATTATGTTGATGTTACCAGTATGTTTTATATCATTTTCTATTTGATGCCTGACTTTATCTTAATGTCCTCATTATTCCAAATGTGATCAGGATGTCACCTACAACTCCATAAATAAATTTCACAAAGAGAATTCCTAATTTACAGCTCCTCTAACAAATGACTCCTTTCACTGTGTGAACGGGAAATACATTCCCCAAAAGAGAGCCTGTAACGGTATCAATGATTGTGGAGACCAGAGTGATGAACTGTGCTGTACAGGTAATAGAAGACCCCCCACTGCATTTCAGAATCTATCCTATTGGATTTTAAGTATGAAAAAATAAAAATAAAAACCTTCTTCTATGTATGTTTGTGTAGGATGCCGAGGCAAAAGTTTCTTCTGTAAATCTGGTGTTTGTATTCCAAACAAATATAAGTGCAATGGTGAGGCGGATTGCATTACAGGAGAAGATGAAATTGGTTGTGAAGGTAATTAAGGTTTTGTGTTACGTTTTTCCATTACTTGATCTGGGAACTCTGAAACTTTCTTTTAGGTAAATTGTAATCTTAAGTGGGTATAGGGGAGTGTTAGCAGTAAGAGTACTACTGAGTGGGCATTCAAAGAACTATGGAATGTTCTCTCATATTTTCATTTATTAAATACATTTGTTATTTCAGAACTTTTATCAGAAAAACTCCCACATAACAAAAATAGACAGATTATTAGAATGAACCAAGATGTGCCTCTCTCCCAGCTTGAACAATTATCAATATTTTGCCAGTCTTGTTCAGCTTGTTTGAGTATTTTATTTTATTTTTTAAAAGATTTTATTTATTTATTTGACAGAGAGAGACACAACAAGAGAGGGAACACAAGCAGGGGGAGTGGGAGAGGGAGAAGCAGGCTTCCCACGGAGCAGGGAACCTGATGCTGGGCTCGATCCCAGGACCCTGGGATCATGACCTGAGCCGAAGGCAGATGCTTAAGGACTGAGCCACCCAGGTGCCCCTTGTTTAAGTATTTTAAAGCACATTGAGATATCATGTCACTTCACCTACATACATTTCTAATGATACAAACATGTTATACATACACAATATACTCTCATTAGTATCCCTAATAATAATAATTCCCTAACACTGCTTAATAACAGCCCATGTTCAAGTTTTCCCAACTGTCTCAAAAAAGCTTTTTTAAAAGATTTTATTTATTTATTTATTTATTTATCTGAGAGAGATTGAGAGAGAGAGAGAGAGAGTGAGCAGGAGGGACAGGGAGAGAGAATCTGAAACAGACTCCAAGCTGAGCCCAGAGCCCTATGTGGGACTTGATCCCACAACTGTGAGATCATGACCTGAGCTGAAACAAAGGGTCATCTGATGCTTAACTGGCTGATCCACCCAGGCACCCCTCTCAAAAATGTCCTTTTAGAACAGTGTGTTTGAATCAAGGTCCAAAAGAGTCTAACATTCTCTTTGATTATTAAGTTTTTAAGTATCTTTTATTCTTTAAGAATTACGCTTCTCGGCCTTTTGGGTAAGATCAAGTGTAAGAGTTACCCACCTGGAAACACAATGGTCCAATATCTTTGGGACACAGCAAAAGCAGTTCTAAGAAGGAAGTTTATACCAATTCAGGCCTATCTCAAGAAAGAAGAAAAATCCTAAATAAATAATCTGACATCATACCTAAAAGAACTAGAAAAGGAAGAACCAAAAAAGCCCAAAGTTAATAAAAGGAAGGAAATGATAAAGATTAGAGCAGAAATAAATGAGATAGAGACTAAATAAAATTAAATTAAATTCAACTAAAAATGCCAATGAAACCAAGAGTTGGTTCTTTGAAAAGATAAACAAAATTGATAAATCTTCAGTCAGAGTCATTGAAATAAAAGAAAGAAGAGTCAAATAAATAAAATCAGAAATGAAAAAGGCAAAGTAACTGACACCACAGAAATGCAAAGGATTATAAGAGAGTATTATGAAAATGATATGGCAACAAATTGGACAACATAAAAAGAAACTGATAAATTTTTAGAGATATACAATTTTCCAAAACTGAACCAGGAATAAATAGAAAATCTGAACAGACTGGTTACTAGTAATGAAATTGAATTGGTAATCAAAAAAACTCCCAACAACAAAAGTTCACTACCAAATGGCTTTACAGGTTAATTCTACCAAACATTTAAAGAAGAGTTAATATCTATTCTTCTCAAACTATTCCAAAAAGGAAGAGGAAGGAAAACTTCCAAATTCATTCTACATGGCCAGCATTACTCTGATACCAAAACTAGACAAAGACACTACAAAAAAAGAAAATTACACATCAATATCCCTAATGAACATAGATGCAAAAATACTTAACAAAATATTAACAAACCAAATTCAATGATACATAAAAGGATCATTCACCATGATCAAGTGGAATTTATTCCAGGGATGCAAGAATGGTTCTATATCCTCTAATCAATCAATGTGATACATCACATTAACAAAATGAAGGATAAAAACATATTGTCATCACAATAGATTCAAAATAAGAATTTGATAAAATTCAATATCCATTCATGATAAAAACTCTCAACCAAGTGGTTTAGAGGGAACATACTTCAACATAATAAAGTCCATATATGATAAACCTACAACTAACATCATACTCAATGGTGAAAATCTGAAAGCTTTTCCTCTAAGATCAGGAACAAGACAAGGATGTCCACTATTGCCACTTTTGTTCAACATAGTACTGGAGTCTTAACAATCAGACAAGAAAGAGAAAGAAAGAAAGAAGAAAAAGAAGAAAGAAAGAAAGAAAGAAAGGAAGGAAGGAAGGAAGAGAGAAAGAGAGAAAGAAAGTAAGAAAGGGCATTTAAATTTGTAAAGGAAAAATAAAACTCCCATTTGCAAATGACATGATACTTTACATAGAAACTCTAGGGGTGTCTGGAGGGCTCAGTCAGTTGGGCACCTGACTCTTGGTTTAGGCTAAGGCTATGATCTCATGGGTCTTGAGATGGAGCCCTGCATTGGGCTCTGCACTCAGTGGGGAGTCTACTTGAAGATTCTCTCCCTCTGCCCCTCCCCACCTCAAATAAATAAATAAATCTTTTTAAAAAAGAAGAAAACTAAAGACTCCACAAAAAAACTATAAGAACTAATAAATAAATTCAGTAAAATTGCAGGATACGAAGCTAACATTCAGATATCAGTTGTGTTTCTATATACCAGTAACAAACTGTCAGAGAAAGAAATTAAGATAATAATCCCATTTACAACTGCACCAAAGGAATAAAATACCTAGGAATAAATTTAATTAAGGAGGTGAAAGACTTACACTCTGAAAACTATAAGACATTGATGAAAGAAATTGAAAGTGACACGAATAAATGGGAAGATATACCATGTTCATGGATTAGAAGAACAAATATTTTTTTAAATGTCTATACTACCCAAAGTAATCTACAGCTTTAACACAATCCCTATCAAAATATCAATGGTGTTTTTCACAGAACTAGAGCAAAGAATCCTAAAATTTGTATGGAACCACAAAAGACCCTGAATAGCCAAAGCAATCTTGATAAAGAACAAAACTGGAGGTATCACAATCCTAGATTTCAAGATATACTACAAAGCTATAGTAATCAAAATATTATGGTACTGGCATAAAAGCAGACACATAGATCAATAGAACAGGATAGAAAGTCCACATGCTTACATGCTTACATGCTTGATGCTTACATGGTCAATTAACCTACAACAAAGGAGGCAAGAATACACAATCTAGAAAAGACAGTCTCTTCAATAAATGGTGTTGGGAAAGCTGGAAATGTACATTCAAAAAAATGAAACTGGAATGCTTTCTTACACCATGCACAAAAATAAACTCAAAATGGATTAAAGACATAAATGTATGTTAATTAATTGAATTTAAATTAAAAAAATAATAAAGACCTAAATGTGATACCTGAAACCCTAAGTCTCCTAAAAGAGAACATAAGCAGTAATCTCTTGGATGCCAGCTTTAGCAACATTTTTCTAGTATGTCTCCTCAGGTGAGGGAAACAAAAGCAAAAATAAACTATTGGGACTAAAACAAAATAAAAAGCTTTTGCAGAGCAAAGAAAACCATCAACAAAATAAATAGGTGACCTATTGAATGGGAGAAGATATTTGTGAATGATATATCCAAAATATATAAAAACTTATGCAACTCAACACACACACAGACACACACAGACACACAATAATTTGATTAATAAATGGGCAGAGGAATGAACAGACATTTGTCCAAAGAAGACATATAGATGGCCAATAGACACATGAAAAGATGTTCAGCATCTTTAATCATCAGGGAAATGTGAATGAAAACCACAGTAAGATATCACCTCACACCAGTCAGCATGGCTAATATCAAAAAGACAAGAAATAATAAGTGTTGGTGAAGATGTGGAGAAAAGGGAACCCTTGTACACTGTTGATGAGAATGTAAGTTGGTGCAGCCACTATGGAAAACAGTATGGAGTTTTCTCAAAAAAAAATTTTATATATGTATATATAACTACCATATGATCCAGCAATTCCACTATTGGGTATTCACCCAAAGAAAACAAAAACACAAATGCAAAAAAGCTATATGCACCTCTATGTTTATTGCAGCATGATTTACAATAGCTAAGATATGGAAGCAACCTAAGTGTCCATTGACAAATGAATGGATGAAGAATATGTGATACACACACACACACACACACACACACACACTCTAGAATATTACTCAGGTCAAAAAAAAAGGATAACATCTTGCCATTTGCAACATGATAAACCTAGAGAGAATTATGCTAAGTGAAATAAGTCAGACAGAGAAATACAAATACCTTATGATTTCACTTATATGTGGAATTTAAAAAACAAAACAAATGAACCAACAAATAAACAAAAGCAGAAACAGATCCATAAATACAGAGAACAAACTGGTGGCTGCCAGGGGTAGGTGGGGAAGATGGGGGAATTAGTTGAAGGAGATTAAGAAGTACAAACTTCCAGTTGTAAAACAAGTAAGTCATTGAAAAGTACAACATAGAGAGTATAGTCAATAATATTGTAATGATGTTGCATGATGACACAGTAACCACACTTACTGTGGTCATCATTGCATAATATATAGAATTGTTGAATCATGAGGTCATACACCTGAAACTAATATAACACTGTATGTCAACTATACTTCAATTTAAAAAATGTTACCTACCTATCCACCCCCAATTTTTTTCATGCCATTGATTTTTAAAGAAACTTGGTCATTTGCCTACAGGATGTTCCTTATTCTGGATTTACAGAGATGTGATGAGATACAAAGTTCAATATTTTAGGCAAGAATTCTTGATGGGTAGTGCTGTGTCCTTTCTATTACATAAAATGTCAAGTTCTCTTGGTATCCCACTATTAATGATGCTAAAATTGATCACTGGACCAGCTTGATCTTTCCTTTTTGAAAAAGTTCCCCCATAACCTTTCATCTTAATGGTTTTTAGTAGCCTGTGTGATTGTTGCCTAGATCCAATTTGTCAATAGGAACTATAAGATGGTGATTTCTTTTTTTTTTAAAGATTTTATTTATTTATTTGACAGAGACACAGCTAGAGAGGGAACACAAGCAGGGGGAGTGGGAGAGGGAGAAGAAGGCTTCCCGTGGAGCAGGGAGCCCGATGCGGGGCTCTATCCCAGGACCCTGAGATCATGACCTGAGCCGAAGGCAGCCACTTAACGACTGAGCCACCCAGGCGCCCCAAGATGGTGATTTCTAATTCAGCATTCCTTCTGCATTTATTAATTGGTTTTCTATAGAGAAGAACTTTCCTTCATCAACTATTTTGTTTCCATGAAATGCAATTCATAGTAGAAAGAAAGCATAGTTTTTAATTCTTTCCCTCTACTTACCAAGTTTCAAAGCAATGAGTTAATGCTCTTTGTTTTTTGGTGCTCATTGGAAAACCTCTGATGGTAAAAATATTTACCAAGTACCTACTCTGTGTCACACAGACTATCTTCTTACTTACATCAGTGCTTTCTGGAAGTTATTATATTCATTCATTTACTCAATGAATATTTATTAAGTTCTTACTATGTGTGCCAGGCCCTGTTCCTGAAAACAGAATCTAATTATTTTTATATTCCACATGTGCCTTACAGGTAAGCATTAAATACATGGTGGAGATATATATGGATAAATGAATTGATAATAATTATGTTTTGCTATTGTTTGGTATTATTTGACTTTACTGAAGGCTTGTTTAATTTCCCATTGACATCAGTTTTTTTTTTTTTTTTTTTTTTTAAAGATTTTATTTATTTGACAGAGAGACACAGTGAGAGAGGGAACACAAGCAGAGGGAGTGGGAGAGGGAGAAGCAGGCTTCCGCGGAGCAGGGAGCCCGATACGGGGCTCGATCCCAGGACCCTGGGATCATGACCTGAGCCGAAGGCAGACGCTTAACGACTGAGCCACCCAGGCGCCCCGACATCAGTTTTTAAACGTAAAAACACATTTTAGGATCTCAAATCATATTATTTCTTTTGAAGTTTATATAAGCAGTTGAGCAAAATACTTTTATGTCCATTAAATATAGTTAAAACCTTAGTAAAAAGAGGAGAGAAAGAAATTTCCAAACGTTTTTTAAGGAGGAAGACAGTAAGTCATGACTCTTGCCAGTGAAGCTTGAGAGTCATTCCTTCCCAGTTTTATTGAAATGAAATTGACATACAACACCATATGTAAGTTTAAGGTGTAAAACATAGTGACTTGACAGACATACATTGAGAGATGATGACCACAGTAAGTTTAGTTAACATCCATCATGTCATATAGTTACATTTTTTTTTCTTTTGATGAGAACATTTAGGATTTACTCCCTTAGCAACTTTCAAGTATACCATACAGCAACGGTAACTATAGTCACCACGCTGTACATTACACCCCCAGCACTTATTGATCTGGAACTTTGTACCTTTTGACCACAGTCACCTAATTCCCCACCCCCTACTCCTGCCCCCAGTAACCACAAATTTGACTTCTTTTTCTATGAGTTTGTTTTGTTAGATTCCACATATAAGTGAGATCATGCAGTATTTGTCTTCCTCTGAAGCTCTACAGTTTGATTTCACTTTTTCAGTATAATGATATTTGGGATTTCTTCTCCTTCTCCTCCTCTTCTGTTCCTTTTCCCTCCATCTTCTCCTTCTCCTGATTCAAAACTCTAAAGTTTAAGGTCAAAAAACAGAATTTGTTGGCTTATCAGGGGGAAAAAAAATCCCACTGCCAGGGAGTAACCATAACATAAAACTTACTTTTTTTAAATGAATTTCTTGAATCCATATCAAAAATACATTTAGTCAACTGTCATTATTACTTCAGTTTACCCTTCTTTAGAGTGAGCACCACCTTTTGTATTTCAGTAGTTGTTCTAATTTTTCACTCTCTAAGCAAGAGCAAATGAGAGAAGAGATGTAAAATAAAAATATTAATATATTCATTGCTCTTTCAGTGGACAGATCGGAATCACTAAACCAAGGGAAGTTTGGAGTATAACTTGGTTTCATGTATCCTGGAAAGCCCAACTTTTATAAATATAAGTTTAACAGGGTTATACATTTTGTATAACTGTATAGTAAATTTGCTGTCCGTATGTGTTCAAATATATCCAAAATATACATCTCTTTTTAAAACTCAAGTAAAGGGCGCCTGGGTGGCTCAGTCGTTAACCGTCTGCCTTCAGCTCAGGTCATGATCCCAGGGTCCTGGGATCGAGCCCCTCATCGGGCTCCCTGCTCGGCAGGAAGCCTGCTTCTCCCTCTCCCACTCCCGCTGCTGGTGTTCCCTCTCTGTCTGTGTCTCTCTCTGTCAAATAAATAAATAAAATCTTTAAAAAAAAAAAGAAAGAAAGAAAGAAAAGTAAAACTCAAGTAAAGGGGTGCCTGGGTGACTCAGTCATTAAGTGTCTGCCTTCGACTCAGGTCATGATCCGAGGGTACTGGAATCGAGCCCCACATCAGGCTCCCTGCTCCGCAGGAAGCCTGCTTCTCCTTCTCCCACTCCCCCTGCTTGTGTTCCCTCTCTCGCTGTCTCTCACTCTGTCAAATAAATAAATAAAAATCTTAAAAAAAATAAAATAAAAAAATAAACCTCAAGTAAAAATTATTTCCTTGCCGTAGTGAAATTGGTATGTGTTTAAATGCAATATGAAACATCTGTTATGTGGTATTAAAAATCAAAGAAAGATGACATACTGTGATTCCCCTTTATCTTTGTAAAAAAATTAAGTTGTTGGGCGCCTGGGTGGCTCAGTCGTTAAGTGTCTGCCTTTGGCTCAGGTCATGATCCCAGAGTCCTGGGATCGAGTCCCACTTCGGGCTCCCTGCTCAGCGGGAAGCCTGCTTCTCCCTCTCCCACTCCCCCCTGCTTGTGTTCCTGCTCTCGCTGTCTCTATCTGTCAAATAAATAAATAAAATCTTTAAAAAAAAAATTAAGTTGTTATACCAATTCTGAGATATTAATGATTCGTGTATATTTTATCCAGGTGAACATTATCTTTTTGCTACAGTGAGTGTTTTGTTTTGTTTTTAGGAACTGGACATCCTGAAATTAAAGGACATCCTGAAATTAAAGGTAAATACATTGTTATAATAGAAAATTTATATTACGGAATTGAAAACAATGATAAGGTATTGTATTTTTATGATATATGTATAATATCATTGATATGGTATTCATTTTTCTCAAAAATTATCCTTTGCTGTGGTAAATTTTTGTTTTTCTTACATGTGGCTTTTTACATGTGGCTCAAGGTAAAAAATTTATTAAATTCTTGGAATATTGCAGAATTGAAGCAAAACAAAGCTACTGCTGTCTTATATATATTTTTAAAGATTTACTTATTTTAGAGAGAGAGTATGTGTGTGAGAGAGAGAGAGAGAGAGTGAACTGGGGGAGGCGTACACGGAGAAGGAGAGAGAGAATCTTAAGCAGACTCTCTGCTGAGCATGGAGCCTGATGAGAGGCTCCATCTCAGGATCCTGAGATCATGACCCGAACGGAAATCAAGAGTCAGATGCTTAACTGACTGAGCCACACAGGCACCCCTCTTCTTATATTTTAATGTAGCTATTAATCACACATGATATGACCACGTGTGAGCAATAACTCAGCTTTCACATTAGTGCAGGCACAGAGGCCTTTCTAATGTCAGCTGAGTACTGTTTCAGTCAGTGTTAGTAACTGTTCCCTACCTTATGTAAGGACTTTGTGAATCAGAGTTGAAAAAGAAGCTTTCCTTCTCTGACCCAAGCATTTTGCCTACTCTAAATGCAGAAAACTACAGCACCATGAGTCTCACCATTCACTTGTACCAAGAGACACCTCTAGTTGGTACCTGCAAAATTTCTACATAGTTCATCCTGAGCCTTCACAATTACCTAGGTATAGAAAGGAAATAAGATGGTGTACTTCGAGGATTTGTACTATCCTTTTTAAACAAAGGACAGGTTTTTGGGCGCTTGGGTGGCTCAGTGGGTTAAGCATCCGACTATTGATTTTGGCTCCAGTCATGATCTCAGGGTGATAAGATCAAGTTTGTGTCCATGGAGCCTGCTTAAGATTCTCTCCCTCCCTCCACCCCTCCCCAACTCGTGCATGCCCATGCATGTGTGTGTGCTCACGCTTTCTCTCTCTCTCATCAATCAATCAATCAATCAATAGAGGACAGGTTTTAAGACAGAAAATTATGATCAAAGTTGAAATAATTTTAATTATTTAATTTCTATTATAAACACAACCATAAACATTGGAACTTTTTGTTTTATTATAGAAGAAACAGAATTTTTGACTGCTGATATGGATGAAGGTAAATTAACATTATTCTTTTTTACTAGTGCTTCCTTGATTTACGTCTGCATTTTAATGTTGTGTGTGTATGTATGTATGTGTGTATATATAATTAATTCAAGCAACAATTACCTTTGCTATCAATGTAAATAGAAAAAAATAACATTACTCTTCTTATCACTTTTAAGAAAAACACACATAAATGTTTCTTGAGAACTGCTTTTAAAAATGGGTTAATTCACAAGGCTAATTTTGAAGTGAAAACAATATTTTAGAGCTACATAACATTTTTTTATTTGCTATGAGCTTTGTCATGTCAGTTTTGTCAAAAACAACCAGATTTCGAGCATGACCCCTGACATTTTGAAATAGAAAAATAATAGACTTTACTTGAGCTAATTGGTTCTTTTTCAATGTTTTAAATCCTGATAACAGAAGGTCTGTGAAGATCTGTATCCCGGCCAGTTGTGCACTGAGAGCTAAATTAAATTAAAGTATTAAGTCCCTGCAGAGACAGTAATTAATAAGAGTTTTTGGGTCAGACAGACTTGAGTCATCCTGACTCAGTTATTTGTTAACTGTGTAACCTTAGGTGAATAACTTAACCTCAACTACAAATTGGGAATAAAATAGCTCCCTGTTTTAGGGGGAATTTAAGCTGAAGTTCACATCAAACTCTCTTCTAATTGCCAGGCCCCAAAATTAATTAACAATTTTTTTTCATCAGGCAATGAGTGAAAGATTTAGATTTTGAAGATACAGCCATCAGTCCGAGGAGATTTTTCACCAAAGGCCCTTTATTTTCTACTCAACATAGCGTTGGTTTTCAGATAGTGCCTGAGTTGCTTCCACAATCCTCAGTAGATGAGGTCTCTCTTCTTTTAAAGGTCCAAGAACAAATTTAATACTTACCATCACACTCTTCCCCTAACCCAGTTCTTAGAATGGGTGGGACAAAACAAACAAACAGACAAAAACCCATCCATATTCACTCACGACTTCTCTTCCTTAAAGACCCACCTTCTTCTTATATGCCCAAAGTAATTGACAGTGATATTAATTTTCCTTTCTCATTTGGGCCTAAGAAGCAAGTTTGTAAAAATACTCATGATGTACTAAAATATATAGAAAGAATAAGGAAAACAGCTTATATTTTTACTTTCGCCCTTTTTCATGAATTCTTCCGCCAATTCCCATCTCAAGCCTTGCTCTGCCAGGTGTCTCTGTGACAAGTGTGCCACATCTGAATGTTCACAGAGGAAGGAAATATCATCATGTGTCAAGTGACCAAGAAAATACCCCCTCGCCCACTGATCCTGGATTGTCCATGGGTCCCTGGCACATTACCTCGCAGGGTTAATATGATGATTAGATGAAATAAACTACATACAAAATATTTAGCATGAGGACTGACACAGAAAGTGCTCAAATGTTAACATCATTAATGTTAATACTATTGAAAAGAATTCCATATGAACAGCCTCTGTAAAGTAAAAACTATGAAAGTGAGAAGATATAGGTGCCCATGTTGTCAGCTCATTCTGATGATTTCTGAATGAGACCCTCATCCTGAGTATGCCTGGCCATGTGACATCTTTTATCTCTCTGCCAAAGGCAGAGATAAAAATGTTTAACCCTTCAGCTAGCCTCTTTCTGCCACCAGTGTACCTTTAGGCAGAACTTCATAGAATCAAGCCAATTTTCATATTAAGCCAGAATTTTTGAACAAGATAAACAGTACCAATTAGCATCTAAAATAATTTATTAATCAATTCAGCCTGTTTTGTTTTAGCAGTGACTTTGCTGGTTTTGTGGCATAAATTATCAAGAAGTAATGGGTTCAAAATCATAATGATACAATCTCTTCCTTTCTTGAAGAAAGAAAACGGATAAAGTCATTTCTCCCTAAAGTGTCCTGTGGAGTTAAAAACAGCGTGCCCATTCGAAGGAAACGAGTCGTAGGAGGAAAGCCAGCACACATGGTAAACCTGTTACTTCCCAGGAGCAGTCCAAGTTTGAAAAACAAAGAAAGGTGGGGGAGATACATAATGATAAGAGACTGGGAGTCTTGCAATGGGCATATCTTAGGGCCACCTGTCTATCACCGTCTGGTAGAATGACAGTGACCACACTAATGTCTCTTACAGGGAGACTTCCCGTGGCAGGTGGCAATTAAGGAAAATGAGAAAATCAAATGTGGAGGAATTTATATTGGAGGGTGTTGGATTGTAACTGCTGCACACTGTGTCAGGTAAAAAATGTCTCCAAAAAGATTTTGGATTCCCTGAAATAATGAAAGTGGGTAATAGAGATTGTGGCAGATGATAGATAAAAGCATGTGACAAATTCCACTCTCTTGACAGCTAAATCCCCTCCAGTATTCATGATCGGAATCCCAGAGGCCATCTGTGTTCTTCCCCCCCCACCCCGCCCCGAGACCAAATTATGATCCCAGATGGCAAGTTCAGATCAAACCCATAGGTACCAAGTTCTGTCACGTGACTCATTTGCATGATGGGAAAGCAAGTAGATACTACCTACGTTTTGTAGAGTTAGGACCAAACTGTTGAGAAGAGTTTATGACCGAAAAGTTTATGAAGAGGTGATACTAACCTGGCATTTTCTCTGGTCTCTCTTCAACAAGGATGTTGTTTAAGAGCCTCATGCATTTAAAAGCTTCAAATGCACAAATCTTTTTTGCCCCTTCCACATACCCTTAAATGTATTTGATATGTGTTCCAGACAGTAAAGGAACTGCTCAAAGCTCCACACTAATTGTCTCACGTGCTGCTCCAGCGCTGGCTGGCTCGTCTGCTGCATGCGTGCATCACTGATGTCTCTTCTTCTTCCCGTAAGGAGACCAATCGTATGGGTTCAGAACTCCACTTATGACCTTATTTAAACTTCATTACCTCTTTAAAGACTATCTCCAAATCTAGTAATGTTGGGGGGTAGGTCTTCAACATAGGAATTTTAGGGGAACACAATTCAGTCTATACCTGTAGCTTAAGGGCAATACACAAAAGGTGCTGATAACAGGTCAAGGTCAGCTGAAGGACAGAGTTTGGGCTTCCAGCCTCAGTGCTGATCTTTAGAATGAATGAAACATCCTTTGTTGAGTGCCTCTAACAGGCCAGATAATGGGTGTGGCATTTTCACATATGTTATTTTGTTTTAATATTCTTAACAGCCCTAAGAGGCAAATATTAGTCTTCCCATTTTGTGGATTAGCAGACTGAGACGAGAAGGTACATAACTTGGCTAAAGTTACACTCCTAGTCAGCAGCAGAAACATAATTGTTAGTACCATCTGTCACCATACAAAGCTTTTACAATATTATTGATTATGTTCTCTATGCTGTATGTTACATCCCCTTGGCTTATTTACTTTATAACTAGAAGTTTGTACTTCCTAATCCTCTTCACCTATTTTGCCCACTTCCCAATTCCTCCCCCTTTTTCTATGAATCTGTTTCTGTTTGGTTTTTGTTCATTTGTTTTGTGTTTTAGATTCCACACATAAGTGAAATCATATGGTATTTGTCTTTCCCTGTCTGACTTATCTTACCAAGCATTAATACTCTCTAGATCCATCCATGTTGTTGCAAATGGCAAGATCTCATTCTTTTTTATGGCTGAAAATTTTTCTATTGTATACATACATCACATCTTCTTTATCCATTTATCTACTGATAGATGCTTAGGTTGCTTCCATATCTTGGTTATTATAAATAATGCTGCAGTGAACATAGGAGTACATATATGCCTTCAAATTGGTTTTCATTTTCTTTGGGTAAATACCCAGAACAGAATTGCTGGATCACATGGTAGTTCTATTCTTAAGTTTTTGAGGAACCTCCATACCTCCATACTGTTTTCCTTAGTGGCTGAACCAATGTACATTCCCACCAACAGTGCACAAGGGTTCCCTTTTCTTGACATCCTGGCCAACACTTGTTATTTCTTGTCTTTTTGATACTAGCCATTCTGATGGTTTTGATTTGCCTTTCGCTGATGATTAGGGATATTGAGCACCTTTTCATGTGTCTGTTGACCATCTGTATGTCTCTGTATGTCTTTGGAAAAATGTCTATTCAAGCACTCTGCTCATTTTTTTTCTTTTTTTTAATTAACATAATGTATTATTTGTTTTAGTGGTACAGGTCTGTGATTACACATCAGTCTTACACAATTCATAGTGCTCACCATAGCACATACCCTCCCCAATGTCTATCACCCAGCCACCCCATCCCTCCTACCCCCCTCCACTCTAGCAACCCTCAGTTTGTTTCCTGAGATTAAAAGTCTTTTATAGTTTGTCTCTTCCCATTTTTTAATTGGGTTTTTTTATATTAAGTTGTGTAAGTTCTATATATATATATATATATATATGATATTAACTATATATATATAGTTATATATTTATATATGATATTAACTCCTTGTCAGATTTATGATTTGCAAATTTCTTCTTCCATTCAGTAGGTTCTCTCTTTGTTTTGTTGACAGTTTCCTTCATCATACAAAAGGTTTTTAGTTTAATATAATCCCGTGTTTATTTTAGCTTTTATATTCTTAGCTCCTTTGTCATAGATTAATTGACCATATATATGTGTGAGATTTTTTTCTGGGCTCTCTACACTATTCCATTGATCTATGGGTCTGTTTTCAGGCCAGTGCCATAATGTGTTGATTATTATAGCTTTGTAGTATAGTTCAAAATCAGGGAATTTGATACTTCCAGCTTTGTTCTTCTTTCTCAAGACTGCTGTGGCTATTTGGGGTCTTTTGTGGTTCCATACAAAGTTCAGGATTCTTTTTTCTAGTTCTATGAAAAATACCATTGGTTTTTTTATTTAAAAAAATCACAGTAAATGTGTAGATTGCTTTGGGTAGTATAGACATTTTAACAATATTGGTTCTTCCAATCCATATAGTATATCTTTCCATTTATTTGTGTCACTTCTAATTCTTTCATCAATGTCTTATAGTCTTTTATTTCCTTAAATTTATTCCTAGGTATTTTATTCTTTTTGGTGCAATTGTAGATAGAATTATTTTTATTCTGATAGTTCATTATTAGTGTATAGAAGCAATTAATATCTGTATGTAAATTTTGTACCCTGTGATTTTAGCAAATTCATTTATTAGTTCTAATAGTTTTCTGGTGGTGTCTTCAGAGTTCTCGCTCTCTCTCTCTATATATATGCCATCAGCAAATAGTGACAGTTTTACGTCTTTCATATCAATTTGGATGCCTTTTCTTTTTTTCTTCTTTTCTTTTTTTTTTTTTTTTTGGTCTGATTGCTGCAGCTGGGACTTCCAGTACTATGTGGAATAAAAGTGGCAAGGTGGGCATCCTTGTCTTGTTTCTGAACTTAGGGGAGGAAAAGCTTTCACCAGTGTGTATGATGTTAACTGCGGATTTGTCATGCGTAGCCTTTATTATGCTAAGGTACATTTCTTCTATATCCACTTTGTTGAGAGTTTTTATCATAAGTGGATGTTGAATTTTCTTTCCTGTATCTATTGAGTTGATCATATGATTTTGATCCTTTGTTTTATTAATGTGGTGTATCACATTGATTGATTTGTAGATGTTAAGCCATCCTTACATCCCTGGAATAAATCCCACTTGATCATGGTGAACGATCCTTTTAATGTACTGTTGAATTCAGTTTGCTAATATTTTGTTGATGATCTTTGCATCTATGTTTATCAGAGATACTGGTGTGTAGTTTTCTTTTCCTGTAGTGTCTTTGTCTGGCTTTGGTATCAGGGTATTCCTGGCCTCATAGAATGAATCTGGATGTATTCCTTCCTCTACAATTTTTTGGAACAATTTAAGAAGGATAGGTGCTAACTCTTCTTTAAATATTTGGCAGAATTCACCTGTAAAGCTGTCCAGTCTTGAACTTTTGTGTATTTTAAGTTTTTAAGTTACTGGTTTAATTTCATTACTTGTAATCAGTCTATTCAGATTTTCTATTTCTTCATGATTCAGTTTTGGAAGGTTTATGTTTCTAGGAATTTATCCATTTCTTTTAGGTTTTCCAATTTGGTGGTGTATAGTTGTTCATAGTAATCTCTTACAACCATTTCTATTTCTGCGGTGAGTGTAACTTTTCCTCTTTTGTTTCTGATTTTACCTATTTAGGCTCTCTTTTTCTTGATGAGTCTGGCTAGAGGTTTATCAAACTTTTTATCTTTTAAAAAATCTGCTTTTAATTCTATTGTTTTTTTCTATTTTTTGTCTCTATTTCATTTATTTCTGTTCTAATCTTTGTTATTTCCTTCCTTCTACTAACATTGGGCTCTGTTCTTTTTGTAGTGCTTTTAGGTATAAGGTTAGATGGTTTATTTGACATTTCTCTTGTTTCTTTAGGTAGGCCTTTATTACTATGAACTTCCCTCTTCAAACTGTTTTTGCTGCATCCCATAGATTTTGGACTGTTGTGTGTCCATTTTCATTTGTGTCAAGGTGTTTTTTATTTTTTCTCCTTGATTTTTCACTGACCCATTGGCTGTTTAGTAACATGCTGTTTAACCTCCTTGTGTTTGTGTTTTTTCCAGTTTTCTTCTTGTAGTTGATTTCTAGTTTCATACTTACATGGTCAGAAGAGATGCTTGATATGATTTCTATCTTCTTGAATATATTAAGACTTGTTTTGTGGCCTAACATAGGATGCACTCTGGAGAACATCCCTGTGTGCTTGAAAAGAACGTGTATTCTGTAGTTTTTAGATAAAATGTTCTGTATATATCTATTAAGTCCATCTAGTCTAATGTATCACTTAAGGCCAATATTTCCTTATTGATTTTCTGTCTGGTTGCTCTATCCATTGATGTAAGTGGTATATTAAAGTCCCCTACTATTCTTGTATTTCTGTAGCTTCCTTTATGTATGTTAATACTTGCTTTATATATTTAGGTGCTCCTATGTTGGGTGCATAAATCATTATGAATGTTATATCCTTTTCTTGGATTTACCTTTTATCATTATGTAATGCTCTTCTTTATCTTTTTGTTATAGTCTTTGTTTTAAAGTCTGTTTTATCTGTTGTGAGTATTGCTACACCAGCTTTCTTTTTGTTTCCATTTCCATGGAACATCTTTTTCCATCCCCTCATTTTCAGTCTGTGTGTGTCTTTAGATCTGAAATGAGTCTCTCATAGGCAGCATATAGATGAGTCTTGTTTTCAACCCATTCAGCCACTCTATGTCTTTCAACTGGTGCATTTAATTCATTTACATGTAATTATTGATAGGTATGTACTTATTGCCATTTTGTTAATTGTTTATTGGTTGTTTCTATGGTTCTTCTCTGTTCCTTTCTTATTCTCTGCATCTCTTCCATTGTGGCTTGATGGTTTTCTTTAGTTTTATGTTTGGGTTCTTTTGTTATTTTTTGTATATCTATTGTAGGTTTTTGGTTTGTGCTCACCGTGAGGCTCATATATATTAACCTGAAGTCTCTCTCTCTTCCCATATATATATACACACACAGAGCTGATAGTCACTTAAGTTTGAACACATTCTAAAAGCAATACATTTTTTACTCCTTCCTTCATATTTAAAATTTTTGATGTCTTAAATAAAAAGATGTATCTTTTTATGTGTATCCCTTAACTGCTTATTTTAGTTATAGTTGATTTTACTATTTTTGTCTTTTAACCTTCATATTAACTTTGCAAGTAGCCAATTTACTTTACTGCCTTTACTATATATTTACCTGTATCAGTAAGATTTTTTTTCTTTCATATATTTTCTTATTTCTAGTTATGGCTTTCCCTCTAACATTTTTTGTAAGGCCAGTCTAGTGGTGATGAACTTCAGATTTTGCTTGTCTGGGAAATTCTTTATCTCTTCTTCAATCCTGAAGGATAATCTTGCCAAATATTGTATTCTTGGTTGTAAGCTTTTCCTTTTCAGCACTTTAAATATATCCTGCCACTCTCTTTTGGCCTGCAAAGTTTCTGCTGAAAAATCAGCTCATAGTCTTATGGGGCTTCCCTTGTTTGTAACTATTTGTTTTTCTCTTGCTGCTTTTAAGATTTTCTCTTTAAGGACACCTGGGTGGCTCAGTTGTTAAGCATCTGCCTTCGGCTCAGGTCATGATCCCAGGGTCCTGGGATTGAGCCCCACATCGGGCTCCCTGCTCAGCGGGAAGCCTGCTTCTCCCTCTCCCACTCCCCTGTTTGTGTTCCTTCTCTCACTGTGTCTCTCTCTGTCAAATAAATAAATAAAATCTTTAAAAAAAAAAAAAAGATTTTCTCTTTATCTTTAACTTTTGCCATTTTAATTATAATGTGCCTTGGTATGAATCTCTTTGGGTTCATCTTGTTTTGGGACTCTCTGTGCTTCCTGGACCTGCATGTCTGTTTCCTTCCCCAGGTTAAGAAAGTTTTCAACTATTATTTCTTCAAATAAATTTTCTGCCCACCTCTATTTCTCTTCTCCTCTGTGGACCCCTAAAATGTGAATGTTAGTATACTTGATGTCCAAAGATCCCTTAAACTACACTTTTTAAATTTTTTTTTTTCTTTTTGCTGTTCTGCTTGGGTAATTTCCACTATTCTGTCTTCCAGATCACTGATCTGTTCTTATGGATCATCTAATCTGCTATTGATTTCCTCTAGAGTATTTTTTAGTTCAGTTATTGTATTCTTCAGCTCTGTGACTTCTTTTTGGTTCTTTCATATTTTTCAACTCTTTGTTGAAGTTTTCACTCTGTTCTTCCATTCTTCTCCCAAGTTCAGTGAGCATCTTTATGACCACTATTTTGAACTATTTATCAGTAAATTACTTACTTCCATTTCATTAGGGTTTTTTTTTTTTAAGCCCTGGGGTTTTATCTTGTTTGTTCTTTTATTTGGAACATATTCCTCTGTCTCCTGATTTTGTTTGAATTTTTCTGTTTCTGTGAATTAGGCAGAACCGCTACCTTTCCCAGTCTTGAAGGAGTGGTCTTGTGTAGGTGCTTCCCTGTGAAGACTGTGTGTTCTGGAGGTTTTGGTTGACTGCCCAAAGATGGAGCAGGCATGGGCCAGGGGGTCTTAGGGCATGCTGCACTGGGGCCACTCTACAGGAACAGCTGGAACTGGAGTGGGCATGGGTCTGGGGGTCCCACAGTGCCCCATGCTGGAACCACCTGGCTGGAGAGCTGGAGCTGGAACAGGCCTGGGTTGGCAGGTTCCAGGGTGCTCTGCACCAGGGCCACTATGGCAGGATAACTGGAGCAGGGCAGGCAGGCTGGCCCCTCCATATAGGGGCTGCCCTGGTGGGATGGCTGGAGCTGAAGCAGGTGCAGGCTGGGGGTGTCCTGGAGTACTTTCCACCTGGGCCACCTTGGTGTGATGGCTGGAGATATAGTGGGCACAAACATGGGGTATCTGGGTGTGCACTGTATTGGGGCAGCCTCAGTGAGATAGCTGGAGATGGGATGGGTGCAGGCAGGGGCCCATATAAAGGGAATGGCTGGAGCTGTGAGGGCTAGGAATCTGGGGTCACTGAGGCTGTAGGCCAGCCAGAGTATCTGGTCCCTGCTCCCCTCTGTGCTATCAGGGTGGAGGGGAAACATAATGGCACTCACCAGCACCTCCAGGTCATCTAATCAAGTCTGGAGTTCCCATCATTACCATGTCTCTGCCTCTCTTACCATTCTCTATGTGGTCCCTCTGTTGTTGTTGTGCAGAAGCTGTTCAATTAGCCTCCTGTTCTTCTTCAGGAGGTATTGCTCTATATGTAGGTATAGATTTGGTGTGTCCATGGGATAAGGTGAGTTTAGGGTGAGTTCCTACACTGCCATCATGGACCACCACTCTCAGTAGTCTTAATCTATGTTGTTTCTACTTTTTTAATGCATATTCTCATGAATTTTGGTGGGAGGAAGGGCCCACTTCTCCCTTAGAGAGGCTGAAAATGTCAGACACTTGCTTTGCCAGGCTTGTTTGCTTCTAGAGTATCTAAACAACATTGGCCCATTAAGCTCCATATGATCTGACCCCTAATTACCTTTGCCAATTTCATCTTGTCCCACAGCTTCAACTCTTGCTGTCTGCTCTACCTGCTCTGGACTTCTTTCAGCTACTCATCTGCACCTTGCTCCCTGTTGCAGAGAGACCTTCATATGTTATTTCTCATGCCTGAAATGATTTCTCCTACCCTGTTTCTCTAGTTAGTGCTACTCTTTATTCAGATCTTAGCTCCATCTTCACTTCCTCAGAGAATCTGCCCTGACTCCCTTAAGTCAAAGCCTTCTTGATAAGTTCTCAGAACCCCATGTGCTGTTCATTCTTCTCACTTTAGAATATATATCTTCATTATTGTCATTATCCATTTAATACTGCAGCTTTACTTAGATCCTGAGCTCCATGAAGGCAGGAACTATTTCTGATTTTGTTCATTTCAGTATCCCAGTGGCTAGTACAGTGCCTGGTAATAGTAGGTGCACACTAAGTATTTGTTAGTAAATTGAATGAATAGACAGAGTTAACCTTTAAACAATATTCATGACCTCTGATCCTAAAAAAACAACCAAAATTAATATGGTGCACAGCATTCTTGGAATATTAAATATAAATGAAAGCATCCTGAACACCTCCTTGGTTCCTAGAACAACACTGTTTAAATGTTAGGTGATTACCTGAGATAATGAGGGTAAATGCCAATTTGCTGGAAACCATGAGGTGAAAATTAGTATGAAAATTGAGTGAAGCATAAGAACAAGCAATATTTAGCTCATTAACCATTTAAACTAAATTTTAAAACAGCGAATATATGCCAGGTGCAATACTAGATGCAGGCATCTAGCCACAGATGAATTAGATCCCATCTTTGACCTCCAGTAGCACAATCCAACAGGAAGAAAAGCTTGTGAGCAAATAAATACAATGCAATGTTAAGATGAAATCAGTCTTAAACGCAGGATAATGACTGCTATGGTTTTCATCCTAAGAACCTCTGGGTTTGGCAGAGTAATGAGAATGTATGCCCTGATTTCCCCATTTCCTCAACCACATTTCTGGCTACATGCTTTCTGGTCTCTGCTTGAACACCTTCAGTGATGGTGCTCTCACTCCAGAGGCAGCCAACTCATTCCACTTCTGGGCACCTCTGGTTGTTAGTGAGTTCTTTATGTCCCTGATATGGAGCAGTTAGATGGATTATTCCTCTCTTCATTTACCCACTGACTTTAATTCTACCCCATAAATTTAATCACACTGCTTCATGACCGCAAGAATTTTTTAAAAATCTGGAAAAAGGAAGAAAGTCCTTTAAAAGGGAGGATATAAAGATAAAGCATCAGATGTTCATG
Source organism: Leptonychotes weddellii (assembly GCF_054177405.1). Taxonomy (NCBI): domain Eukaryota; kingdom Metazoa; phylum Chordata; class Mammalia; order Carnivora; family Phocidae; genus Leptonychotes; species Leptonychotes weddellii. Next base: position 96,688,780 of record NC_138370.1, read on the forward strand.
TTTATAGTTGGTATTTTTCCTCAATATATCTTATCTCCCTTTTCCTTTCTGTTATAGCATGAGTAAAATATACCATTACCAAATATGGGCATCATTTCTAGATTCGTTAAGACCTGACGTCGACGTAATTGTTCACTTGGCAAATAAAATTATTATTCATGAAAAGTACAATGGAACCACCTATGAAAATGACATAGCTTTGATTGAATTGAAAAAACACTCAAACCGAAAAGAATGTGACCTGCATAATTCCATCCCTGCCTGTGTCCCCTGGTCTTCATATCTATTTCAACCTAACGACAAATGCATTGTTTCTGGCTGGGGTCGAGAAAAAGGTATATGTTTTAAAATTTTTGATCAGAATCCAGGGGTTGAAATAAATGGGAATAGAAATGGATAGGAGCTAATTTCCTAGTACTCAGGGAGAAACATAGCAGCAAATCCAGAAAAATGAGCATTCAGCCAGGGCTAGCTTCATGGACGTGAGACCTGTGCAGTTGCCCAGCATCCCAGGCTCCAAAGGGCCCCTTGCTTAGTGTACAGCTCTGCTGTCATCATCATGAAATTCTTAATAATTTTTGCAGCAGCCCCCACCTCACGTTTTTATTTTTCACTGGGCCCTGAAAATTATGTAGCTGATCCTGATCCAGAGTTTCAAAGGACACCTACACTCTGTGATCTTGAAGCATACATTGAGGGGTAAACATTTACAAAAAAAAAAAAAAGTAGACTGACGTGGGACGTATATAGCATGAACTTTCTGGATTTGTTAGAGAGACATGGATGGAAGATAAAGTGGTTTCCAAAGGAATAGTCAAAGTATGAGTGAGTCATTAATCCCACAACCCTGTGCTCTCTCCTCCACTCCCCCATTCTCCTTGCCTCACCCTCCCCATCACATCCCACAAAGAGGAAGAAAACATAAAGAATTATTTTTTGAGCTTCTAAGAAGACTTGAGGTGAACATTTGTATGAATAAGCTATGTAGACACTTAGGGACAAATTATTAGAAAAACTGGCTAAATAAGAAGTTAGATTAGAATTAAATTAGCCAATGCTTTTTCCTTTATCTTGAAGAGTTAGCTTTGAAATTTAGCTTCCTTTTGACCTCCTACATACTCTTTGTAAGTAACTTCACTACACTGGTCTTATAGACTCATACTCCAACACATTACTTAAAATTGCCACATGGAAAAGCATAAAATATGTGTATAAATTAACCTGGATTTGTAGTATGTTTGAAAAACCAAGACTAAATTTTATTTTTTTTATTTTTTTTTTAAGATTTTATTTATTATTTGACAGAGAGAGAATGAGAGAGAGCAAGCACATGAGAGGGGGGAGGGTCAGAGGGAGAAGCAGACTCCCTGCCGAGCAGGGAGCCCGATGCGGGACTCGATCCTGGGACTCCAGGATCATGACCTGAGCCGAAGGCAGTCGCTTAACCAACTGAGCCACCCAGGCGCCCCAAGACTAAATTTTATTAGTAATTAGTTTATCCAGAAGGCATATGTCCTTACATTTGTTCCTTTAAAAAAAAAAAAGCTTTTATTATGTACATTTACAAGTATACAGAAGAGTAGAGACAAGAGTATAATAAACCTACTTATTCATCACCCAGTTTCCAGTTATCAGCACTCTACCATTCTTGTTTTATCTCTCTGAATCAATCACAAGCTCAATAGGATAATTAGGAAGGGTTATTTATAAAGGGATTAATTACAGGGATGTGGATAGGGGTCAGGGAGCCACAAGGGCCATGCAGCAACCTGGGACCAACAGTACCAGAACAGCCTCTCTTAGGTCCAAAGATGTGAAAGGAAGAAGTTACCAAGAGAAAGAACCTCAGGTAGAGCAGGCTGCCTTGAGAGAAGCAATGACTTTGGATCGAAGGTTATAGCCAACCCCAATCTCCTTATCCTCTCTCCTACCCTCCCTTCTTCTGCTGGGGTTTTATATTAAAAACCAGAGGCTAAGAGATTCCTATTGAGGCAGTCCCTCAGATCAGGCTCTTTGGGCAGGATGCAGGACACTGAAGGGTGGAGAGTGGATATGAAGGACAATTGGGAGCTATTGAACATATTCCCTCTACCCCACACATTTTTTTCCTGGAGCATATTAAATCAAACCCAGATATAAAGTGATTTCATCCATGAATATTCCAGTAGATATCTTTACCAGGTAAGGACTTAAAAAAACAAAAATGAAAGCAAAAACACACCACCATTCATACACAACAAAATGAAAGTGATCCCATAATAATATCTAATAATCATCCCATGTTTAATATTCCTCAATTACTTACAAAGTATTTTTACAATCAGGATTATTTCCATTGGGATCCAAAATCTGCACATTGCATTTGGTGGCTATTTTTCTTAAGTCTCTTTTAATCTTGAACAGTTACCCATTCCTTTCATTTAAAATGTATTTATTAAAGAAACTGGGTCATTCTTATTTTGGAATTTTCACACCTTGAATTTGGATGATTGTATCCTTGATGTGGCATTTCACATATTCTTCTATTCCATGTATTTCCTATAAACTGGTAGATATGTTCTTATGCATTGTTTTACTTATTAATCAAATATAGTTTAACACATTTTTTGAGCCCTTACTATGCTTGCAAGATAATAATGCTAAGTGCTAGGATTTCCCTGATGAACAATATGTACCAGGTCAACAAGGAGTATAGAGGCTACAGATCTCAAGGGACTTAGAGTACAGAGGAGCCATCAGACGTGGATGCCACCGTCAGACAGCAGAATGTGACAGGTGCCTCAAGAAATACACAAAACAACGGGGTGCTTGGGTGGCTTAGTCGGTTAAGCATCCAACTCTTGATTGTGGCTCAGGTCAAGATCTCGGGGTTGTGGGATCAAGCCCCACATCAAGCTCCATTCTGAGCATGGAGCCTGCTTGAGATTCTCTCTCCTTCTCCCTCTGCCCCTCCCCACTCACACTCTCCCTTTAAAAAAGAAAAAAAAGAAGTATACAAAACAAGAGTTCAGGAGAGGGAGTAATCTGAGCCATTAAAAACTGTTCACACGGTGGGCACCTGGGTGGCTCAGTCGTTAAGTGTCTGCCTTCGGCTCAAGTCATGATCCCAGGGCCCTGAGATTGAGCCCCGCATCGGGCTCCCTGCTCAGCGGGGAAGCCTGCTTCTCCCTCTCCCACTCCCCCTGCTTGTGTTCCCTCTCTCGCTGTGTCTCTCTCTGTCAAATAAATAAATAAAATCTTAAATAAAAAAAAAAGAAATAAAAGACTGTCTTTAAAAAAAAAAAATTGTTCACACGGTACAGGAGTTCCCAGTTTTTAAACACTTCTCCTGAGTTAGAAGGAATAATAAATTACTAATTAAAAAAAAAAAAAAGCTCTTAACCTGAAGATAGCATCTGAAAACTAACTTGAAGTAAGACATGAAGGAGAAAAAAAGAAACTCTTTCCTAATTTGCCCTATACTTGGGTGGATTTTTGTCTCCCCCTGCTTCTCAGAAGAGAATAGTATTAGTTTCACAGTTTATTACATACCCGCTACAGTGCTAGGGTCCGTGGAGGTGTCCTCTCAAGATATCCAGAAGCCTCTGTCCCCTGATAGTTTATACATTAAGTTAGGGGGTGAGTCATTTGGCCTAAGTTGTTTAGTGTATAATTGGATTATGGAGTTCATGGATGAATAAATTACATGAATATTTATTAAGCAACTACTTTGTGCTAGCATGAGGCTGGGTGCTAGCATAGCAATCCATCAATCATGTCCAGTCCTTGCTCTCCTAGAGCATAAAAATTGCTGAAAGCTTGAGGAAAAGGAGGAGGGGAGATGGGGCAAAGACTCACTCCTTACACCCAAGACATCTCACCCCATATTCTTAAGTTTTTCTTATCTTCCTGGACTGTCGATCAGCAACAGTATCTGCCCCTTCTCTCTCCTTAGATGAAAAACGTTCAAGCCCCACATCTCTAACTCAGATGAAAAGGAAATCCTAAATCCTCTTTCAAATCACTTAGGAAATGAACTTCTTCAGACACACAAAAACATACACACTGATAACTTCATATACATTTTCTCCATTTAACTTCTTATATTAGAAGGCCGTTTTCACTCTAACCAGCACTTTCCAGGAAATCCGGGATGTAAGATGATAGGAGCTATTCATGTGAGAAAATGCTGATCACTGACTCCTACCCAGCTCCCACGCTGGACTCAGCAATCAAAGGGGACGGAGTTTATCTTGTTCAGCTCAGAGCATCCAGGTCTTTGTGATAATGGGAATGACTTCAGGCATGTGTTCAGGAATGCCCCTTAACTTTTTGTTTTTAAAGAGTCTATTTATTTGCCCCTTAACTATTTTTAGAAAGACAGTTGGAGAAACTGGACATAGGAGCAGTGTGTGATTAAATATGTTAATGAACTCTCCTCAAAAGTTGATATATGTGTTAAGGAATATATATAATCTTCTCTAGGCCTCATGGTTTACTAAATGATGAGAGTATTTATTTAGATTTCTCATTGGTGACTTCTAAATGTCTGTTCTCTCCCTTTGCTAGATAACCAAAAAGTCAGTTTACTTAAGTGGGGTGAAGTTAGCCTAATCAGCAACTGCTCCAGGTTTTATCCGGGTCGCTATTTTGAAAAAGAAATGGACTGTGCAGGTAAGCACAGAGTGGTTTCCCTAAGATCTATACCTATACCCCCTACCAAACATCTCCCCTCCTCACCAAATCTGCCTCCTTGCTCTGGACCCTGGGCCCTTTCATCGGGCCTCCTGGCTGGGGCTTCCCTAGCCCTTCACTCAATCCCTTATGCTAACAGGAAGAGGAAGAATCTTCCTTACGCCACCGCCACCTTATAGAAAGGTGCCTAAAAGCACAGACTCTGGAACCAGGCTGCCTGGGCTTATATCCCGATTTTTACCAGTTACGACTCACATGGCCTTGAGCAGGCTTCCCCATCTGCAAAATTGGGGATCTTCATAAATGAGGAAACTGAGATGCAGAGCAGTTACATAATTTGCCCAAAGTCTTATAAGAAGTGGCAGATCCAGGATCAAAACCCAACCTTTTTCTGAATAAAATCTGAATGATCTCATTTCAGATGTGTCCGCTTGGAAGTAAATCCTCCCTCCCCAGCAATTCCATGGCACTTTTGATGACCCTGCCACCACCTCCTTTACTATCAGAGTGGCCCTAGTGCCCCTACCCAATGTTGCAAGCTTGCAGGGTTCTTGTCTCACAGAAAGGAGGAAGGGATCTCGCGGACACAAAAGGGTAAAGTGAAGTGAAAGTTAAGTGAAGGTGAGAGCAGAAAGGAAAGAAGAAGCTCTCTAGAGTGAGAGGGGTCCCAAATGGGTTGCCACGGAGAGCTTTTAGTGGCGGTCTTTAATTGAGAACTGACTGGGAAGCTTGTGGCCTTGAGATTTTTGTGTCTTGGTTTGTTGCTTTATCTCTTGTTTCGCTCTGTCTCAGCACCTCCACCTACCCGGAATAGTTCCAGAGCTGAGTCAGGGGAGTCAGGGGCCTCCTATCTCTCCTGCCTAGAACTTAACCCCTTCCCTATTCATGGGACAGAACCCGTGGGCAGAAAGAGCTGTACTGGGATTGTGAGGAATGACTGATTGTTTACTTTTTAATTAGTGGGGGTGAGGGATAGCACCAGTCTCCAAGGAATCTGGAAGCAAGGCTTTCAGGACCTTGAGGGGCCGCTCCTGCCAAGATGAAGTTACCTTTAAACATTAAGGCACTGAGGTGGCCACACTTTCCTTGAGGAAGGTCACCGTCTTCATGTTTCAGGTTATCTATCAGTGGGTGGCAAACTGTAAGGAGACTTTAATTTAAGCTACATTTCTTTTGCCTTTGTTTCCCACATCGCTAACAAGAGTTACACAGCTACAACTCAGTTCCTACTTTTGGTGGTGATGCAAAGGCAGGGAACCAGCCAGGGTAATGCATTTAGGATGCTTTATTAAAACCACTTCTAAATAGTGTTTTCCAGAAAAAGCAAAGTAATTGACATCCTATAACTTTTGGGATCAGTGATTTAAAAAAACCTTAGAAAGTCCTAAGAGTGAGAAGAAAGTAAACAGACAATTCCCTGTGCCCTCCCTTCTTAAATGGAGTTCAGGATGACAGAGGACAAAAGGGGAGACTAGCACAAAACCTACCAGGAGGCAATTATCACAGTTAAGAGGGAAAGCTCGAAGGGTTCTGCCTGCCTGAATTCAAGTCCAGCCTGCCACTTAGTAGCTGTATGGCCTTGGACAAATTAGTTAACCTCCCTGGGCCTTACTTGTCTCATCTGAAAATAAGGATAATAATGATACTTATCTCATTAGGGGTGTGGTTTAGGATCAAAACAATGACTGTCTAATGCATATTAAGCACTCAATAAGCACGAAGTATTTCTGTTATTTCCCCACTGAGTATTGGATGCTACTTTCAGATTGCAATCTCATCAGAGTATACACTTGCATAAAACAGAGGAAGCACGGGAAGCCCTCACTAAATATGGAGAATAAGCAGAAGACAAAGTGTTTCCCAACCTGCATCTCACCACCTCTATGGGCCCAGAGGGGTGTGAGGGAGAGTACGCGTTATTCCCCGTTAGCAAAGTGTAAGAAAGCCAAAGTTGGTACACACATTGACGGAGGAGACAGGAAGTCGGCTTGGCAGCCTCGACAAATGGAAGTACGTGTGTGATTTTCTTTTTCCTTTGTCTTTTTCAGGTACAGATGATGGTTCCATCGACGCCTGTAAAGGGGACTCCGGAGGCCCCTTAGTCTGTAAGGATGTCAACAATGTGACTTATGTTTGGGGTGTTGTGAGTTGGGGTGAAAACTGCGGAAGACCAGAGTACCCAGGTGTTTACACAAAAGTGGCCAATTATTTTGACTGGATTAGCCATTATGTGGGAAGGTCTCTTATTTCTCAGTACAATGTATAAAATTGTGATCTCTCTCTTCTGCTCTTTTTCTCTTGGGAGTTGGATTTTAGTTGAAATGATACTGCATAATTAGTACTTCTCTAGGAAAAAAATAATAAAGCACATTTTATTGGATATTTTTAAAGGTCTCTACAAAGCTTCTTCCATATTGGAACTTTGCTGTATAATTATCGAAGAAATATTTTAGTCGGGCATACATACTTTATTTATTAGAAAATGTGATTAAGTTATCTCTTTATACAGGAAGGATATATTGACTGTACCAAAGGCTTTGCTAGTTGAATGACACTGGATTCACATAAGCCTGCATTCAAACCCCAATTCTACCATCTACTAATTACTTGGCCCTGGGCAATTTATTATCTTCTTTGTGTCTCATTTTCTACCTTTAAAATGGAAACTAGAATTTTGAAAAAATGAAACCACATACTAAATGAAATGCTTGCATAGTACCTGTCACAGGAAAATAACTGACCTCACACCTCTTGTCCCATTTCTCTGCTTCTTAAAGTATTAAAAGTTCTCTTGAAAGATTTGTCTTTAGTTCCCATTTCACAAGTCCTCCTTGACCCTCTCTTTAAACCTCTCCACAGATACTGCCACACAACCACTGACCTCCTTGGTGTCAAACCCACAGTCACTTAGCTACTCTCTTCTCCCCCTGCCCCAGCTGCAGTAGACCCAGTCGGCCCCTCAGGACATCACACTCTCCGCCTGGCCCCCCTGCCTCCCTGGCTGGTCTCCACCTCCTTCCCAGTCTCTTCCTTCTGGTCACTTCTTTCACTTTGTGCCTTTCCTAGTGATCTTACTAAATCCCACCCACAGTCCAATGACCCACAAACCCATATCTCCAGCCCTGATCTTCCTAAATCCCAGACTAGTATTTCACTGAGCACTTAACATCTCCATCTGGACATCTAATAGCATTTCAAAAGAAACATAGCCAACAGGGGCGCCTGGGTGGCTCAGTTGTTAAGTGTCTGCCTTCAGCTCAGGTCATGATCCCAGGGTCCTGGGATCGAGTCCCGCATCGGGCTCCCTGCTTGGTGGGAAGCCTGCTTCTCCCTCACCCACTCCCTCTGCTTGTGTTCCCTCTCTCACTGTGTCTCTCTCTGTCAAATAAGTAAAATCTTTAAAAAAAAAAAAAAAGAAAGAAAAGAAACATAGCCAACCCAAAATGGCCTCTTCTTTATCTAGTTCCTCCCTTTTTAGTAAATGGCATTTACTCAAGGCTCTCCTGTGGGCCCAGTGTACATTAGGCACCAATCTCTTTCTACCACGTGACCCTGGTTTGTCTACTTCTTACCCACAATGCTCACACATGCACTACTGCTCTCTGCTTTCTATACTGTAAGACACAAGAGAAGAGAGACTGTCTTCCTTCTGTCTGCATCCCTAGCACTTGGTTCAGAGGAGGTGCTCAGTGAATAAACATTAGCTGCTTTTATCATGATGATTTAAAATGCAGCTATCATCATCCTGAAGACTGAAGTATATTTTTCACATAAGTATTACCTTCAGTACCTGTGATTCAGTCCTGGATAAAGCCCAATTGTTTTAATAAGACAAATGCCCATTTCTATGTATATTCCAAAGTTGCTTACTGCCCAGATTTATTTTTTTCCTTTTTAAAAATTTTGGTAACGTATACATACAATTTTTTTTTTTTACTGCTTTAACCATTTTGAAGTGTACAGTTCAGGGGCATTAAGTACGTTCCGCTTGTGCAACCATACCATCTCCAGAAATTTTCATCTTCCCAAACTGAAAATCTGTGCCCATTACACACTAACTCCTCCTCCCCTCCCATGCTGCCCAGATTTTTAATGCTTTTTGTCATTGAATGCAGGAGAGTATTTGGTTATCTACGGCTGTATAAGAAAGAACCCCCACATATTTATTTAAATAGCAGTTGTTTATTATTTTGCTCTGGGGATTGACTGGGGCTCAGCTGGCCATTTCTTCCATCCTCTAGTGTAGTTACTATCAGACAGGGAGGGCTGGGGCAAGGATCATCTGGAAGGCTTCTTCACTCATGCGTCTGGTGCTTGGGCTGGGAGAACCCAAACAGTGGGGCTTCTCAGGCATCTCTCTCTATGTGGTCTTCTCCACTTGGGCTCTCAACATGAGGACTCAGGGGCACTAGACTTCTTACATAACAGCTGACAAGTGTCCCAGGAGAGCCCGCAAACTAGAACAGCCTTTATAAACCCAGCCTTGGAAGTCATTTAGCTTTGCTTCCATCACAAGACCTGATCAGGTTGAAGGGAGGAAATATAATCCATCTCTTGATGGGAGGGGTGTCAAAATATCTGTGGCATGTTTTAAAACCTCCACCATGTCCTGGCCCAGCAAACCTGGAGCATGTAGCATCTCCGAAGACGCCCGGATATGAGTACTAAGGGCTGCAAGCTGGGAGAAGTAGCATCGTGGCTACTGGAAGGACCAAGCCAGTCTGCACGGTGACCTGGGACCTGGAGGCTTCACAGCGGAGTGGACCAGGATCAGGGCCTGAAGAGTGAAGAGCCAGTTTCTCCATAGTGACTCCATGTGACAGAGCCTGGGAATAGCAGGAGTGAGGTGACTGGCTGCTGACCACAGAAGCCAATCTAATTGGTTTAATGAAAAAAAAAAAAAAAAAGATGTGTTCAAAGATATTATGCAGTTCACAGAATCTCCGGGAAAGCCAGAGAGTTGGCTATGCATCTGGGGACAATGCTCAAAGAGCGCTGTAGGACTGCTCATCAGAGGCTCCCACTGCCGCTAGCTCGGGTCCCAGGCTCCACGCAGAGGCGGGGCACTGGGCACTACTGCTTGACCCTCTGCCACGAGCTCGCGAGATGTGGAGTGCTGCCATCACCTTACATTTAACCCTGGACTCAGCACTCACTATCGTATGAGGGAGACAGAAAAAAATTATAAAGCTGCACTTTGCCCGGGACGACGGAGAGGAAAACTCAAGGGAGACGCATAAATCAGTCTGAAGTGTCAAAGAAGGTCTCCCCAGTGGTGAGCTTAATCTGAATTACAGAAGGGATTTCCAGGCAGATGTAAGTGCAAAGGTTCTGTGGCTTGAGGAGCCAACCACGAAAGGGGACAGAGAGCAGTGCAGCATGATGGTGGGGGTGTCCAGGGTGCAACTGAGGAGCTGGAGAGGGAGAAAAGGGCAGGTCAGAGAGGGCTTCATGCCAAAGAGTTGAGACCACTGAAAGACTTTGGAAAGTTCACCCTGGAGGCATTGAGGAAGATGTACTGGAGGGGGTGAGATGGGGTAGGAGAGACAGTTAAGAGACTATTGGAGCAATCCAAATGAAAAATGGTGAAGGTAGAAACTACAGCAGGGCATTTTAAAGAGGATGGCACTGATCCTGAATATATTAAGGAGTAAAATGGATGGCAGCTGGGGACAGAAAGAGAGGACAGGGCACTAGAGAGAGGGATGGGAGTCTAGAATAACTCCCAAGTTTTCTCTTGGACAATGAGATGATTGCTGTTGCCACTGATTGAAGAAATAAAGAAAACAGAAAGAGAAGCAGGTTTTGTTAGTTAAGGATATTGTGAAGCTGTGAGGTCTATGGGAGCCCAGGAAAGATGTACATAGCATGCAGTAGGAAATATGAAACTGAAAATGAGGCAGAGGTTTGGAAGTAGCCAGAAACCCAACCTAGAGAGACCACACACCTGAATTTATCCTGATGGTCTAAAACCCTGCAGTCCTACCCAAGTGCGTTCCTTCCATCCTATCCAGCACATTCTCTCTGGATGCTGAGTGATCTTACATTCTACCCACAAAGATCACTTGAAAATCTCTTCCCTGATTGTTGTGCTTTGACTGTGTTCCCCCAAAACTCATGTTGAAATCCTAATGCCCAATATGATGGTATTAGGAAGCAGGGTCTTCAGGAGGTGCTTAGGTACCTAGGAGGGTGGAGGCCTTAAGATGGGGATTAGTATTTTATAAAAGAAACCCCAGAAATTCCACCCCCCTTCCATCATGTGAGGACACAGAGAGATGTCAGTCGTCTGCAAACTGGAAGAGAGCCCTACCCAGAACCTGACCACTCTGGCACCCTGATCTTGGACCTCCAGACTTTAGAAGTGTGAGAAATAAACTTCTGCTGGGGCGTCTGGGTGGCTCAGTCGTTAAGTGTCTGCCTTCGGCTCAGGTCATGATCCCAGAGTCCTGGGATTGAGCCCGCATCGGGCTCCCTGCTCTGCGGGAGGCCTGCTTCTCCCTCTCCCACTCCCCCTGCTTGTGTTCCCTCTCTCGCTGTGTCTCTCTCTGTCAAATAAATAAATAAAATCTTTAAAAAAAAAAAAAAAAAGAAAGAAACTTCTGCTGTTTATAAGTCACCTAGTCTGTGGTATTTTGTTAGAGTAGCCCAAGCAGACTAAAACACTGATCAAATTTGCCTGATGATAGAATACCTGAAATGGAAAGCCGTTATCTTGAATATATCATGGAACCAGCCCACGCTTATGGATCTGGTGCAGCCATCTCTTGTCCTTCACATTGTCCCTAGTTTGAAAGCTATTCATGCTATTAATTTTTTTATTTTTTTTAAAGGCAGAGCCTGGAAACTAGCACTTACTTCCCCTTCATTTGAGCCCTTTTTAGAAACCAATGTTCTCGCCTTAACACTGGGCAAAGATTGATCATTATGGCTGGAATGGTTTCACCACTTGGCATTTATTTTCATCACAATAACACTGCTCGGGCCATTTGATGAGACATTGGAAAAGACTAAAAAACAGAAACTGCCCTTGATCATTTGTATTTTGTTGATTGTGTATTGTTTCAAATAACACAGAGGATTCTACTCTCCAAGCATTCTGTGTTAATATGTTACACTTAACCCCAATACACTTGGCATTCTTACTCATTAATATCATCATGTTTCTTGATGTCCATGACAGTGAAGAGACCATTCGGGGTGTCCAGAAGGTGTATCTGACTGATTATGCTTATAACTGGACTGGAAAGCTCTGTATAGAAAACACAGACTAGTCTCAGCCACCCAGAAGATCCCATTCCAAGGCACATGTATCATGCAGACAAGAATCAGCACAAATACAGCATATTTTATATTTTCATAATTTTGTTTTGATAATATTGACCAAAATTGCTTTTTCCAATTCCTCTTCCTTTTTTTTCTCCTCTCACTACAAATATGTCTTGTCCTCAGTATTCCACTGAAAATTTTCTTACGAAGTTTACCGTGACCTCCCTGTTATTAAATTCAGTAATCAATATCAAGTCCTCATCTTCCTCCACACCAGCCAAATTGATGGTTCTGTTGTTCTTAGACACACTGCAATAAAGCACTCTCTTGCTGCACTTGGATGACCCTTCTGAGCCTTTTTTGCCACTTCCTAGTTCCCCGACCTCCTACAACTTAGACTTTGTTCTGCTTCTCTACATACTCACTTTTTAGAGGATCTCTTCTAGTCCTATGGCTTTAAAAGTCATTTCTATGCTGATGACTTCTAAATAAATTTCTATTCCTTGTCCCACCTCTGAACTACAAATTCAGAATAAGTTTCTCAAACATGGTATGTCTGAAATTAATTTCCTAAATTTTCCCTGAAATCAACTCCTTCTAGAATCCTCCCCATTTCATTTAGTGAGAATTCACTACCCTAAGTGCTGAAACCAAAACCTTAATGTCATTGATTTCTCTTTCCTTCATTTACCATACTCAATCCAACAGCAATTCCTGTTGGCTCTACCATCAAGTTCTATCTAGAATGTGACCACTTTCACACCTCCACTACTCCCTCCCCGGGCCGAGTCACAATAATGTCTTACCTGGTTCATTACATCCTAACTGCCTTCCTGGCTTCAGCTCCTGCCCATCCACAGTCAAAGTACATCTAGACAACCTAGCCATTTGCTAGCAGGAAAGACCTGGAAGTTGTAGGTTTGCAACCAACAGAATCTGTCACAATAATAACAAGATTTGCTGATTAGATGAAAGTGCCCTGTAAAGAGGCTCTTTTCAAACCTTTTATGCTAACTATTAGGAAGAAAGGATGGAAAGGGGTCATCTAGAAGTTAACATGATATGGCCAGTCAGGGCTGGCTTCTTGTCCATGAATCCTGTGCCATGTACAAGGCACTGAACTCAGAAGTGTTTCACATTTGCTCTAATGCTCTCCTGTCATCATCTTGAAATTCTTCATGATTTTTGAACAAGGAGCCCTGCATTTTTATTTTGTACTGAGCCCTGCAAGTTACGTAGCTGGTCCTATAGTCAATGCCAAACTCTAGTATCTGGCAGCAGGAATTAAGGGGGAAAAGTAAATCTTGGAATTACTGCAGCAGAACAACAGATATTTAATGATTGAATATGAAGTGACTTGTAAAAATAAAACTTAGAATCTTGTTTTCTGGGAAGATGGTGATGATTCCACACAGTGGAAAAGGAAATTTGTTTCAGAGAAAAAGAGAACAACTCTATCAGTCCAAGGAACTGGAGTTTGAGAATTTAATCTCTAAAGAGAGTTGAGACAGAGAAGACTAAATCTGAATCCTCAGAGCAGAGGCTGTAGTTAAGGTGTAAGAAATTAGATGAGATCACCAAGGAGTGAATGTATAGAGAAAAGGAAAAAAAAAAAAAAAAGGAGAGGTTTTGGGGCTTCAGTAACTGAGGGTTGGAATCAGGTTACTACATTCTCTCTTTTCTTGTGGAATATTTATTCACATATGGGAGAGTTTCTCTGAAGACCTGAAAGAACCAAACCTGGTTTAAGGGTTTGAGTGGTGGAATTAGGTGGGACCGCAGAGGTAATCTAACTGAACACCCACACTTTAGAGATGGGAAAGCCAATGCTCCAGAAAACATAAAAAATGTTCTATGTTCCCTTTTCTGAATGTTTTGAAATGTGCATTTCAAAATTATCAAACAGGAAGAAAAAAATCTTTGGCATCTCGTGAAGGTAGAATTAGCCCCTGCTTTGACTGGATACTGTCATATGACTCCTCTGTACTTTGACTCCCTCACCGTAGAAGGCTGACAATACCTCCCGGGCACAGGTCTCCCCTTCCTCCATTGTGGTAGGCAGATCACAGCCCAAGGGCTCCTGGCTGAGGCCCGCAGCCTGGGGTTGGGCTACATCTGTGTGTGGGCCAGGAGAGACTTCTTATTGTTTCTAACTCACCTTAAGTCTGCATCCCAGTAAAGCGGTGTTCTGAATGTGAGATGATGTGAAGTACATGGCACAGAGTAAGTTCTCAATAAAGAGGGACAGAATTCTTAGGAACTCTTTGGTGCACATTTATCATACTTATGAAGCTTGTAACAAACATAAAATGCCAAACTAGAATTTATTGGTAATTTTAATAAGAAAGGATGCACCTATTCCCAACACTTGCAATACTGCCCTGGATCTTACTGTAAAATTCTTGGAAATTTCCGGGATACTAACATAACCAGATATTTACAGCTCTGGTAAAAAAAACAAAAAAAAACCCCTACTGCAATATTATTTAAGGATTCTGCACAGCGCAGGGAAAAAAATACTGAGAAACTTCACCGTAGTTATCAAATTTCAAAATATGGTGAGCAGAAAAGCAGTGATTTCCAAATAAGATTTTTTTTTTTTAAACTGTATTCAAGTGTAGAGTAGAATACCGTTTCTTCCTTATCAAGAAAGAAAACTTATAGTTTTTATTGTCAAACCTGTTTCTTCTTCCGGAATTTCTAAATGAGGATCTCGCTCATGCTTGCCAGTCAGGCACCACCACCTCGTCCTTGGGTTGAGCGGCCCGGCTCCCGCTCCCCCAGCCGCGGCCACCGCGGGCAGAGGACCTGGCGAGCACGCGAGGAGGGGAGATCCGGATTCCGGTCCACGTGTCACGCAGAACCGAGTTTTCAAACCGAAACTTAGCTGGACCCCTCGCAGCGCTCTCTGTAAGGGGCTAAGGGAACTCATTTCTTCCACGGCGTCCACGCCCAGAAAAGCTTGTCCCTACGGACGGGGGCGGGGGCGACTGCTGGGCTGAACCCTGACAGGTCGGTGGGGCTCTTCACTTGGCTGCCCCCTCAGGCAGAGGCGCGCCCTCAGGCAGGGTGGAGGCGCGCCGCGGGCACTGTTTGGACTGGAGCTCACAACTCCTACGCCTCGCTCCCACTTCGCCGGCCTCTGACGCACCACGCTTGCGCGCAGGCGCACAGTAGGGGCCGCGGGCCCAGGCCAGCGCGTGCGCCATGCCGCGCGTCTTCGCGACGGCGCCGCCTCCCGGCCAGAGCTGAGTAAAGGCGGTGAGGGCCCGCCTCCCACCTCGGAAGGAGGCGTGGGCATGGAGCCGGCTGGGGACGCCGAGCCCGGAGCTGGGGACGCCGAGCCCGGGGCTGGCGCGGCTGCCTAGGGCACCCCGTGGGCTCCGTGGGGGCACGGCCCGGTGCTGCGCGGATGGCCCTGCTCCCGCGGCCCGCGTTCGCCCTCGTCCTCCTCCTCTTCCTGCCCGCCGCTCTCAGGTGCCAGGAGCAGGCCCAGACCACGGACTGGCGGGCCACCCTGAAGACCATCCGGAACGGCGTTCACAAGATAGACACGTACCTGAACGCCGCCTTGGACCTCCTGGGAGGCGAGGATGGGCTCTGCCAGTATAAGTGCAATGACGGTGAGAGGGAGCCCAGGACCTGCGAGGCCCTCGCTTTCCGGGTGTTGTGGCGGTGTGGGATGCAAGGCAGACCTTGACGTTGTCCTCTAGCCGTGGAAAGACTTAACCACTGCTAGGGTCCTACCGTTCTTGTGATTGAGCAATCAGGTTAGAAGTTGCACCACTATTGTTAGCCTGTGAGAGGTCACCTGAGGTGTACTCTCCGTTCTGTTTTCATTGCTTTTGAATCACTACGTTTTCTTTTTCTTTTGCTATTGCACCAAGTTGCCTCAGAACTTTGTGACGTACGCATCATGGGAATGGAGTGGAACAGACCGATTTTAGCGCTATATTTTAGCACCGTTAGTCAGCCGAACATGCAGAATCTACCGAGAATCGTCATCACGACGTTTTACCTTTCTCAAGAATTGCTTTTAATTTTTTTTTTCCTGCAGGGCCACAGAAAATGAATTGCGACCTTTGTACAGACTTCTGGTGTACTCTATTGTTGAGAAAGAGTTCTGATAATTCTTCTAGAAATTGTCTATCACTTGATAGAAATTTTCTTTCCTTGGTTAATACTACTATAATTGTTTTAATTTACTTTTCATATTTTTTAACTTTTAATTCTTTTTGAATCTGAGAACTTGTTTGGTGCCATCGTTGGTAATAATAAACTCAAGGTCTTAGCAGAGATCTTTCTTTTCAAGCACTTGCTTTTTTTGAATGTTTAAATATTGTAGCAGCTCAGGTAGAGTACTCAGGCTTCTCTTTGGAAATTAAAAATTTTAAGATTTTGATTGGGAGGTCATGTTTCCAGTAAGAGTAGACGAAGTTGGGGCCTAGTTCATTTAGTGCTTGGCACTAAATAGTAATAGGGAACTCAGTGACTAATGGTAAAACCAGATTGCATGGAGGTGAATTTAAAAGAAATCTATGTCATGTAAAACTGGGATGCCACTTGCTGCCTGTAATTCTCAAAATAATTTCTAGTTTTATGTTAATGGAGGAAAAGAATGAGCCATATCTCGTATGCTGTGAAGTGCAAAATGTTTCCTTCCTAAATTTATGTCTAAATGTTACCACCAGTATGCAATCGGGAAGGATGTTGTTATGAGGAATAAGTGAATTATTTGAAAATTAAATGGTTGCCTTTCCTGAGGCAGATGTCATAATTTTACTTGGTCATCCCCATTCATTTTGGAGATTCAGCAGTAAACAAAACAGACAAAATTCCTGTCCATGGAGCTTACATTTTGGTGGGGAGAGACAGAAAACTAAAAAACAAGTAAAATAAGCCAGATATGCAGTATATGTAGGTCTGAAGTTTGCCAGTGTTTTGAGAACAATAGTAAAAACAGCAGTGGCAGTGTTGGGAGGCAGTTTACTCATTTTAAATAGGTTTTCAGGGAAGGTCTCACTGATAAGACAGCATTTGAGAAGAAATCTGAAAATGCTGAAGGTGACACTGTGATGATCTGGGGATAAAACCCTCCAGGCAGAGGGAATGGCCAGTGTGAAGGACATGAGGAGAAAGGCCAGTCAAGGATGACTCCGAAGATTTTGGCCTGAGCCAAAGGAAGGATGTGGTTGCCATTTACTGAGATAGGAAAGGCTTAGAAGGAGCAGTCTTCATTAACTTGTGATGAGTCAGGGGTTCTAGAGTTTATTTACATTTAAAATAGCTCTGAAGTTGAATGGATACTGTTCCTATTATAAAGATGACTTTAATCTTTTGTTTTACTTAACCGTTTTTATCTTCAGCAAGCCTCACTAAATTTACCTTGTGGAGTCTGAAGCAAGATCTCCAGCATAAAAAAACATAAATGAACTTGAGAATTTAGGAAATGGTATGCTTCAGTGAACATCCTTTTGTGTCTTAGTAAATACTGTCTTCTCATAGGACTGTGGTTCCAAGTCACCATGTTGATAATTCCAACATAATGAAAATTGTTCTTTAATTGCTATTACTTGAGAAGTCTCCCTGGAACACTGTTTCAACCTTTCCCAGATTTTGGAATGCAAGTGATCAAATCAGAACCAAACAGAAACAGACAAATCCCAAAGCTAGAGGAGCATGGCAATTAAGGAGTGTTTAATAGTTGCAATAAAGAAGTAAAGGGAGCTTAAAAAAAGACTTGGTAGTAGGGAGAGGGTGATCAGATTAAAGGGCACTCACTTGTTGCATTCAGTTATCTTTGTTTTATCAAAAGGATTGGCTTTATGGAGACTTGCTCCCTTCTGGCCATCCTCCCTCTGGTGAGAACAACACTTTATTGAGATTGAAGTAAAGTTACTTAGGGGAACAAATTAGATGGTTGCTATTTTTTTCTATTTTTTTTTTTCCCTGACAGCAAAGAAAATTTGAGAAAGAAAACTTTCTGATTTCTTTTGAAAAATAGAAAACAAAATTGGCTTGTAAAATGCTTTAGAATTATGAATAAATAGCTCATTCAGTGATTTATGTTTTAACAGGATCCCTTTGGCTGTTGTGCAAAGAATAAAAAGAGTCCAGGGAGGTGGGAGAGCAAGAATGGAGGCAGAGTGACAGGTGCAGGAATTCAGACAAAAGATGGTGGTGGTTTTGTCCAGGTTCATAGCAAGAAAGGTCATGAGAAGTGGTTGGATTTGGGGATATATTTTGAGGCAAGAGCCTGAAGGATTTGCTGATAGCTTGGAAGGAAGGTGTGGGTAGGGTAAAAAAATGATTCCAAAGTTTTTGGCCTGAATGATTGGAAGGATGGGGTTGCCATTAACTGCTATAGGGCAGACCATGGAAAAAAGTCACTAGGAAAAATAATAACATATTTGTATGCTTTTGAGAACGAGTCAGTAGAGAATGAAAACACTGTTGAGGGAGAAATGAAGGAGAATTATTGGAGTCAGGTCCTTAGGTAAGTGAGAGGAGTGGGTTCCAGTGCATAAATAGATTGGCCAAGAGCACGGATGACCTATCCCTATTAATAGGAACAGAGGTAGAGGATATGGGCACAGAAGCTGATTAGGTGGTTAGATGTCCGAGTTCTCTTCCCATCACTTCAGTTTTCTCAGTGAAGTAGGAATCAAGGTCATCAGCTGAATGCGAAGATGGGAATGGAAGTGTTGGAGATTTGAGGAAATTAGGAGAGTGAATGGACTAGAAAAGTAAAGTAGCACAAGGGCCCTCCAAAGATTAAATCATGAATTAAAATCTCAAGTGTTTAGGAAAGCAGTTTTGAATTCTACACTGCATTTCCTATAAAGCACAGTGCTAAGATCTTTAACCCAACAGCCTTCCCTTTCTGTTTCCCATCTGCCTCAGTGTCATTCATGTGAAAGAAATTGGTCTGTTGGGAAGTATTTACATCAAATTTTTTTAAAAAAATATGTAGAAAAGATCTATCATTACCTCAGTCCAGGCAAATCTTTAGATTTTATCTGTCCCTACAGATGATAAAGCATCAGAGAGGAGCATTTGCCTAAGTCAAAAAGTAGAATCAATGAATAGTATTTCCATGTAGTTGTACCCAGTGGATTTGGTTTGTTTTTTAAATTCTTCTCATTTTTTTTCTTAGCTTTCTGTATTTGCTTACAAATTTTAGGGGGTAGTGACTCTGATACATCATGGATTTTGGTTTGACTTTGATATTGCTTCTTCTGTTACTCAGTTTTTGCTTGTTTTGTGTATTTGTCTGTTCAGACTCCTGTAACAAGATACCATAGACTGGGTGATTTAAACAACAGGAATTTATTTCTTAGAGTTTTGGAGGCTGGAAAGTCCAAGATCAAGGTTTGGCCAACACTGTTCTATAGTGAAGGTTCTTTTCCTGGCTTGCAGACAACTAACTGCCTTCTTATTGTTTTCTTACATGGTTGGGGATGGGAGAAGCAAGTTCTCTGGTGTCTCTTCCTTGCCCTACTCTCATGACCTTATCTAAACCTAATTATCTCCCAAAGGCCCCATCAGCAAATGCATTGGGAGTTAGGGCTTCAACATAGGAATTTGGGGGGGACACAGTTCAGTTTATAGCACTTTGCAAAAATTGGCACTCAGTAGAAATGCTAAATTTTTTAATGTTTAGCAGCTTACAATACCATTTATAACAACATTTAAAATGATATTAACATATTTATAATTTTTGAAGTATATAGCAACTTACTCTTTAATAAACAACTTTCTATGTAACTTGTCTTGATCAGAAATAGTAATTTCAATTTAAAGGTGAATTTAGAACTTCAAAACACTTTAAAATGTTTTGGGAAATCTGTTATTTCCCAGTTTTCTGGGGTTTTGGGAGCTTGGGGGGTTGGTTTTTTGGTTTTTGGTTTTTGGTTTGTTTGCTGTAGATAAAGAATATTTTAATTTCAGGAAGGAATTTCCCTTTTTTTCTCCAGTAATTTCACAGGTGCCTACTATGTGCCAGGCATCTTCTAGGTGAGCAAGACAAAGTTCCTGTCCTCATAGAAACTGACTAATTATGGGGGGGTGGGAGGATGGGCATTAAGGAGGCCATGTTTGGTAGTGAGCACTGGGTGTTATACGCAACTAATGAATCATTGAACACTACATCAAGAACTGATGATTTACTATATGCTGGCTAATTGAACATAATAGAAAAAAACAAACAGAAAAGAAGAAATTGGCTATTATGTTAATTTGGTCAATGAATGTTAGAAAGAAGAATAAAACCAACCAAGGGTATATGGAATGGTTATGGAAGGGAAGGGGCACTGTCTTAGATGGAGTGAGCGGGGAAGGCCTCTCTGATGAAGTGACATTAGTACATTCCTTCAAAAGCCAAACAAAAACCAGTCACGTGCCCCCTTTGCCACTTATGCTGGGGAGCCAGTTTTATCAGCATTTATTTTATGGTATTATTATTCAGTAGTTCATGTGCAGTAGGTCTTGGTTCTCAGTGCATTTTATCAGCTTCCCTCCTGAGAGCAGTTTTAGACACTGGCTCTGTTTGAAACAACTGCCTCCCCCATCCTCCCGCCTCCGTTTTCAGTTTTGCTGACACATTTGCTTCTGTACCATCTCTGTTCCTCTCCATTCTCCTGTAGCAGGCAGGCTTTGATTTGTTTTGGTTTTTCTCCCTGACTTCACTTGCTTCTGATCATTCTCCCACTCAAAGGTAATTATCTTTTACAAAATGAGAGAATATGTATATTAGTACATATATATGTACATACCTATGTATCATTGTCATTACATACATCAAAATGTTAAAAAGTGTTGTATAGACTCAAAATTGGAAGAATCCATAGATTTATATAAAATACAAAGGGAAGGAAAAATAGAACTGCTCCTGTACTATAAATATTAAAACATTGAGGGAAATATCTTCCCAGTAAAAAAAAAAGTAGACACTTGATATTAGAAACCCACATGCCTTTAAAACTCTAGGCCCATATCAGTTGTCTGAGGGAGGTACTCTTTGATTCTCACGGAAAAGGGATAGGTACCAGAAATCTGGAGACTGGCAGATGGGGAATATACAGGGTATCCAAAAAGTTGGAAACAAGATAAATAGTATGTTAGTTACATTCTCAAGTAATGTGCCCAGTATGTGTTGCTTCAACCTTTAGATACTTTTTAAGTGATATACTTCTGAATTGATAGCAGTAAGTCCAGTCGTTAACCTGAAAAATATGTTTAGTAAGTACACTACTTTTCCTGTTTCCAGACTTTTTGAATATTCTTTGGCTTATTTATTGTACTTTTTTCAGATTAAAAATTCAACCCATTGCTTAATGGCTATTGCTAGATGAGTTTCTAAACATTTTAAACGGTTTATTGTTAAAAACCCCTGACGAGAGAGCATCATGATGAAGCTTCCAGGAACTAGAATGGCTTCCCCAAGAATATCATGCTGATCCAGCTTCCCTCCCATTCAGTGAAGAGATTTCTAGCATGGTAGGACAAAGAAAACCACAAATCAGGTGGCTACTTTTTCATGACACTCCCATGAGAAATGTAAGCTGGATAAAACTTGATTTAAATGAAGTCACAACTGATTGGTCTACCCAAAAGGTTGGGTTGATGACTTCATGGCTGCTTATAGAGAGGGCTTATCTATGGCAGGGTGTTGTGGACCTCTGCCTTGGTTAATATCTGTGTCTCAAGTTTGTGAATGTCTGGGAGCAACACTAATACTGGGTAAATAGCTCTAAATTTAAACTGTGCTGAACACTCTTGAATGATGAGCTAAAACTAACAAGGAAGAATTTTACAATCTAATATTCAGGCTCAAAATTTAAACTGTAGAAGTGCTGAGTCTCTAGCAGTAGAGTTTATTTTAGAAAGAACTGATGGCTTTTTCCTACTGTCCGATGTATCTTAGAACTGAGACACAGCTAAAATATATGCTAACCATCTTAGGTTCTATTAATACAAGTACTTTATCTACTTCAAAATAGGCCCATCACACCTATTGGTGTTCAGTTTGGGATGGCACATTTTAAAGAGATGTGACAAACTAGAAGTGATCAGTCTTTGGAGGTTGATTAATGCTCACCAAACTCAAAGGACACTGAAGGATAGGCAGCAGTACCATGAGTATTAGAACTGCCACAGGGAATTGCCTTCCAAGTCACCTGCTCATTCATTCATTCATTCATTCATCAACAAATATTTATTGAGAACCTAACCATATGCCGGGCACTGTTGGAGGCTTTGAAGGTATGAAACACAAATTCCTGCCTTCGTGGAATTTGTATTTTAGTATGGGGAGACAGAGAAAAAGTAAATAGGTTAATAATATAACGTTTGAAGGTTATGCGTGCTACAAATGGTATGGTCAGAGAAGGCGTGGCCGAGAAAGTGAAGGAATTACTATGTAGATACCAGGAGTAAGAGCATCCACATAGAAGAACAGCAGGTTCAGTGGCTCTAAGCCAGGAGCAGACTTGGAGTGTCTGTGGAACAACGAAGAGGTCAGATGTGATGGAATGAAGTGAGAAAGAAAGGAAGAGAGGTGAGAGGACAGTAAGGAGATGAGGTCAGAGAAGTCATAGTGTGTTGTGTGGGGGTGCAGATTATATAGAGTTTATAGGCGTTGGAAAATTGTTGACTTTTATTCTGAATAAGATGCGAAGCCATTGGAGGGGTTTTGGCAGAAGAAAAACTTGATCTAACTTTTTTTTTTTTTTTTAAAGATTTTATTTATTTGACAGAGAGAGACACAGCGAGAGCGGGAACACAAGCAGGGGGAGTGGGAGAGGGAGAAGCAGGCTTCCCGCCGAGCAGGGAGCCCGATGCGGGGCTCGATCCCAGGACCCTGGGATCATGACCTGAGCCGAAGGCAGATGCTTAACTGACTGAGCCACCCAAGTGCCCCGATCTAACACACACCTTCTATAGGATCCTTTTATAGGATCACTCAGGTTTGGTGTTGAGAATAGACAATGGCTGGAGGTGGTGTGTGGGGTTGCTGTGGAGTGGGGAAAGCGAAGTAGGGAGACATTAGGAGGTTATGGCAATAATCCATGGTGGCTTGGAGCAGGGTGGTAGCAGTGGAGGTGGGAAGAAGTGATTAGATCCTGAATATTTTGAAGGTAGAATCAACAGGACATGCTGTGGAAATGGATGTGGGATATAAGAAAATGAGAGTATTGGGTGCCTGGGTGGCTCAGTTGGTTAAGCGACTGCCTTCGGCTCAGGTCATGATCCTGGAGTCCCTGGATCGAGTCCTTCATCGGGCTCCCTGCTCAGCAGGGAGCCTGCTTCTCCCTCTGACCCTCCCCCCTCTCATGTGCTCTCTGTCTCTCATTCTCTCTGTCTCAAATAAATAAATAAAATCTTTAAAAAAAAAAAAAAAGAAAGAAAATGAGAGTATTAAAGATGGCTAAGGTTTTTTCCTGAGCACCGGGAATGTTGGAGTTGCTTTTATCTGAGAAGACAGAACTATGGATGGAGCAGATTTGGGGATGAATATCAGGAGGTACCTCTTAAGCTGAGGTGCCCCTTAGATATCCAGGAAGTTAGTATATCCTCCCTCTGTGGGCCCTTTTAAGTGGAAAGCTAAATCATAAACAGTTTTCTTAAGAATGAAGGCCCAAAAGCAGGAATTGAAGGATCACAGTGACTCATCCGTGATAGCTTGAGGTATGTACCTTCATTTTCCAACGGCCCAGAAACAACCATCCTTCTTGGACAGTGCTAGAGAAAGAAAACCCAACTTCTGTCATTGGCCTCCTCATTCCTTAATCCATCATAACCATTCTCTTCGTACATACTGTTCTTCAGACTGGGTGGAGCCGGCTAAAGCGTCAGAAAGTTATACTTTCTTTAGGCTCTAGTTCATCACTTCAGCCGAGCATGTGAGTCTTAGCAACTCAAACTATTTTTAGATCCTTACTTTGAGCGGGTTACTTATTTTGATGGTTGAATACTGGAAGGGTTGCTTTTTTTCCCCCTCACTTTACTTTTGGAGGGTAAACTTATCTTTATTTAAGTCTTCTAGTAATAAATATTAGTTGACTGAAAGTTGGTAGATACTTTGTGTTTTTCCTAAGGAACTATGGGGAGATACTTGGAATAACAGGGGATGTTTTGCTTTTAGAATTGAAGATAAATGGTAGTCCGAAATGTTGGAGGGTTTATCATGTAAAATATGTAATTGGCTTGTTTTGTGTTCCCTAGGGGTAGAGGATTGCTCATAAGAAAACAAGAAAGAATTTAACAGTTAGTGCCATTCCACAATGGAATAGGCTGTTTGTTGATACTGTAGGAGGATTGTGGGAATCATTCAAGAGAAAGTAGATGACTGGTATCTTGAAGTAATTTGTTTATCTCATGAGGAGAGATATTTTTGAAGTACTTTGCAGCAGTTAAGATTGCTGTGATAATGTCATCTTTCTCCTGGTTACTGAACCATTGGTGCTGTTAGGGAGAATAGAGCTGGAGTAAGATGGTTCACCAAGCTATCTTTATTCCTGACCTTTTTCCTTAGCTGGCAAAGAAATGTATTTGTGAAATGGTTGGTTGGAGTCCAGGCTAGAATGTGTGGTCCTGTAATGTCTTATAATGGCATTGAGGCAATTAAATGTTTGTTGGATGACCTTATCTTCCTTAGCTTTAAGCTCTATGAGTAGACTGGTTAGTTAATGGTTATTGAGGTTTGTGTGAAGTGGAGTATTGGCTGAAGACTCGAAGATACAGTTCTTGCCCTATAAGTTTTTGGGTTTTTTTTTTTAAATTTTTTTATTGTTATGTTAATCACCATACATTACATCATTAGTTTTTTTTTTTTTAAGATTTTATTTATTTATTTGAGAGAGAGAGAGAATGAAAGAGAGCACATGAGAGGGGGGGAGGGTCAGAGGGAGAAGCAGACTCCCTGCCGAGCAGGGAGCCCGATGCGGGACTCGATCCAGGAACTCCAGGATCATGACCTGAGCCCGAAGGCAGTCGCTTAACCAACTGAGCCACCCAGGCGCCCTACATCATTAGTTTTTGATGTAGTGTTCCATGATTCATTGTTTGTGCATAACACCCAGTGCTCCATGCAGAACGTGCCCTCTTCAATACCTATCACCAAGCTAACCCATCCCCCCCACTCCCCTCCCCTCTAGAACCCTCAGTTTGTTTTTCAGAGTCCATCGTCTCTCATGGTTCATCTCCCCCTCCGATTTCCCCCCCTTCAT
>NC_138370.1:96714451-96752152 GCF_054177405.1 Leptonychotes weddellii
CCCATCCCTCCCCCCCCACCCCCCACTCCAGCAACCCTCAGTTTGTTTCCTGAGATTAAGAATTCCTCATATCAGTGAGATCATATGATACATGTTTTTCTCTGATTGACTTATTTCGCTCAGCATAACACCCTCCAGTTCCATCCGCGTCGTTGCAAATGGCAAGATCTCATTCCTTTTGATTTGCCCTATAAGTTTTTAACCAAAAAATGTGAGTGTTAGAATGTACAGGGAAAGAGGGTGGATTTATCTTTCATACATATGGACCCAGTCTGGCATATAACCTCTGAAATCTCCTGAAGGTCCAGAATAAGCTTTTATATGTTTTGTATGGTATAGGCTTAGAATAATGACATTCACTTATGTCAGTACCCAAATATTAAATATTTCCAAGGCTAGTCTAGTAGTACCTCATAGACCTTTTTGCGTGTTTTTTATATTTGAAAATTAATTATGATACCATTTATATTTTATAGGATCTAAGCCCTTCCCGCGATATGGTTATAAACCCTCCCCGCCGAATGGATGTGGCTCTCCACTGTTTGGTGTTCACGTAAATATTATTATTTTCTTATTTGAGAAGTTTTATGATTAGTAGGCTATGTAGTACTCTTTTTTTAAGATTTATTTATTTATTAGAGAAACCATGCACAAGCAGGGGTGGGGAGGGGCAGAGAGAGAGGGAAAGAGAGAATCTCAAGCAGACTCCCTGCTGAGTGTGGAGCCCAGCAAGCAGCTCAACCCTGGGATCATGACCTGGGCCAAAATCAAGAGCCGCGTGCTCAGCCAACTGAGCCACTCAGGTGCCCCAACTATGTAGTACTCTTAATAATTCAAGATTGTCAGTGTGTTCTCAGGGTCACAAATAATTTTGCTTATAATGTTAATTAGGTTTATTATATTCTTTTATAGCTAAAACACATTTAATAAGTCCTAACAAAACTAAATGGAATAAAATTCATGTTTTATTTTTTAATCTTGTAGATGTTAATACTATTGAAAAGATGTTTCCTCATGTTGCAAACATGGTGTAAAAGTTTGGAGTATAGAAGTAATGCTACTTAGATGAAAAAGTATAGATAAAACATAATATTTTCTATATTAAAGCAAAGCTAAGGAAGATAGCTGTGTTTTTTTTTTTTGTAGGCGAGGCTGAATCTGAGCCAACTGTTGCGGGAAAAAGGTGTTTATGAGTGATTCCTAGACACGGGTTTTGCAATATGAAGTTATTTAAAACAGTTAAAGATAAGTTATAGATTTGAAGGAACAGTATCTTTAGGGAATGGACACTTAAAGATTGAACCACAGTAACATAAACTGTAAGTTGTAGGAGCTTAAAACTTTTAAGTTTTCAGTGATATTTCATATAAAGTACATTTTATAGGGGGAGAGGTACAAAATACCTCGGAATGTCCAAAAATCAATCTTTGCTCTTAGCCTGACCTTTGTGTTTTTGAAACTATGTTTTGTGTTTTGGACAATTGGAAGTTACATTTGTTACCAGCAGATAACTGAATATTGCAAAATAGGGAGTTTTGAGGTATGGCTGAGAGGGAGAGAACATGGGTGCATGCGGGTGAGTGATGGGCAGATGTAGAAATAACATGGAAAACATTTGTAGACAGAAATGGATTTGGGAAATTACACAGTATTGTCCTTGATTTCTAAGTCTACTTGAATGCAGTACTTCAGCAGAGGAGTTTTGAATTTCATCAACGATAATCCATCCAAATGCTTCTTTCAGCTTAATATTGGCATCCCTTCCCTGACAAAGTGCTGCAACCAACACGACAGGTGCTATGAGACCTGTGGCAAAAGCAAGAACGACTGCGATGAGGAGTTCCAGTACTGCCTCTCTAAGATCTGCCGGGATGTGCAGAAGACACTAGGACTGGCTCAGCATGTTCAGGGTAAGGATGATCCAGCGGGATGGAGATGAGAGCAGTTTGTCAAGTTTTATTGCTTGACTGCTTTATGTTTCAGTACAGGATTTACCACTAGAAATCTTTTGCTGTGTATTACTCTATCTATTGTGACACAGCCCCTTCAATTTTTTGAGATGAGGAGTCATTGACTTTGTCATCTCCAAATGAGATGAGTTGCCCGCAACTGTTCAAAAAACAGTTTTGCCTAGTAGAAAAAAACTTTATAGTCATAGAAGCAAAAAGTGTTAGGAAACCTTGGGAAGATGGTATCAAAAAGTGTTAGGAAACCTTGGAAAGAGGGTATGCGAGGCAGAGAAGAATTTATCCAAGATCTTGTGCCCTGTAGTCTATCTCTAATTATCCAGAACCTAAAGTTTGAAACCCTGGATCCCGTGATTTTAAAAGTATAACACAGGATTTAGAGTGGGAAGTTCTAGAAGATTTGAGCTTTAACTGTCTCTTCATATGTATCTGTGTCAGGATGGTCCCCAAAACAACCCCCAGGTTTGCTAGGAGGACTCATAGGAATCAGGATACAGTCATACTCAGAGTGAGGGGATACGAAACAAAGTCAGCAAAGGGTAAAGGTGCATCAGTGTTCTCATTTATAAAATACTACCTACCCATCTCATGAGTTGTCATAAAGATACAATAAGATATTTGTGGAAATACAAATCACTGTACAAATACTAGAAGTTACAAAATCTTTTCACTGTCAAGCCGAAGTATTTATCATACATCGAAATCGGAAGAGAAGTTGCAAGAAAGGAAACTACACATTTTTAATCATTTTTCATAAGGTACCATGCTAGATATTTTAGATATGTTTTCCTCAATGTTCACAAAAACCCAAAGAAGTAGGTAGTGCTATACTTATTTTTCAAGAAAGGAAAAGGAGGTTCAAAGAAGTAACTCTTCCTAAGTTGCATACTTTCGATTTTAAAACTTGTGTTCTGTCTACTGCAGTATTCCCCAAACAATGTCATAGGTCTGATTCTGAATTCCTAGTAATAACTGTCAAGGAAGAAGTCTCTGCTCCAGGTGCAGCTTGGACCCCCAGTGTTTGAATCCTTTGCATGCTTTCAGCTGAGGCAAACTAGTTGCACAGCGGAAGCGTACATGGATGTATTTCCTGTCTTCTGATCTAAGGGCATACTAATGTGGCTAAATGATGAAGCCAATTTCCTTTCAATGCCCTATTGAATAATTATAGCCTTTACACTTCTGTGGTGGTTGTGTTCCTTAATGACACAGCCTTTTGGAGAAGTTTGAAAATGTCAGGATTTTGCAATGAATAGTTTCTTCCTTTTTTTTTTTTAAGATGTTATTTATTTATTTGACAGAGAGACAGTGAGAGAGGGAACACAAGCAGGAGGAGTGGGAGAGGGAGAAGCAGGCTTCCCGCTGAGCAGGGAGCCCGATGCAGGGCTCGATCCCAGGACCCCGGGATCATGACCTGAGCTGAAGGCAGACACTGAGCCACCCAGGTGCCCCAAAGAGTTTCTTCCTTAACATGAGTATTTGAAACTGGAAGTATTTGGATGACTAAAAGCTACTCTGTGCTGTGTCTCTGGAAGTGAAGTGTATGAAGATAATCTCACCTGGATGCTCCAGGCTTCTTAGAATAAGTAAATCCATTATCTTTTTTATAGTCCTAAAAAAAATTTTAAGCCCTGCCAGAGAAAAAACACTTGATTCCTAGGTCTCCCTTCCCAGGCCGAATTGGGATATTGAGAAAGAGAGAGAGAGAGACTGGGGTCCATTTACCTTAAGCATCTTAAATGATGTGTGATCAGTTCTCAGAAGTCATTGGCCGTAATTAAATGTCTTGAGGTTTCTCTGTTTTTAACCTTTATTTTTCTACACCTAAATATCTTTCCTTGAAATGCAAAATTAAGAATGTTCTAAGGCATATTTATTAGTGGTATTTTTCAGATAAAAGGAAAAGTAACAGTGATGAACTAATCAGTGTTATTGAGAAAGACTTGTTTGCTTAGTAGAAAAAAAATGGGTTGAACAGTTGCGGGCAAACAAAAAAGTAGATACATGCTCAAGTGAAAGTCTATATGTATGTGCTTCGGGCCTCTGAGGGTTTGGGAGGACGTTGGCATAACAGATGTTTAAGTGCCCACCGAGGATGTGCTTGACACTGTGCTGTAACATGTAATGTATGTGGAGGGAGAGCGGTGCTTTGCGGTTGCCCAGCAGTAACAGCACTTTCTTACTTCGCAGCCTGTGAAACCACAGTGGAGCTCTTGTTTGACAGTGTTATACATTTAGGCTGCAAACCATACCTGGACAGCCAAGGAGCCGCATGTAGGTGTCGCTATGAAGAAAAAAGTGATCTTTAAAGATGATGCTGACAGTTGGTGACAGCAGATAAGGACAGAAGACTATAGCCTTTGACAAGGAACTACTGTTTTTACAGCATAAAGCTGCCTTATTTTTGTGAAAGGATTATTTTAAGACTTTATTTTGACATTAAAACTTCAAACAAAAGAAAAAAGTGGGGGAGGTGATCTTCCTGGACGTTGCTGCCTTAGTGTACCAAATTGTCTTGACCAATCTCAGAAAGAGGTGCATGTTAAGGGGAGAATATTTTAAAAGGAGGAGTCTGTAACTCAGTTTTCACAACTGTATTTACCAAAACAATGAAGTCAAATGTAAAATTGATTACAAGGTATGTTGAACATTATCTTATTTGGAAATATGGGAAAATCTTCACTTAGAAGTATATGTTTACTATAAAAATTTAAATATACATTTATTCCTGGAAGGCTCTGACTTTATTTTTTCTCTGTTTTAATTAACACATAACATGCTGTTTTCCTGTAGCCAATTGAGCAGTTCTATTAATGACAAAACTAGTTATAAGGACAAAGTTTCCATGTTTCTTTTTCTTATAAAATTGGAACCATCAGCTGGTGGCCTCTTAGGGAGCAAAACCAGGATATCTAGCTATTATGTAATGTGTCTAGAAGGTGACATGAACAAAAATCAGAAGCACAGCCACTTGCATTTTATGAACCATTCATATGACAAATATCATATTTTGCTATAACCTTTGCCTAAATTGAAGAAAAGATGGATTTAATGAGACAAATGAAAAGTTATTTCACATACACATTAGAACATTATATGCTGCTATGCTTTGGTGTTTATTCTCTAGCACTTGGTCCTCATAGTAGATTCAGTTATATTTTTAAAAGTCTGTAATCTTTTCCTAATAGTGGTCTTAATAAATATTGTTCTTGATACTTTTTTTTAAAGTCTTTAACTGTGGAGTCAGAAGGGATGGTAAAGCAAGATACAAAGAACTATGTTTTGTAGATTTCTTATTTACCCTGAAAATTATTAGCAGATATTTGAAAGCAAATCCCAGGACCTCCGCTGCCTCTGAAAATGTCTATATGTGTTCAAAGCTTTTCCACCCTTTGGAAAGCGCAGCTGTATTCCTCTACTGCTCTTTGCCTACCACTGGCTGTTGGCTTTCCCTAGCCTAGGATCCCAAGCCATAGAGAGCTTGTGGGTAACCTATAGCCACAGTTATTAAGATAAACTGCTTGGAATGTCAGAGAAGGACAGCTG
This sequence comes from Leptonychotes weddellii, assembly GCF_054177405.1. NCBI lineage: Eukaryota > Metazoa > Chordata > Mammalia > Carnivora > Phocidae > Leptonychotes > Leptonychotes weddellii. The sequence goes on from NC_138370.1 coordinate 96,719,965, forward strand.
CAGAAGTGGTTCTATTTTTAAGTCAGTACAGGCAGAAATGGGCAGAGAGAAAAATATGTTCTGGAGAAAGGGCCACATTCCTAACTTTGAATAGATATCATTGCTAAAAACCTAATAACTTCCCAAACTGAGATGATGGAGCTTTTCTGCTAAGAGATGTGTCCTCTATAAGACAAGGCAAGTGTATCCCTGTGACTAATTGAGCAAACTGGGTTCTAACTTAAATGTTTAGAACCCTTAATTGATACTTTTCAGACTTTTTAAAAGGTAACAGTTTTATAAGCCATTATCCATATTTAATCTTTACCAATATTTACTATTGAAATACTTGACCAGGTAACTTTAAACTTAGATTCATGGATTTTCTTGGCAGCATTGGCTTTCTCAAGAGGACAGACTCAGAATTCTATGAAATATTTAATTCATGGTCATAAATTATATACAAAGATCAGTAGAAGCTGTTTTTATATGTTAAGATTTTTATCTTGGAATAATTTTAGATATACATAAAAGTTGCAAAGATAATACAGACTTGCTGTATACTCCTTACCCTTAATGTTAACATTTTACATAACTGTGAAAACATTTGTTAAGAAACCAACATTGGTAATTGCTATTAACTAAACTCTAGACTTCATTTGGATTGTACTGGTTTTTCCACTAATGTCATTTTTCTTTTCCAGGATACAATCTAGGATACCACATTGCATTTAGTCATCATGTCTGATAAGCCTCTGGTCTGCGATGGTTCCACAGGCTTGTTTTTTAAAATCTTGACAGTTTTGAGGCATACTGGTCAGGTGTATTGTAGAATGCCCCTCAGTTTGGGCTTGTCTGATGTTTCCCTCATATTTGGACTGGGGTTATGGATATTTAAGGAAGAAAACCACAGAGGTGATGAAGGGTTCTTTTCAGCAAATCGTATCAGTAGTTGAATGTTATCAACTTGATATGTTAACTCTGAATACTTGGTTAAGGTAGTGTCTGTCAGGTTTCTCCACTGTGAAGTTACTGTTTTTCCGTTTCCATACTTCTGTTCTTTGGAAGCCAGTCCCCAAGTCAGTCTGTGGGAGGTGGGGGGTGCGCAAGACTCTGTTCTGCCTCCTGAAAGGGGGAGTATCTTTATATAGTACTTGGTATTTTTCTGTAAGAAGGATTTGTCTCCTCACCCCTCCCATTTATTCAATTATTTATATTAGTATGGACTCATGAATATTTCTTTTAGACTTCGGGTAATATTTATTTTATTGCTCAAATTGTTCCAGCTCGGCTATTGGGAGTTATGTCAGGTTGGTTCCTGTGTGTCTTTAATGTGCCCCCATCCTTTTGATTTTTGAGCACTTCCATACTTTCTGGCAAGAAAGTAGGAATGTTGCTCTGGACTCGTCTTGTATATTTCCAGCACTAGAATCAGCCTCTTCTCCAAAGAGCACCGGTTCCTGTTATTGGAGAATGGTTTCTAGTGGAACTTAGAAACCAGTATCTGGGTGCTGGATGTGCTCATTGCTCTTGGAGTGTCACTGCTGCTAGACCCTCCCAGCAAACAGAGCTAGGAAATACGTATGTATGTTAACCCATGTACAATCTATAATGATTTCTGTATGTGTGTGTGTGTGTGTGTGTATATATATATTAAGCTGAGCATGAGTTCTTACTGATATCTTCACTTGAATCATGTACCACAGGGCATGTATTTAGATTTTGAGAATGGTATTTTCCCTATCCGTAGAATAAATTCATAAAAAAAAAACAAGCAAAAAGAAAACCCCAAAACTAGCTTTCAGCAGCTCTCTGCAAGAAATACAACACTGATATTTTTAAATAAAACTATATTGCCTTCAAATAATGTCTATGTCTTTAAAACCTTTTGACACACTTCTTCCAGCAACAGATAAAGCTGTATTCATTTCATAGGTGGAGAAACAGGCACCAAGAAGCTCTAAGGAAGACAGAATTGAAATAGGACAAAAGCAAATTAAACACATCTGGAACAGGCTTTCCTTCAGTGAACCTGTAAACTGGTAATATTAATTAAAAAGTTGTTTTCTTAGCTTCTGATTTTCCCTAAGATGAAAATGTGGTATTTCTGTCAGTATTTATAGAAGTACAAGATTATCAGGAAATCAAAATGTATATTATTTTATCCTGGTACAAAAACAAGAATAACATCTAACAAAATGAAGACAATGGGGTCTCTATAAAAACAACTATTTAGTAGACTGACTTCAGTAACTTTGGGGTAGAATGAAACCTATTAGGTAAGATTCTTCCACATATATTTTATTGCATTGCTCAAATTCACAGATATTACTTGCACTATATTCATTCGGGTCTTGTATAATGACTTGTTACAATAATTGAAGTAGCCCCTTTAGTTTGCTGTTTTTCCTCATGGCTTAACCTTACAAAACCAGCCATCTGCTCAAATCATAAAAGCAAGAATGAGTTCGTGTAACCAGTATACAAAAAATAACAAGTAGTTACTAATAAAAGTAACTAAAACTGGATCAGTAGTATCCTCTTGGCATATAAGCCATAGTGATGTTAGGTTTTTTTGCCTCAGGCTTATAGGTTTCCAAGACATCCTTTCAAGTCTCCTTGCTGACAACTTTACAAACCTTTTTTTGTTCGCTTTCAACTTTTCTTAAGTGTAGGAGTCAGGATAATAGAAATCTAACATTTCTGTGACTTATATAGGGAACACCAGAAGGTTTAGTGGGGTAAACTGAAAAAAAAAAAAAATCAAAATTTGAGGATTATCTCTGAATTTTATTCCATATGTTTCATTTCTAGGATAGATGACAGCTAAGACCTTCAGTTTCAGTAAGTTCTATGAAAGTGACATTCAAGCCATCTGTCAAGTAACTTTCAGTCTTTAGGATATCTTAATTATTTTAATAATATGGATTTGCTTTAGATTCTTTTTTTTTTTCTTCTTCTTTGAGAAGGTAGGATTGGTAGGATTCTAATTAGTCTATGTCAGTGCACATGAGTGTGCAGTTGAATCACTGGATTCTGGCATAAAAACACCTACTGGGCCCCACCCTTCGCTCCTCATTCAGGAGATCTGATTCTATAGGTCCCAGAAGTTTGAATTTCTAGTAAGTTCCTAGATGATGTTGATACTGCTGGCTTAGAGACTACAGTTTGAAAACTGGTCTACGTAGTCTTCAGTAGCTAAGAATAATGTACTGAAAGCTTACTGTGGGCCAGGTACTATTCTAGAAGTTTGACAGTTACTGTCTCCAAATTTGAGTAAGCTTGGTCCCCATTTTACAGAGAAGAATTTGAAGCTGGGGGAGATGGAGTTGCATTACTTGTACAATGTCTCACAACTAAGAAAATGGTGGAGCCAGGGTTAGAATCTAGGCAGCCTGTTTTCCAGTCCTAGGCACTTACCCATTTTATTGGGATAGCTATTGCTTTAAAATGCTAAAATCAACACATTTATAATTCTGAAATAAGTATCTTAAAATGCTTTGTACTTATGTCTTAAGATAGACAAAATCTTATTTTAAAATATAACCACATGCATATGCTATAAAAACACAATTTTCTGAGATAACAAGATACTTGGGGGGGAAAGGTAACAAATTCCTTTCATCTGCTCCTTTCAGGTAAGTGGGTCAGCTGTTACACGCCTATAAAGTGAGTGTTTTCAGGATTCAAGCAGAGGAGACCCTGAAAATTAGGCAAAAGGACAGGAAGTTCTGGTGGTCAGATAACATGTTCAAACTGGATAAAGTCCAGAGTGCAAATGCTGAAATCCTGGATCTCATTCAATGGATAAATATTTACTGAGCACCTCCTACATGCTAAGCAACTGTGCCAGGTAATGGGGAAACTAAAAGAAGGCCAATCCTTTCAATGAGCTAAAGATGGTGGTAACAGAAGCCAGGCACTGTTTTAAGTAGTCATTTCACTTAATCGTTACAAAGCCATATAAGGCAGAGAATGTTATTTCCTGTCTTAACTACAGAATAAGTTACTAAAATAGATTTCTGAAATATGCATACAGCGAAATGAACAGTAGTAAATGGCATGGGATGAGGAAAATCCTGATTTCATATTCTAGTTAATGACCGAGTCCGCGTGGGAAAAGTTATCACGTTAAATTTTTTTTTCTCTCCCCAATAGAATAATCTGTATATTAGACGGATTTCTTATACTTATTTTAACGTATTAGAAATGATGCCTTAATACATTTTTTCTCAGTCTGAAGATGGTTACTTTTTAAATGACAAGGCCCAGAGAAGTTAGAAAAGATGAAGCCACCTTTTCATCCGAACTTGAGTTGTTCCTTGAAGCAAATTTACACAATAGCCAACCACCCCCTAAAGCGGAGCTCGGTTAAATGCAGCCTTGAGCGCCCCGCCGCGCCCAATTAGCGCACTGGTCGGGCATTTTATGGGTGAGGACAACAGGCTCTGGCTCTAGAAGTCTTCACCTGTACACTCCGAAGTTCGGGCTCCGAATTTCTGCATGGTTGCTTCCCCGAATTAACTTTACCTATGAAAGCCAGACTTAAATCCTAGGGTTGCCTCCAGTTTTACTTTGCCCCGAATTCCCCGAAGAGAATTTAAGAGAAATTACAGGTCCAATAAAGTAACCGTCACTGGGGAAGGACTGCCCGTGACACAGGAAAACACGAGACACCGTCCACCTGGGAGGCGGTCGGGAAGCGCGAGCCCTGGAGGCGGGGACTGCGAGCCTCGGCTCCGCACAGGTGCTCTGAAACGGCCCGCCGTGTCTCCTCGGGGTGGCAACCGGCATAACCCGAGGGCTGGGCTCGTCTCCGGGCACCAGGCGTACGAGACTGCGTCCCTCGGCCCTCCCCGGGCGCTCTGGCCCCTGCGAGCTCGGGAGTGAGGGGCAGGAGCCTGAACTCGGGGGGCGGGAGGCACCGAACGGAGGCGCGGCTCCCACCCACTCCCGGGAGCGGGCGGCGGGCCGCGGGCGGCGCGGGGGCGGAGGCGGCGGAGGAAGGGGCGGGGGCTTGCGGGCCCCTGGCTGCAGGAAGGGGAGGTCGCCTGGGCGTCGGCGCTGCGAGGGGGGACGCGATGAGCTCCGAGCCGCGGCTCCGCGGGGCTCGCCCTGCAGGTAGGCCGAGGGGTCGGGGGGAGAGGGCTCCGGACAGCTTCCCGAGGGCGGCGCGGGGCGCGCGGGCGGGAGCCGGGACCCGGGCTCTCTCTCTGCTGGGCGGCCCCAAAGAGTTGCGGATCTTGGAGGGAAGCGCTGAAGTCCGGTGGGGGCAGCTTGTCAGCTTTTTGGTCTAGAAAACCAGCCCAGAAGTTCGCCGCCGCTCGGTGCGGCCCCGGGTAGCGGCGCCCGGCGCTGGGGCATGCCCCGGCCGCCTTTGTCCTCCGGGCCCTTGGTTATCCCTTAAACCTTGGAAGTCTGGCCGGGCCGGGGCTGGCGCCCCCCCGCGCCTGCTCTTTTGGAACTTTCGGAAGGTGGATCTGGTTTTGTTTTCTTTTCGTGAGTTAAAAGTAGAAAGAAGTGGTTGCATGCATAATGGAAGCATAACCAGCCCTCAGGAGCGCCCGACAGGGGCCCCTGATTATGCCCCTACTTGACTTGGGGACAAAAACCAGGCCTTGGTGGGCTGGGCAGCCCCAGTGTCTCTCCCACATCCACGACTGTTTGTGGATTTGAGTTGAAGCCACATCTTTCTCTACAAAATAATCAACGTCTAAACGTACGTTTAGAACTTTCTTCCCTGTCACTTACTAATTGTATCACTGATAGCTTTAGAAACTTGGAGCCTGGCCATAGTAAAAAAAAAAAAAAAGAAAGAAAGAAAAGGTTGAAACTAGCGGTTGATGCAGAATACCTTGTTTCAGAGCTTTTTGTTCCTTGCTGCATGAAACCAGGCTAGCCCCTGAGGCAAGTTGTAGAAGTCACCTTGGCCGTTCAGGGAGTGGCCTTGCCCTGGACGGACTGGGCAGGGTCCGGTGGCCACTCCCATTTTGGATTCCGTGGTGAGGTGTGGGCAGCAGGGGCAGGGCTCCAGGATGCCGACCACTAGTCAGGGCACTTGCCCCTCTATTCTTTTTATTCTTTCCTTTTCCTACCTGCGTCCTTCCTTTTCTCCACCCCACCCCCTTTTGAGTGTGTTCTAGGCCTGACATAGCTTACTCAATATAGGATTATTAAACAGATTTTTGATAAGGGAATATAGGTGGGTTTTCATAGGTACTGCAGTGAATGAAGACGATGACCGTGGTTAATGGAGAAGGTTGGAGAAATGAACACTTAGTTTAGGAAGGGAGCTGGCCTCTCTGGTAGGAGGGGTTTAATTTGGTGACCAGAGTGCAGAGATTTGGAGTTTCCAGGCGGACCTGGCTTTGAATCCCAGCTCCACTGCAATGTCGTTGGACAAGCCTGGGGTACTGTCTCTGTCTCTGCCTCATGGGCTGTGGAGCTGAGGGCCAGAAAGTCTGGAGTGCCAGGCCCTCAACAAATGCGAGCTGGCGGGATTATCTGGAGGCATTATCAAATTAAGGAGAGGAGAAAAAAGGAGTGATTAGTTTTGTAAAAATTAAACAGGTTCAAGGAGCAAAGAGATGGCAGGTGCATCATGGTGAAAAGGAAAATTGCCTAAATCAGAGGCAAGGAAAAGTGAAAAGAGGTCAAGAGACAAGTTTAATGACAGAACCATTTTTGAGAAATAGATTGCAGATGCATAGGAATTTACAAGTCTGTTATTTACGGTATCTCCATTGAAATTTACTTTTCCCATGAAGACAGAGCCCTTTACCCTTGTAGGCAGTTCATTTGTATTCCTGCCGTGTAATGATGACACGTATTAAGTGCGCCCTTCCTGAAAGTTTGTCTGCTGGGGACATACAGCCTAGAGTGACCACGGCGGAGTCACGGTGTATTATGTATATGGAACCTGGGACAAATTTATCAACTCCAGTACAGTTTTAGAACTTAGGTTCTAACAGCTGTGTCCATCGCTTTCCGTTCTGATTGTACAGACTGCTAGAATAGAACCTGGCCATTGACTAGCCCCTGCGGGACGCAGGGTGCACGCTAATACCAGAGCGGGCTTTGAGCTGGCAAGGGTCCGAACTAAAGTTCTCAGAGCCCAGTTTCTTTCTGCATCCATGGTGTTAACAGTAACAACAAAACACTTCTTAAAAATCCCTCAGAGATTGCCATATCTGTTAACTTTGAAACTGAATGTTATTTTAGGTTATCTGGAGCTGCCTGAAACTACTATCTTTCCTATATCCAGAGGTCACGTCTAAGCTGAGGGCAGGGTTTGAGACCATCCAGATGCACAGCTGAAATTACACCTGGCCAGGAGGAATGGTGCAATTCCTTCCTTAGACTATAAAAAATCAGTATTTTTCTTTTGCATGGATGTTATTCATTTACATATCTGTGTCCCATATTAGCCTGAGAGAAACTCAAGGATAGTTCTCATTTATATAAAAAAATGAATTTTAAAGACGCGATCGAGTGTCCCATCTCCCAATGCTTTCACCCTTGATGAGTTAGTTTGGTGACCGGCCACTCGGCACAGCTTCCATCCGCTACACTTGATGCCTTTGGCTCACTAACCGATGTGGAGCAAAAGCCAGAAGAGGTGAGCTCCTGGGTCTGCTCCTTTGTGCACCATGTCAGAGATCAGTGCTTTCTTAATTGGGCAGGTTTTGGGGGAATGAATGAGGGGACTGTCCCTCACACGGGGATTGAATATGTTTAGTTTGAGATGTTCTATTTCTTTATCATTATAACTGGTTTAAAGATAAAGAGGTGAGGTTATTAAAAGGTGGATCCTGGACCACTTTTGAAAATAGAAGGCGAGAAAATTCCTCTGCCTTAGTAGAGCAGTGTGGAGAGTAGGAAGTAATCCCAGTATTTGGGGTGTGCGGTAGGAAGTATTCAGGATAGAGCAGCGTGGGGAGGGAGAGGAAGTTTCCTGGGTAGAACTGTATGAAGGAGGAAGTCTCCCCAGAAGAATGGTGTATGCAGTGAGGAAGTATCGCGGGTGAAGCGATGTCTGGTGGAAAGCGTCCTAGTAGAGAGGTGTGTGCCAGGGAAGTATCCCAAGTAGTGCACTGTCTTGTGAGGCAGATTCCCTTTAGAGCAACATGGGGAGTAGGATCTCTGGGAGAGCGGTGTGTGGAGTAAGGGCTATTCCAAGTAGAATGATGTGTGGAGTAAAAAGTATCCCAGTAAAGCAGGGAGTTCAAAGGGCGGTATCCCCGAGGAGAGGGAGTCTGAGTAGGAAGTACTCCCCAGTAGAGCGGTGTGTGGAGCACAGGGTATCCCGACAGGGGCATGTGGAGCAGGAAGTAGGCCCGCAGCGGCATGTAGAATAGGAAGTGCATTTGGTAGAGCAGCGAGTGAAGTAGGAAGTCTCCCGGGGGATCCCTGCGCGTGCAGGAAGGAAGTGTGCCCGCAGGGGGGAGGTGAGCCCGCAGGAGGGAAGTGTGCCCGCAGGAAGGAAGTGTGCCCACGGGGGGGGGGGAGTGTGCCCGCAGGAAAGAAGTGTGCCCGCGGGGGGCAAGTGTGCCGGGGTGCAGCAGTGGCTGGTGGGAAGTGTCCCGTCGCCCCGCAGAGAGGTGAGCGCCAAGGAAAGCGCCCTTGGGTAGAGCAGTGTCTTGGCAGGTGTGGAGAAGTATCCCAGGTAGAGCAGAATGTGGAGACAGGATCCCGGGCGGCACGAGGAGTGTGCTCTCCCCTCCAGAGCAGCTGTGGTGTAGAAGTTTCTGTGTAAAGCAATTTGTGGAGTAGGAAGGGTAGGATGTAGGCTCAGGTGAGCAGCTTGTGGCATAGAAGTATCCCTGGTAGGAAAGTGCGTAGAGAAGGACGTATCCTTCACAGAGCAGGGCCTGGAGTGGGAAGTATTCTGGGTGGAGTAGTTCGTGGAGTAAGAAGAGTAGAACGTACTCCTCGTAGAGTAGTAGGTGTCCCGGGTCAATCAGTGTGTGAATGGTAAGCCTTTCGGTAAGACAGTGCATGAGGTACGAGGTAACCTTGGTAGAGCAGCGTGTGGGTGACAACGGATCACCCACAGAGCAGGATGTGGAGGAGGAGGGGTCCCCCAGAGAGCAGGCTGGCTTTAGGAGGTATACAGGGAGAGCAGTGCGTGGGGCAGGAAGAAAACCTTGGGAGACTGGGGAGGATGCTTTAGGGAGGCTGCTCTTGACTCCTCAACTTTGGTATGAAAATCACCTTGTGAAAAATGCAGATTTCCCCTCCCCTGGGATTCTGATTCTGTAAATCTGGGTTAGGATCCGGGAATGGACATTTTATCACCCAGGCCAGGAATTGATGCAGAAATTGATGAGAAAAACTGAGTTAGGGTCTACTGGACAGCAGAGGGCCTTTGTGGGGTCCTGGCTCGGTGTGGATGCTGGGTGGATTCCAGGAGGAATAGGCCGAGAGTGATGGTGAAGGGCACGGAGTCGAATCCCATCCTCTCCCTCCCAGGGCAGATTGCTGTCGGTGAGGGGGTGTGAGGCTAGAAGAGTCGGGTGTCAGGGAGAGAAGGGAACGGGACCCTCCTGGTTACAAGGTGATGGGTGGGAGGGTCTGTCGTGCTTCTTTGGTGACTTCAAGGGAGAGGAGCATCTTGCTATACTGTTAATATTTGTTTATTCCTTCCCTTCCCTCCTCTCTGGGCTGTTAAGTTTATGAGGTAAAAACAGAGTCATAGCTGTGTGGGCCTTTATTGTAGAAGATGCAAGACTGTGCTGTCCAGTATAGAAGCTACTGGCCACGTGTGGTTATTGAATTAAAAATTGAGTTCCTTAGCTGCACAAGCCCCATTTCAAGTGCCCAGCAGCCACCTGTGGCCCGTGGCTAGCACATAGGACAGCATAGTGCAGAAGGATTCCATCAGCAGAGAAGGTTCTGTTGCACGACACTGCTCTAAGGGAAGGGTCCAGTGAAGGGTGGCCCAGAGGATGGGGAAGTCTGATCACGGGTCGGGAACACAGGATCCCCATCATGGGACGGGTTGTAAGTGCAGGTGTGTCATTTGGGAGATCTAAAATTTAAGCCTTTGCCCTTGGCCTTTCCCTGCTCCAGACTTCTATCTCTTCCAGGTCATAGGGTAATCCAGTATTATCCACACACTGTGTTTCAGTTTTCCTGTGTTTTTAATTCCTTCTCGGTTATAAGAATATCTGTAAAAACATTTTCTGCAGAACAATTCCATATTTCATTTGCGTTGGTCCATAATCACAGAACTGTTACTGTAGGTATATTTTGCAATGAATGCATTTGCATAATATTTTCTCCATTTCTCTTGATAATACTTTTTCCTATTTTTCAAATAAGACTTCAGGGTGAGAAGAATTGAGCTGTTAATTTATAGTTCACTTATTATTAAGCAGTTTCCCTTCCTTTTTCTCATTTTCATATACTTTTTAAGATTTTATTTATTTATTTGACACAGAGAGATAGCTAGAGAGGGAACACAAGCAGGGGGAGTGGGAGAGGGAGAAGCAGGCTTCCCGCTGAGCAGGGATGCGGGGCTCGACTCCAGGACCCTGGAATCATGACCTGAGCTGAAGGCAGACGCTCAACCACTGAGCTACCCAGGCACCCCCATATACTCTGAGTTTTAAACCAAGCAAAACTTGAAGGGCTTAGGGGCGCCTGGGTGGCTCAGTTGGTTAAGCGACTGCCTTCGGCTCAGGTCATGATCCCGGAGTCCTGGGATCGAGTCCCACATCGGGCTCCCGGCTCAGCGGGGAGCCTGCTCCTCCCTCTGACCCTATCCCCTCTCATGCTGTTTCTCTCTCTCTCTCTCTCAAATAAATAAAATCTTTTAAAAAAAAAAAAAAACTTGAAGGGCTTAGAGTGTGGGAGGCCTGCTATGTTTTACTGCAAGTCAAAAAGTAAATTAACGAAATTCAACTTTTTTTTAAAATAGGTGAGGAACAAAACATGACAGAAACGGACGCCTTCTGTAAGAGGTAAAAATGTGCACTTTCCTAATGAAGGCCTCTTCCTTTGCTGATCATGATCAGTCTGTAAGAAGCAAGAAGGGCACAAGGGAGTGAGTCGAGCTGAGAACGGCGTGTGTTAGCACTGGGACAGGGGGCTCGTCGACCTGCGCATTGGTTGCTGCCCTTGGTCGTTTCCGGACCTACAGTGATGTTCAAAATATCTAGTAACTGGTGTGGTGCAGGCCCTGGAGCCAGAGCTGGGGCCTGGGCAGGCTGTTGTACCTGGTTCCTGGATCCTGGAGAAAAGACGCCCCTGGAAGGACTGGGGGTCGGGGTGCTCAGGATGGCTGCCGTTTACCAATCAGTACAGAAATATTTCGGGGTTTTCCTTACCAGTACGGCTGCGAGGCTTTCCCAGAGCACAGCAGAAGCATGCCAGCCTGGCAGACAAGGCGCAAACAGCAGACCTTTGTCTACCTTCCACATTGATCTTGGGCTTGGAGGAGCTCGTTGTTCAATAGGACTTGAAGTGATTGTTGTTTAAAACTTTTCATTAACAGTGAAATATTTGATCCGGCAGAAAAGTACAAAATGGACCACAAGAGGAGAGGAATTGCTTTAATCTTCAATCACGAGAGGTTCTTCTGGCATTTGACGTTGCCAGAAAGGCGGGGCACCAGCGCAGACAGAGACAATCTTAGACGCAGGTACTAGTTTTACCTACCTGTCAAGAGGATGGGATATTTACGTGATACTTATCAAAACTTGTCCCCACTGAGGAAATAACAGAGCAAGAGTATCTGAGGCTGGGCCTCACTTGGGCACAGGGTCCCTTGAGACCTCGCCTGAATTTTCTTCCTAACCCTGTTCTGTTCAATGTTAACAGGCTCTGCATAGTTACATACATATTTGCCAAGCAGATGGCAACATTCTAACTTGAATCAGTTATGAGTAAAACCTTGCCCACTGGGGGTGATCAAGGAAAACCATCATTGTCATCTTTCATTTTTTTCTTTCCCCCTAAAGGTTAATTTATAGGTCATAAAAACCTGTATAGATGTACTCCTAGTAAACATGGGTATGTGACAACTTTGAATAGCTCCTAAGCTAATATCTAGTTTATCACCAGGTTTTCAGAACTAGGATTTGAAGTGAAATGCTTTAATGATCTTAAAGCAGAAGAACTACTGCTCAAAATTCATGAGGGTAAGTAGTTTCCCATTTATCTTCTGAGGGGATTGAGCATCCTATCTATAAAAGCATCCAAATACTTAACTGTGTTGTAAAAAAGTCTTAGCAACTAATTTAGCATGGGTTACAGGTTTGGTTGTGCCCCTCTGCTTGGATGTTACCCACCAGATTCAGAGACTCTTGCAAAGTATTATGCCTCCAAAGTTTTTGTTTAGCATATACCACTCATTACAGTCTGTTACTCTAGAAATGAATGAAATGACCTTCTCATTTGGGAATTAAAAGTCTAAAATGCAAATACTACAAATGCTGGGCAGTCATGTTTTAATTGACTCCTTCCATACTCAAGTTTTTTACTGGCGTCAAAATATTCTGGATTTATTTAAAAAATAGTAATTGTGGATTTACATATATTGTCTGAGTTTCTACATCACCGTGCAGTAGGTAATCTAACTTATGTTTATCATAATTACTGTGTGCCATGGGTTTTCAAGTCATTTGCAATGGACTATTATATTTATGTATTTAAACTGCAGAGCTTTTTAAAATTTGAGGGGTAACTGAAAAATAACATATCAGTTTCAGGTGTACAACGATTCAATATTTGTATACGTTGTAAAATGTTCACCAGTGTCCTTACCATCTGTCACCTTACAAAATTACAAAAAAATTTTTCTTGTGATGAGCATTTTAAAAATTTAGCCACTTTCAAATATATAATATAGTATTATTATAGGCGCTATACTGTATATTATATCCCCAGAACTTATTTTATAATTGGAAGTCTGTACCTTTTGATCCACTTTACCTCACCTACCAGCAACCACCAATCTGTTCTCGATCTGTAGGTTTGGTTTCATACAGTATTTGTCTTTCTTGGACGCCCTTAAAATCCATCCATGTTGTTGCAAAGGCCAAGATTTCCTTTTTTATGGCTGAATAATATTCTTGTGTGTGTGTGTGTGTGTATATCTGTATAGATCTACACATCCATATATATGTTTATATCCCATTTTCTTCCTTCCTTCATTCACTGATGGACACAGGTTCTTTGCACATCTTGGCCGTTGTGCTTCAGTGAACATGGGGGATGCAGGTGTCTCCAAATTAGCGTTTTCGTTTTTCGTCAGTAAATACCAGAAGAGGAATTGCTGGATCAAATGGTAGCTGTATTTTTAATTTTTTGAGGAACCTCTGTACCAGACTTCTTTAACCTGTAAAATCATTTTAACTGGCTGCTTAGCAGGTTTTCTGCTTTGCTTGCGGTCAGTGATGCAGCTGTAGAGTGAAGCTGCCATGCTCACTGGAGGTGCGGCAGCCCCCAGGAGCCCCCCCCCAGGGTAGTTGCGGGGGCTTTCCAGTCGGCTCTCAGCAGCTCTCTGCTCAATGACACTTTTATTGCCACAGTCATCCCATTATGTTTCCCATGTCACTGTAGGAAAGCTAATGAAATCTGTTCAAACTCTTTGAACTTTTAATAGGTTTTTAAAAATCGGATACAGTATGGTATAAATTATTCTGTTTGATTAAAGACTAGGTTGCGTTTCATTACATTTTACATTTATTGTAATAAATTTTCCTCCTCCATCATATGTAACTTTATTCTCGTATTAGTAAACTGAATTTTTATATGTACATAATAAACTCTTATTTCTCTAAACTTTTGGCGGCCTTTATAGCGTCAACCGCTAGCCACACAGATGCCGATTGCTTTTTATGTGTTTTCCTGAGTCATGGCGAAGGCAATCACATTTACGCATATGATGCCAAAATTGAAATTCAGACATTGACTGGCTTGTTCAAAGGAGACAAATGCCAGAGCCTAGTTGGAAAACCGAAGATATTTATCATTCAGGTAAGACATTATATTACAATCTCAATTGTAAAGTCCATGGTTTTGCACATGTGATTATAAAGAACTAAAGCCAATTTTGAAAGTAACTCTCCAATAATTGGAAAGGCCCTTTTGGCTTCCCAGCCAATCAGAGTTGCAACTGATAGTAATTCCTATTAGTAGTAATTCCTCCTTAACAAGGAATAAATAATAAAGATTATCAGTTTATTAATAGATTGACATTTGAAAGGACTTAAAATAACCAATGTGCCACACTCCAGCCGGGCCCAGCATCAGGTGCAGCTACCAGAGGAAGGGTCTCTGTTGGAAGAGACTGTGCAGGGAGGCCGGTGGGTACCTTTTCCCCTCAGCCAAACTGGTATTAGGGATTAAAATATGTTTGGCCCTGAAAGATCTCATTTGGCCCATCAGTAAGGAATCTGAACAGTGTTCTAGTGCAGCAGTTCTGTATTTCCATGAACAGCATGGGGGCATGGCCACATTCCACCTGCCATAAAGCCTTGAGGGGAGGGAGCAGGGGGTCTCTACGGAGTTAAGGGTGATCCATGGTTTCTTTTTGGGACAACTGCCTTGGAGTATCCATCACATACGGGTGGAGTTAGAGCTCTAGAACTTAAGACAGGCAGCCTGGGTTGGAGAAATACATTTGAGAGTAATGAGGAGATGAATGGTAATGGCAGCCATGGGAGTAGATGAGTTTACAAGTATCAAGTATAGCTTGAAAGATGAGTGCAAAAAAGAACTGAGGGACAGCAATGAGCAGAGGAAAGATACTGAGGGGGGTGGCCCAGCGAATAGGGGAAAAATCAGGGAAAATAATGACATGATTGCTTCATGAAAAGAGTGGCCAGCCCCGTCAGAGACAACAGAATTAGAAATAACTAGCGAGCTACTACGCAGGGATAGCCACAAAGGAGGAAAATGTTTTGCCCAGTTATTTCTCTGTGCCTCCAAGTCTTCATCTGTGAAAGGGGATAAAAGAGCACTGCCTCATGGGGTGGCTCTGAGGACGAACGACCTAACAAGTGAACACACTTGGAACAGTGCCTAGCACACACAAGCCCTGCATAAAGGCTAGCTCTCAGCTGACTGCAACTGAGTTGGCAGGTGAGAGCATCAGATTCTAGGTGTTTTACAGGAGAGAGAGGAAGACAGTGGAAAGTAAAGTTCTGAAAAGAAGCCTAATGATATAAGATTAAAATCTCCCTGTAAAAATGGAATTATTAGGGATCTTTAACTGAAATCACAACTTTTTTCTTTCAAAGCTTCTAAGTCTTGGCAGCACTTTGTGCCCACCGGTCCTGTCTCCGTGCTTTAATAAAACCACCTTTTGCGCAATAAATAAATAGATAGCTTATAACTCTTCAAGCATTTCAGAATGAGGGTTGCATTTAAAATACCACTACCAAATCTTATTAGGTCACTGTATTAAGTGTCCTAGGTCCGCCAGAACAAAGTACACAGCCTGGTGGCTTAAACAACGGAAATTCATTTTCTTACAGTGCTGGAGGTTAGAAGTCTAAGATCAAGGTATCAGGTCTCCTTGGCTTGGACGTGGCTGTCTTGTCCCTGTGCCTTCACATGGTCTTTCCTCTCTGCATGTCTGTGTCCTAATCTAAGACCCCAATTATAGTAGGTTAAAGTCACAATAGACCTCCTTTTACCTTAGTTACCTTTTTAAAGGCCATGATCTCCAAGTACAGGTCACATTTGAGATACTGAGCGTTAGGACTTCTACCTATAAATGGGAGAGGGTGACAAAATTCAGCCCATAATAGTCATTTAAGAGTAGAAATTATGTCAGCCTTTGTGAGTCCGGATTAGCGGAGAAGAATTTGAGACTTCACTCTGAAGCACGAGCAAAAAGAAAGGGCCCAGAAAAAGATGTCTTCACGGGTCAGGTGGTGTCCTTTGGACAATTTATGGCAGCAGCTGGGCAAGCACAACCCAGTCAGGGCATATGATATTCCCTGGTTCACCATTAACACCAGGCAAAGACCAGAGCTTTTAAAGAAGAGATGCATCTTGGTGCTATAGCGTGGTTATTAATCCAGAAGAACCTTGAAAACCACAGAGGCTTTCTCCTCCATAGCATACCTTTCAATCAGCACAATTTGGTGTACAGTTGAGGATGCCAGTTTTTCTGAAAACCTTAATTAAAGGTAGGCAAAAGCGGTCAGCTTCATTTGCTCCGAAACTGGATGTGGTTTCCGAAGTACCCATAAAGTGGCTTGTGTTGCTGCTGACATGACGGTGTGTGAAATGACACATTCACAGTAAACACGAAGCACCGGGGAGAGGAGAGGAGGTAGGACAGGAAAGTGGGTTTCCTCCTCGTCTCCTAGGCGTGTCGGGGAGACCAGCACGACGTGCCCGTCATTCCTTTGGACATGGTGGATCATCGGACGGACCAGCCGGAGGCCAACATCACCGAGGTGGACGCGGCCTCGGTGCACACACTGCCTGCCGGAGCCGACTTCCTCATGTGTTACTCTGTTGCAGAAGGTGGGTGGGTGTTCAATACAATCAGAATGGGCTTCCCTGACTTGAGTTCCTGTACGTTTCACCTGAGCTTAAGACTGGTGCTTCTGTCGGACACCACGATTTGATCCTGAAGTTCAGTCTTAGATTTCTTTGATCACATGGCACAGGGTGATCTCTGAAGTGTAGAGTGACTTAACAGACAAATCATTCCTGAGAACTGTTAGGTTACAAGTTACATTGAATATGAGCTGCCTGTTTGTTATCAGTTGACTGTGATAGTGTCATGATAACATTCCTGGAAAGCTTTGTTGAAAATACTTCTTCGACTACCGTGTTCCTTGCTCGTGCAGCAAACTACGTTTTTCTTTCCAATCTCGTGTCAGAATCACTGCCTGGTTACTGTGGTCTTGGGAATTTTTAGGAAATGGAGGAAACTACATAGAATTAACCCCATTTTTATAAAACTATATAAATTAATCCCTTTTCCCATATGAGACTAGTCAACCGAGAAAACTTCTGAAACCATCAGGGGCACATCTTAAGAATTCAAGAATTTTTGAGCCCTTATATTTCCGTAATGGTGCATTATAAACTCAAAGTAACTGAAAGCCAAAAACCCTGCCCTTTTCCTTCCTTTTAGGTTATTATTCTCATCGGGAAACTGTGAATGGCTCATGGTACATTCAAGATTTGTGTGAGATGCTGGGAAAATTCGGCTCCTCCTTAGAGTTCACAGAACTCCTCACCTTGGTGAACAGGAAAGTTTCTCAGCGCCGAGTGGACTTTTGCAAAGACCTGAATGCAATTGGAAAGAAGCAGGTTCCCTGCTTTGCCTCAATGCTAACTAAAAAGCTGCATTTTTTCCCGAAATCTAAATGATAGGAACTATTTTGTTTTATGTATCTATTTTCAAAACAGATTTTCCATCTTTTTTATCAGTAAATATCACTAGGTTGAAATTTATGATATAGCAATTTAAAATGTCTTAAAGGTTTAACGAGAACTTTAAAAAATAGTTCATATTTGTATTAGACATGGTGAAAGGGTTTGATATATGTGAAATGAAATCCTCAGGGAATTACTATAAAAAATCCATAAACATTTGTAATACTTGATTTTTATAGTAAATCACAAGGTTACTCAAAATACCTGGCTGATTTAACTTGTATTTTGTTAGGGTTTTTAATAAAAGTTTTATAATGTTTTTAAAGGTTTTTGAAACCCAAGAATTAGCTGTTTTCCCTTAATAAAATATTTGAAATTCATATTTTAAGTTTTCTAATTCACATTCATTTGTATAACTCAGAGTAGATTTGTTTTACTTGGTCATACAAATTCATCTACATATGGATTTCCACTTTTTAAAAAAAGATTTTATTAGAAATCACGAGTGGGGATGGAGGGGCCACATAAGAGACAGAAGCTGACTCCCCGCTGAGCAGAGAGCCTGATGCAGGGCTCCATCCCAGGACCCTGAGGTCATGACCTGAGCCAAAGGCAGACACTAAACCGACTGAGCCACCCAGGCGCCCCCAGGACTTCAACTCTTAAAACAAAAGCCTTTTTGGAAAGATATACTATGATCATGGATTAGAAGAATCAGTATTATTAAGATGTCCATACTTCTAAACAATCGACAGATTCAGTATCATCTCTATGTAAATACCAATGGCATTTTTCACAGAACTAGAAGAATCCTAAAATTTGTATGGAACCACACAAGACTCCAAATGGCCAAAACCATCTTGAGAAGAACAAAGCTGGACGTATCACGCTCCCTGATTCCAAACTATAATACAAAGCAATAATAACAATATGGTACTGGCACAAAAACAGATTAATGAAACAAAATAGGGAGCCCACAATCAAATAATCTTTGACAAAGATGGCAAGAACAAAGCGGGAAAAGACAGTCTCTTAAAGGGGCACCTGGGTGGCTCAGTCGGTTAAGCGTCTGACTCGGTTTCAACTCAGCTCATGAGCTCAGGGTCACAGGATAGAGCCACAGTCGGGCTCTGTGCTTAGCGCGGAGTCTGCTTCAGATTCTCCCTCCCTCCCTCTCAGTCTCTCTCTTTCCCAAATCAATAAATAAAATCTTAAAAGAAAGTCTCTTCAATAAATGGTACTGGGAAAACTAGACAGCTACATGGAAAAGAAGAAAACTAGGCCACTTACACCATATATAAAAATAAAATCAAGGGCTCAGGTCATGATTCCAGGGTCCTGGGATGGAGCCCTGCATCGGGCTCCCTGCTCAGTGGGGAACCTGCTTTTCCCTCTCCCTCTGCCTGCTGCTCCCCCTGCTTGTGCTTTCTCTCTCTGGCAAATAAATAAAATCTTTCAAAATAAAATCAAAGTGGACGGAAGACTTGAATGTGAGAACTGAAACCATAAAACTAGAAGAAAATATAGGGTAGTTAGCTCTCATACACTGGTCTGAGTACCTGCCCTCAGGCAATTGCGGGCAACAAAAGCAAAAACGGACTATATCAGACTAAAAGCTTTTACACAACAAAGGAAACCAACAAAACAAAAAGGCAACCTACTGAAAAGGAGAAGATATTTACAAATCAGGTATCTGATTAAAAAAATACTGAAATTATATAACGAACTCATTCAACAACACGAAACAAACAACCCAATCTGAATAAAAAATGGACAGAGGACCTGAATAGACATTGTTCCAAAGGAGAAATACAGATGGCCAACAGACACATGAAAAGATGCTCAACATCCCTCATCAGGGAAATGCAAATCAAAACTACAATGAGCTATCACCTTCACACCAGTCAGCATGCCTAGTATCAAAAAAACAAATTCCAAGTGTTGGTCAGGATGTGGAGGAAAGGCAACCCTCGTGCACTGCTGGGGGGAATGCAAACTGGTGCAGCCACTGTGGAAAATAGCATGGAGGTCCCTCAAAAAATGGAAAATACCATATGATCCAGTAATTCCACTACTGGGGTTATCAAAGAACACAAAACCACTAATTAAAAAATATGTGCACCCCGGGGCACCTGGGTTGCTCAGTCGTTAAGCATCTGTCTTTGGCTCAGGTCATGATCCCAGGGTCCTGGGACCCAGCCCTGCATCGGGCTCCCTGCTCGGCGGGGAGTCTGCTTCTCCCTCTCCCGCTCCCCCTGCTTGTGTTCTCTCTCGCTGCGTCTCTGTCAAATAAATAAAATCTTAAAAAAGTGTGCATCCCTATGATCACTGCAGCATTATTTATAATTTGCTAAGATACGGAAGCAACCTAAGTATCCATCAATAGATGAATGGATAAATAAGATGTGGTATACTTCGTGCTTTGCAGTTTTCGTTTTGTATTTAACAAACTGAAGGTCTGTGGCAACTCTGCACCGAGCAAGTCTATTGGCACCATTTTCCTAACAGTATTTGCTCCTTTTGTGTCTCCTATTTTGGCAATTCTCATAGGTCAGACTTTGTCATTATTGTATTTGTTATGGTGATCTGTGATCTTTGAGGTTACTATTGTAATGGTTTTGGGGTGCCGTGAATAAGTCCTATACATGACAGCAAACTTAATAAATGTGTGTGTTCTCATTGCTCCACCGAGTAGGCATTTTCTCCCCTCCTCGGCCTCCCTATTTCCTGAGACACAACTCTGAAATTAGAGGCCACTGTAGGATTATTCACTGGCCTAGTGTTCAAGTGAAGGGAAGAGTCACAGGTTTCTCACTTAACTCAAAGGGTAGAAATAACGAAGCTTGGTGAGGAAGGCAGGTTAAAAGCCAAGATGGGCCAAAAACTATGCCTGTTGTGCCACGAGCCAAGTTGTGAATGCAAGAAGTTCTTGAAGTAATAAAACTACTACTCCAGTAAATACGGGAGTGATAACAAAGTGAAACAGCCTTATTGCTGATATGCAGAGAGTCTGAGTGATTTGGATAGAAGATTAAACCAACCACACCATTCCCTTAAGCCAGTTAAAGCTGAATCCAGAGCAAGACCCTAGCTCTCTTCAATTCCATGAAGGCTGAGAGAAATGAGGAAGCTGCCGAAGAGAAGGTAGAGGTTGGTTTGTTCCTGAGGTTTAAGGAAAGAGGTTATCTCCATATGTCAAAGTGCAAGATGAAGCAGCAGGTGCTGATGGAGAAGCTGACAGTTCTCCAGAAAATCTAGCTAAAATAATTAGTGAAGGTGGCTACACAACAGATTTTCTGTGTAGATGAAACCGCCATCAGTTTGGAAGAAGATGGAAGAAGATGCCAGCTAGGACTTCCATAGCTAGACAGGAGAAGTCAGTGCCTGACTTCAAAGCCTCAAAGGATAGGCTGACTCTCTTGTTAGGGGCTAAGACAGCTGGTGATTTTGGAGACCAATGCTCACTTACCATTCGGAAAATCCTAGGTCCCTTCAGAATTATGCTAAATCTACTCTTCCTCTGCTCTGTAAATAGAAAAAACAAAGCCTGGATGACAGCACGTCTGTTTACATCATGGTTTACTGAATATTTTAAGCCATTTTTTTTTTTTTAAAGATTTTATTTATTTATCTGAGAGAGAGAATGGGAGACAGAGAGCATGAGAGGGGGAGGATCAGCGGAAGAAGCAGACTCCCCGCTGAGCAGGGAGCCCGATGTGGGACTAAGCCACTTTTGAGACTACTGCTCAAAGGAAAAAAAAAGATTCTTTTCAAAATATGACTGCTCACTGACAATGAACCTGGTCACCCAGAGCTCTGATGGAGATGTACAGTGAGATTAAGGTTTTCAATTCTGCTAACACAGCATTCATTCTGCAGGCCATGGATCAAGGAGTCATTTCAACTTTCAAGTCTTAATATTTAAGAAATACATTTTGTAAGGCTGTAGCTGCCACAGACAGTGACTCCTCTGATGGACCTGGGCAAAGTCAACTGAAAACCTTCTGGAAAGGATTCACCATTCTAGCTGCCATTAAGAACATGTGTGATTCATGGGAGAAACTGATTCCCACCCATATGGATGACTTTGAGGGGTTTAAGACTTCAGAGGAGAAAGTAACTATAAGAGGGTAGAAACAGCAAAAGAACTGGAATCAGGAGTGGACCCTGCAGATGAAACTGAACTGCTGCACCCCCATGACAAAACTTGAACAGATAAGTTGCTGCTACTTAGGGATGAACAGAGCAAGTGGTTTTTTGACATGGAATCTACTCCTGGTGAAGCTGCTGCGAAGACTGTTGAAATGACAACAAAGGATTTAGAATATTACACCAACTTAGTTGACAAAACAATGGCAGTGTTTGAAAGAATGGACTCCTAATTTTGAAGTAAGTTCTACTGTGGGTAAAATGCTATCAAGCAGCATCACATGCTACAGAGAAATCGTTTGTGAAAGGAAGAGTCCATCGGTGCAGCAAACTGACGTCACTGCCTTTTTTTTTTTTTTTTAAGATTTTATTTATTTATTTGACAGAGAGAGAGAGAGAGCGAGCGAGAGCAGGAACACAAGCAGGGGAAGTGGGAGAGGGAGAAGCAGGCTTCCCACTGAGCAGGGAGCCCGATGCGGGGCTCAATCCCAGGACCCCGGGATCATGACCTGAGCCGAAGGCAGTCGCTTAACGGCTGAGCCACCCAGGTGCCGTCATTTTCTTATTTAAAGAAATGGCCACAGCCACCCTGACCTTCAGCCACCAGCACCCTGATCAGTCAGCAGCCATCACGCAAATCCCTCCACCAACAGAAGAGTAACAAGTCACTGAAAGCTCAGATAGTTAGTATTTTACTTATCAATGAAGCATTTTTTATTTAAAAGTCAGTACAGTTCATCCTTGAACCACATAGGTTTGAACTGCACAGGTCCACTTACATGAAGATGATTTTGATCCATATAGTACTATTAAGTGTATTTTCCTTATGATTTCCTTAATGTTCTCTTTAATTTATTGTAAGAATACAGTAACATCATATAACCTACAAAGTAGGTGTTAACTGACCATTTTATGTTATCACTAAGGCTCTGGTCAACAGTAGGCTATTAGTTAAATTTCGGGGGGAGTTGGGGCACCTGGGTGGCTTAGTGGGTTAAGCATCTGCGTTCGGCTTAGGTCATGATCTCAGGGTCCTGGGATCGAGCCCCCCATCAGGATCTCTGCTCAGCGGGGAGTCTGCTTCTCCCTCTCCCCCTGTTCACGCACGCACACACTCTCTCTCAAATAAATAAAATCTTTAAAGTTTAAGGGGAATCAAAAGTTACACAAATTTCCAGCTGCACAGGGGGTGGAATCCCTAATCCACGAGTCGTTAAGGGTCAACTGTACATTGCTTTTTTAGACATAATGCCACAGCACTCTTAATAGACTACAGTAGAGTGCAAACACAATATACTGGGAAACCAAAAAATTCATTTGACTTGTTACAATATCTGCTTCACTGCGATGGTTTGGAACCGAATCCGCAGTATCTGAGGTATGCCTGTAGAACACACACAATGGAATATTACTCAGCCATTAGAAAGAATGAAATCCTGCCATCTGCAACAACAAGGATGGACCTAGAGGGTATTATGCTAGGTGAAATAAGAGAGAGAAAAACACTGTATGATCTCATTTATATGTGAAATCAAAAACAAAAAACTGAGCTCACAGATCCAGAGAACATCTGCTGGTTGCCCGACAGGAGGGGTGGGGGGATGGGCAAAATAGTGGAAGGGGATTAAAAGGTACAAACCTCCAGTTACAAAATAAATAAGACATGGAAACAAAATGTACAGCACAGGGAATATAGTTAATAATACGTAATACTATGTATTGTGTGGTGACAGATGGCAGCTAGATTTATCATGGAAAACACTTCATTGGGGCTCCTGGGTGGTTCAGTCGTTAAGCGTCTGCCTTCGGTTCAGGTCATAATCCCAGGGTCCTGGGATCGAGCCCCTGCATGGAGGCCCCTGGTGGGGCTCCCTGGTCAGCAGGAAGTCTGCTGTTCCCTCCCCCCTCGTGCTCCCCCTCATGTTCTCTCAAATAAATAAAATCTTAAAAAAAAAAAAAAAAAGCAGTCATTTGCATATCCCCTTTCAGCTGTGGCTCGAAGAGCATGCTAACTAGACGCTCGGTGAGCGGGACGTGTGTACCCGTGTGTGGTCCTGACAGGGCCTACCCCGCGGCCGCCACTGTGGCTCCACCTTCCAGAGCTAGTGACTACAGAACTGCTCCTCAGCTCACCTCATGAACACTGGCCTGGCCCTCTAGGCAACGATGACACAATTCTGCTTACCGAAGAGAGAGTAGCCAATGTCATTAAAAAGCTCTAAAAGCAAAACAAAACCACTTTTTTCCTTGAATGTGATCAGTTGACAGGTTCATCCGAGTAATATCCTCTTATTCAGATGCAGGGAGATCAGTGGGTACCAAACCCACCAACTGCGGTGACATTATCTGGGTACCAAAATGCCATCAAATCTGAGCTATGGAAGTAATCGGGACACAACCGAATTTTAACAGTTGTCTCTAAATAAGACAGTATTTTTGTAATAAAATTTAACATGTAATGTTTGGATTCCTTTAATTTTGGTTCCAATCTGTTTGGACTTACAACTTGGAACTGAGTAGAAAGAGCACACTTTGTTTATATTCCGAGTTAACTGATCCAGCAAGTTTTAACATAAACATAAATGGGACATATGTCCCCTTTAGAGAAACTACAGTTTAAATATTAAAAAGGCTGGAGTGTCCTGCCTCTTATCACTGAGTTGTCCCCTCGGGACTCAGAAATGAGGTCCACCAGTCATAACGTACAAGGTGACTTACACACAGTCCCTTATCTGAAGAACTAAACTCTGTTTTACTTCCAGTAGGAAGATACAAATCAGAGGAAGCTATCTTTTCTAAGAATTCGTTTTTCACATGACGAACTTTCTGAAGCCCTAAAAACATAGTATTGTTTGCTAATTATCTTTCATATTCATATTCAGGGGTCATCCAAATTTTTCTGTAAAAAGCCAGCGAGTAAATACGTGAGGCTTTGCAGCCACACTGTCTCTGCTGTAACGGGTCAGCACTGCGGCTTGTGGGGCAGAAAGAGCCGAAGGCAACACGTAAACGCACCCAGCCGACTTCCAGGAACGCTGCACTGACAAAAGCAGGCGTACAGACATGAGTTTGCCAGCGTCTGCTCTAGTCTACCCCATCTTCCCAGGTTGCCCGTAGACTACTTGCAAGGATTCAGAAGCCATCCTTTCTACTCTGCCAGTCTAGACTCTGCCCAGCGCCATACCTGAAAATGCCCAGGCCTTTCACCCGTCTTCCTGGGTACCTAGCATGAGTCAGGCATTGGGGATGGGTCCATCAGTGAGCAAAGCAAACAACAATCGCTGTTCTCCTGGAACTTCTATTCAGGTGTGACATTTATAGAGCAGCTTAGATTAGGCATGTTCAAAGTATTTTATCTCACTTCACTCTCAATAAGGCCAATGGTATTGTATACTTATTTCAATGAGGAGAGGTCAGGTTCGTTGCCTTAATATCTCCAGCTGGTTAAGTGGCAGAACCTGCCTGACCCTAAAGCCCACACACTTTCTATCCCACGCTGGATCTACTCTGCTGTTTTCCATATTAAATCCAGAATCCCGATTCCATTATCTGACTCCATCCTCCCAGTCCAATCTTGTTTCAAGAAATCTGCTCCTTTTCATTGTATATCCTCTGGAGAAATACTCCACCAATACAGAGCCAAGACCCAGTTCAGGACCCCCATCCCTCCCATGTTAGATCCCTGCCTGCAGTGCTTGCCCCTCTTTCCAAATTCCACCCAAAAGGCAAGGCCCACCCTTCCCAAGCGGTTCTCTTAACTTTGATTGTACTGATGGTCTTGTCTCTCCCTGGGAATAGAGTTCAAAGGCAGAACATGTCCTAAGGACTCGGCATAATGCTTAATCTGGTGATATTCATTATAAAAACATACTAGTGCATATTCTTAGCTTAGTAATAAGACACCAAAATGGAAGTAATTCAAAATCTCCATGTTGCAGAGACACTGACGCAAACAGCAACTGGTCACTGTGTGCTATTCCAGGTAAGGTGAAGGAAGTTTGAATCTGATTCAACGGAAAGATAAACTCTGAAAACACTGGGGGCTTTGGGGTGTTTTTTTTAAATAGCAAATCTCTAATATGGGGATCACCATTACCCTTTCTGGCCCACAGGCCGTGAAATCCTGGACAATGGACTAAATACCATTAGTTGTAAATGCACAAAGATTTATCATCTACTATGAGCAGGTGCTGAAATCCGGCTCTGTGCACTTGGGCCAACTAGCCTCTCCATGCCTCCATTTCCTTATTATTAAACTGGGATTAAAAATAGCTACTCTCATAGCATTATAGGATTACAAATAATATATCAGTACTTGACATCATATAAACAGTATCTATCTCAGTGAGCATTAGTTAAGATGAAACATTTCAAATGACATTTTATCATAATTTTAGCTATGTTTAATGATAAAGGTCTTCTGTCATGTATTTCAAAATAAATTAATGACAAGACAACTGTAAGGGAAGCCTAAGCATGAGAGTGAATGCCACGCACACTGACCACCCCCCCTCTGCGGGGGAATGAACACAACGTCAGCGGACGAGGACTCTTAGCTCAAGTGCCAAACCACAGCTGCTCTGACTTGGATGCACGCGTCCAAGCTCCTCTTGGCATTAATCCCGGACAAGTCGTGTGAATCCACAAACCAAAAATCTCAAGTGAGAACTTCAAAGAATACCTGTGTTTTTGCAAGCATTTTTCTTTTAATTAACAAAAGAGACTGAAACGATCAAATTCAAAGGAACTATGGGACTCGAAAAGTTCCAGTTTCTAAGGTGCAGAATCAACACATACTGGAAAAATTCAATGACATTCAAAAAATGTAAGATTAATTCTCTTCACTGAGTTCCTCTCTTTGCATAACAGAGAGAGTGGCGCACCTGTTTCAGGGATTCCGTGGCCTGTCAATGGGAAAAAGAAAAAAGTACATGATCAAAGAGAATGAGAAACAGCGTTACTGCACAAGAGGAATTCTATAAATTTAATGTATCCTTAGGTTAATAAACATATTTAAACTACTAATGGCAAATGTCTACAGTATTTCAATGAATAGGGATCCTTTTTGAAAAGAAGAGTTTAAGGCTTCTAATATATCCTTCAAGTTCTTGCTGTGTTCGCTGTCCCCTTTATAATGGTTTTTCTAGTTCTTATTTGAAAAGAAAAACACTCCGTGACCTATCAGTCTCCCTTCTTCCTCAATGTTATTACCTTAAAAAAAATACTGCACAGGTGCTATTTTCTTTTTAAAGATGTTATTTATTTATGTGATAGAGAGCCAGAGAGAGAGCACAAGCAGGGGGAGCGGCAGGAAGAGGGAGGGGGAGAAGCAGGCTCCCAAGTGAGCAAGGAGCCCGATGCGGGGCTCGATCCCAGGACCCTGGGATCATGACCTGAGCCGAAGGCAGATGCTCAACCGACTGAGCCACCCAGGCGCCCCTATAGGTGCTACTTTAAATCTTCAATGCCCAGGGCTATGAACTAGTTGGAAGAACATCCATCCCTTAGCCTTCTTGGATTAGATCATTCAAAGGTAAGAGTACCCACTAATTAAAAATAAAATCATTATATTTTCCCTAAGTAGTGATTTTATAGAAAAAATTTAAAAACTGTTAAAGGTTTTATCCTAATTCTTGGATTACAAATTTAATTCTAGTAATAGCTTATTTTTTTTAATTTGAGGGATGGGTAGTTTAGAACATACAGGCAACAAGAGATATTATGAATATTGGCTATCAAAGGAGCATGCATTAAGCAACGGAAGAGATTTTTACCAAAACGTTTTTCTTTTAAAATTACTAAGAAAAATTAAAAATCGAGTTAATGTGTTGAGAAGCTACCATCTGAACAAAGCTAATGAGTCCACTGGGAGGCCAGAGTAAAAGCTGCCTCAGACACAGATTGTGTGGAAGGCCTTCAGAGCGGAGGCTCCGGAGTCAGGCTGTTGGGTTCATAGCCTCGTTTCCCCACCTTGAAACAGCGTACTACCTGGGCAAGTAACTAAGCACCTCTGTTTTCTCACCAGAAAGATGGAAAAGATGAAAGGAGGAATACCATGCAATGATTCTTTCATTTTTAAGGAGAAGAAACTTATAAATGCCTTTAAAAAGCTTAAAATGTGTTATCGGTGGTCACCTTCCTAAAAGTCTACTTTCTTTTATGTTTTTTTTCTTTTTTTTAAGATTTTATTTATTTATTTGACACAGAGAGAGAGAGATAGCTAGAGAGGGAACACAAGCAGGGGGAGTGGGAGAGGGAGAAGCAGGCTTCCCGCTGAGCAGGGAGCCCTATGCGGGCTTGATCCCAGGACCCTGAGATCATGACCTGAGCCAAAGGCAGACGCTTAATGACTGAGCCACCCAGGTGCCCCTTTCATGTTCTTAAAAGTTGAGCTTGAGGGGTGCCTGGGTGGCTCAGTCAGCTGAGCTTCCAACTCTTGATTTCTGCTCAGGTCATGATCTTAGGGTTGTGAGATCAAGCCCTGCGTCAAGTTCTGTGCTGGACATGGAGCCTGCTTAAGATTCTCTCCCTCTGCCTGGCCCCTGCTCTTAAAAAAAAAAAAAAAAAGTTGAGCTGATATTGGACTGTTTTCTTTAAAAACACATACTCAGAGAGTGAAAAGAAATGACTGCTACTGGGCGCCTGGGTGGCTCAGTTGGTTAAGCGACTGCCTTCGGCTCAGGTCATGATCCTGGAGTCCCGGGATCGAGTCCCGCATCGGGCTCCCTGCTCGGCAGGGAGCCTGCTTCTCCCTCTAACCCTCCCCCCTCTCATGTGCTCTTTCTCTCTCTCATTCAGTCTCCCAAATAAATAACTAAAATCTTTAAAAAAAAAAAAAATGACTGCTACTGAAAACTATTATTTTACTATCTCAAAGTCATTTAAGACATTTTCCCCCATACAAAAGATATCCCCATGTAGAATACGGGAATGAAAAACAAAACTGTATAATACGAAATTAGCATCACACGTGTCAACTGTTTCACTGAGCAAAGCACAGTCCACAGAAGTCTATCGAGGACCAAGACTGAACTTGGGGATTTCCCCGATGCTATGTTCCGGCTCCCAGATGATCCCAAATGGGCAGTTATAAGGTGTCATGTTTGCAATACAGTACCTTAGCAAGATCTTCTTTTAACTTGTTGTACTGCACCACATCAAAATGCTGTTTCTTTGATTTCTTATGGAAGAAGTGAAGAAACTGCCTACTCTTAACAGCTGAGTAAGTATAATCCTAAAAGGAAAAAAAAAAAAAGAACATGTTTTAAATGAACATAATGTCCCTGCAAGAAAGACACTTGCCTAGCAACACTAAAGCAAAAGCAGGCAGATGAGTAAAATATTTGCAGTGGCCGGCAGAGCAAGCAGAAGGCAAAACAAGGAAAACATTTCATCTTGCGTGAGATCAGCTGCTGCTTTCAAAAGCAAGCAAGCTGGGAAGAGAAATCACACATATTCTTGATAGAAAGGAGCAAAAGAAAACTGTTTTGGCACAATAATCATGCAATGAAGCTAAAGTTACTGAGTGCTTTTGCAATACATATTCAATTTTATTTATAAAGACACAGAACAAAATTTGATGTGTTTATCTCCATGGAGAAATTTATGAGCTGTACTATTTATTTCCCTATAGAGGTTTTAGTTTTTCTGTGCTGTATATAAATCTATATCTTCGTGAAAAACAATAGCTAAATTTATCAGCTTATCAAAATCCAGAGAGCAATTCAGTAAATAAAAAAGGCTTTATTGCTCATTACTTCAGTTGGATAAGGAATTATTTGCAAAACATGTTCCAACTTCCCATTTTCCTAACAAACTACTTACCTGTCGAGTGACGATAAAGTATGCAAAAAAGACCATGGAATTTGTAAATGTGATGAAGTATGTCACTGGTTCCATAATATCCCAGGAGTACACCCACCAAGTGAGCCAGGCCAGTGCCCCGCCCTGAACAGATAGCAGTGCTAACCCGGTCCACAGAAGTCCGCTGATTTTGGCTTCTGAGCGAGTTTCGATGCCAGCTTTTATCTGAGGGGCAAAAACAGCCTGGTTCAGCTTACAGGCTACCAACTCATGGGGAAAGAAAAGAAAGAACAAAAGTAAAATAACACCTATCTGCATTATTTTAACGAGGTCTGATTTAGAGACAAGTTATGAAACAGACACATTCACGAGTGATCACTAATTTCCAAATCAGTTCATTAAATGAGTCATATAAATTATAAAGGTAATACCTGCTTGTGGGGGAAATAAATTAAGTAGTATAGAAAGCTATACAATGAAAAACTCAAGAGGTTGTCCTCTGAAATCTAAAATTACGTGCCTATTTTCTTTGCCCCAGCAACTGTACTTCTAGGAATGCGCCCCATAGGTATTCTTGCTCACACGCGGTTCATTGCAGATTCTCCAGAGTAAAAGACTGACACTTGTGCATGTATCTACCAAGCTCTTACGCAGCAGCAGTGAGGACACCACGTACCAACGTGGAGATCCTTCCAGGACACGTGGTTGGTGAAAAAAGGGAAGAATAGTACGTAATGGTGTATGCCCTTTTCGGAAGAGGGGAACAAAATAATCTATTTGTACTTGTGTGTACACAGATGAAGAAAATCTAACGTGATCCATGGGTGTGAGGATATGGTAGGAGGAGGAAAAGTTTCCATCGGCACCCTTCCAGATTTTCAAGTCTTAATGTGAGTCGGTATTATCACCAATTTTTTAAAAAGCAAAAAAAGAAAAAAAAAATGTGGATACACAATCCAACAAATAAAATTTAAAAGTCCCTCGCTCGGGCGCCTGGGTGGCTCAGTTGGTTAAGTGACTGCCTTCGGCTCAGGTCATGATCCTGGAGTCCCTGGATTGAGTCCCGCATCGGGCTCCCTGCTCGGCAGGGAGTCTGCTTCTCCCTCTGACCCTCCCCCCTCTCATGTGCTCTCTCTCATTCTCTCTCTCTCAAATAAATAAATAAAATCTTTAAAAAAAATAAAAATAAAAAAAAATAAAAGTCCCTCACTCTACCATCTCCTAAGTATCCTCAGAGGATACTATTAAAAGTTTCTTTTATTTCCAGAAACTTCCTATTCAGATACAAAGATACGTAGAAGACACCCATTCGTTTTTAAAAGTCACAAATGGGTTCAGAGGTTTAGAAGATGCCATTTTTTCCCCTTAAATTAAAACAAACATGGGGCGCCTGGGTGGCTCAGTCGGTTAAGTGTCTGCCTTCCGCTCAGGTCATGATCCCTGGGTCCTGGGATCAAGTCCCGCATCGGGCTCCCTGCTCTGTGGGGAGTCTGCTTCTCCCTCTCCCACTCCCCCTGCTTGTGTTCCCTCTCTCGCTGTCTCTCTCTCTGTCAAATAAATAAGTAAAATCTTTAAGTAAATAAATAAATAATAGAACAAACTCCGACCCTGCCTCCCCAAAAAAGTTGCTATTTTTTTCCTCCATCAGTGATCAACTTCGGGTGCTAGGAAGCCATGGCCAACTTCCCAGCTGGCCATCTGGGAAGCAGAGCTGGGCCACGGGCCTATTCTCCAAAAAGGGGACCGGGAATCCCACCGACGGTGCGCCCCCGCCCGTCTGCTCGCCAGTCAGCGAGACGCTGCGGCCAGCGGCGGCGGGGGGCGGCACCGCACCAGTTCAAGATGGCAGCTCGGGCCGGGCCGCCCGGTGCTAGCCACGCACCTTTGCTGTCTCCGCTTCCCCACCTGAAGGATGACAGAGGTAAGGGTACCAAACGCGCAGGCTCATCGTGAGGGCTGAAGGAGAAAACGAGCCTAGGTAGAGCACCCACAGAAACATTCACTTAGCAAGCGCTCAGCCAACAGTATTACTTTCAGACAGCCTCGACGGCGACGCTTCCTAACCTGTTCGAGAGGCTGCAGCTGTCCCTTCAGGTGGTCAATCCTCTCCAGCAAGTTGTGCTCTCTCTTTTTCTGAAACTCCTCTAAGTGCAAAGCTGTGAACAGTCTGTGAACCAAGGATTTCACATTGTCCATCTCCGTAGCATGCTCCATACTCAGTTCCTCTGACAAAAGACACAAAGGACACGTAAGGCCGTCACCACACTTCTTCCTCCAGGCTCTCCGAGTCCCGGGAACCCCACCTGCGTGCCCGTGGCTGGCGGCCTGGGCGCTCTAAGTCCTAGGGAGGCATCTGGGATTGGCCTTTCTTCCTGTCTCGGGTGATTCGTCCCTCCCACAGCAACACAGTCTGGAATGATAAATTACTAGACAGTAGGCTTTAAATTCTTTGTTTTTTTGTCTTTTTTCTTTTGTACTAGGACTTCACTGTTTCTTTAAAAATCTTCATACAGGAAAAGGTTTCCATCTACCAGAATCCAGGTGCATGCCTCACCTTAGTTTGTTAACACTTCAGTTTGTGGGTGCATTTTGTTGTTGTTGCTTCAAGTTTTTATTTAAATTCTAGTTACTTAACATATAGTGTAATACTGGTTTCAGGAATAGAATTTAGTGATTTGTCACTTACATACAACACCCAGTGCTCATCACAGGTGCTCTCCTTATGGTCATTTTTATACTTGACTTCAACCTAAGATCCCCCCCCACCCCCAGACCCCAGCCATCTATCCAAAAATTACTTTAGGACGCACGGGGGACGGAAGCTGGTGTTCACACGTGTAAACGAAAGCATAATACACATTTGAAAAGCAATTAAAGTGTAAGTTCTTCTCAACAAGATGTAGAT
>NC_138370.1:96752252-96763792 GCF_054177405.1 Leptonychotes weddellii
CCGCAGCGCACACCTGCAGCCGCAGGAGGCTTAGGGCCCTGGAGTCAGGAGGCCAGTGAGGCTCCAGTGCTTCCAGTGCATGCCAGCAGGCCTCAAGTTATTTCCCTTCCATTTCCACCCACTGCCTTCAAGACTTGAGCGTGGGCTTTAATCCCTTCTACATTCTAAGCTACAGCTGCAATGAACAAGTGAGAAGTCGAAGTTCCCTTCTAGGCTTCTGAGATTTATAGAACAGTCAGAGAGCCCTTTGGTTTTGATGACAAATGTACTGCTATTTAAAAGGCCTAAAAAATAAAAAAATAAAATTAAAGGTCTACATATAGAAGAAAGGTACAGATGGGGCAGGATTCTGTCCCAAGCAGTGGAGCATATCCAGGACAAACAGAGCCAGACACTAAAGTGATAAGGATAGGCTTTAATCAGTAACCACTGCGGTGAGGAAGAGGATCCAGTGTGAACTGAGCTCAACTTCTATTTGTGCAGAGGTGGCTGGGCGTTTTCAGGGACGGAGGGGAACAGGGGCCTTAAGAAGGGGAAATCTACAAAAACTGGGTGTGAAGGCTGTTGGTTAACCAGACTAGGCCATTTGTGTTGTAAATGAGTACTTGGGCGGAAGAGAAACAGACAGAGGGCAGTATGCAAGTCAGAGCAAGGCAGCCGCCCCGCTGGGGGTGAGAGCAAGAATTCCCTCCCTCGATGTCGGCGGTTCTCAGGTCCTTGAGACGGCAGTTCTGGGTGGTAGAAGCAATACACTTCAAAGGCACAGAGAAAGGATTTATAATTGCAAGCTTTCCAAAGTAACTGCTAGAAGAGGGGGTTCACAGACCTATCTGCTTATCACCAGGCTTTCCCTGGACAAACAGTTCTCCTGACAGTGCTGCATTTCTCCAGGCAAGCATTTTAGGAGGGCTGTAGTCTAATCCTAGGGATAGGCCCTTGAGCTGGCAGGAGGGAGGTTGCAATTTAGTCCACGCGGACCTAAGGCTTATGTGACATGTTGGGGCTTGCAGGACAGTAACGTCAAGTAGAACAATGAGATGCCTTAAAAAAACATTTATTTCCACTTGTTTCCTCAAATACTCAACCCAGAGAAAGGAAGCAGAAGACCTTCCAGAGTATTGGGGACTCACTGAACATGAACTTTCTATCTTAACAGGGGTTTCCACTTCTGTATTTCTCAACTTCTACCATCCTTCTCTCTTAAATACTGCCCTGATTTTTAAGAAAAATTAACAGTAGAAGAAAGTTCACAGTTGTTGAAAGGACGGATTCATTTTAATTTCTCTATACTTGTTTGTGTTTGAAAATTCCATAAAACTTTCAAACACACAATTAAAATTTAAAAATATATTTTCTTCTTCAAGGGATCTTCAGAGAAATGGCTGACACCAATGCTGGGGTACAAGATCAGACTGGATCATCTAGTTATACCAGAAAGTAAGAAAAAGCTTGAAATAAAAATGGGGGCAAGTCACAAGATATGGGAGCTATGGTGTTCAACTGGACCCGCTATCATTAGTGGGAGCCCCCTTAAGTTCCTTGGGACTTACTCCCATTTCTCTGTGTTAGCCTTTATTCTTTTTTAATCTAAATCCCCTCCCCTCCCCTATTCCCTTCTCATTGGCACCTTCTGAGACTTCTTGGCTGATGCAGAATTGGGAGAATCTGGCTGCAATATGACTTTTCGATTCCAGCAGCCCTCCCACATTTACCAGTCAGCACTTAGCATCCTAACTATAAACAAGAGCCTGCCCTTATTTATCGATCTATTTATTAAGGCACAGACTTACTAATTCCTTCTTGCTGCATTCTACAGTCACAGCTTACTGGGAACAGAAGCCTCTGGAGCCAATACTGGCAGGAACACTTATACTTAACTGGGGATTTGCTGGAGGCTCAGTGTGGACCGGTTTGAGAAATAAAACACATTCATGAGTTTTACCTCCAGGAGCCCCACAGGTTCTCACAGTGAAGGTCAGAGATCACATAACCTGGTGCTTGGAGCAGGGAGAGGGGAAAAGTAACCATTCTGCATCAGCCCTGAGCATAACTTTCTCCACAGCAAGGAAACTACTTTACCAGAGGCTTCTCTGGCTTGGAAGAAGGGCAGTGAGCACACTCCAGCCCCCTCTAGTCTTCCTCTCTCACATAGGGGAAGGAAAAATAAAAAGGCTAAGAAACTCTTCTGAAAGTTGCAGCCCAGGAATTCTGGCCCAATACAACACCCGAGATTCAATCGTAGGTTTATAAAATGCTTCTTCCCCACCCCCAAGACCTTACCACCACATCAACAGGGCCGTAGTTCTGTGCAAGACGCAGACTCCAAGAAAGAATTTCTAGGGAAACTCAGAGACAACAGGCAAGACAAAAACAGAGACACTAGAAGAAATTCAAGTCTCTAATACCTGCAGCTACAGCAAACAGCCTCTTAGCTGGATACACATAAAACCTCACATTAAACACCTACTTGTTTCAGTTTCTACTATCTAACACATCATGCCCAACTTTGAACAAAAAATTATGCAGCAAGGGAAAAAGCACAAGAAGGCATATCATATTCAAACTGCAGAAAGTCAAAGATAAAGAAAAAACCTTGAAAGAAACCAGAAGAAAGAATGCCTCACCTACCAAAGAGCACAGATGAAAATTACACCTGACCCCTCCGGAAAACAACACCAGCAAGGAGGAGACAGAGGGAAAACTCAGCCTCGAGAGCGATAAAAGAAATTTTCAACTTCCTGTCTTGGGCCCTATACTTTACCATTTACCAAGGTCAAAATGACTTGGCAAAACCTCAAAGCAGGGTCTACTTCTGCCCTCACACATACTGTACATCTGCTTTGTTAAAGAAAACAACCCCAGGGGCACCTGGGTGGCTCAGTCAGTTAAGCATCTGCCTTGGGCTCAGGTCATGATCCCGGGGTCCTGGGATCGAGCCCCGCATCGGGCTCCCTGCTCGAGGGAAGCCTGCTTCTCCCTCTCCCTCCCGCTCCCCCTGCTTGTGCTCGCTCGCTGTCAAATAAATAAAATCTTAAAAAAAAAAGGAAAACCACCCCAAAAGACCATTCTGAACAAAATTAAAAGGAAGAAACTTCCCTGGTTCCCATAGGATTAAAGTCCAACAGCTCTGAATATACTAGAAACTTAAGGTCGGCAACTTTCTGAAATGTCCTTTGTCTAACAACTTGTAACTTTTTATGCAAAAAATGTAAACAACCTGGGCACCTGGGTGGCTCAGTCGTTAAGCGGCTGCCTTCAGCTCAGGTCATGATCCCAGGGTCCCGGGATCGAGCCCCACATCGGGCTCCCTGCTCAGCGGGAAGCCTGCTTCTCCCTCTCCCATTCCCCCTGCTTGTGTTCCCTCTACCGCTGTCTCTGTCTCTGTCAAATAAATAAATAAAATCTTTAAAAAAAAAAAAAAATGTAAATAACCTGCACCAACCGTTCCTTTGACAGAGCACCCTCTGCTTTGTGAAGACTGCGTATCCTGGCAGCTGTCCTAACCTGGAACCCCATAAAATTCTCTTCCTTTTAGAAATTATAGAAGGTGCGTTCATTTTATGTCAACATGGAAAAAAAAAAAAAAGCCCACAAACCTAGAATTCTGTATCCCACCAAAGTATCCTTCAAAAGTGGAGAAATGAAGACTTTCTCAAAACAAAAGTTGGAGAACTTGCTGCCAGTAGCCCTGCCTTGTGAGAAGTGTTAAAAGTGAAGGGAGGAGGGCGTCTGGGTGGCTCAGTTGGTTAAGCGACTGCCTTCGGCTCAGGTCATGATCCTGGAGTCCTGGGATCAAGTCCCACCATCGGGCTCCCTGCTCAGCGAGGAGCCTGCTTCTCCCTCTGACCCTCCCCCCTCTCATGTACTCTCTCTCATTCTTGCTCTCTCAAATAAATAAAATAAATCTTTAAAAAAAAAAAAAGTGAAGGGAGGACAATGATGCAAGGTCAGAAACCTAGATCTACATAAATAAAGGAATTCTACGTTAAAGAAGGAATAAGGGAAGACAAAATTAAAACATATTTTTCCTTTCACTTATTAATTGATGTAACAACAGTCTGTTCAAAATAATAGCAGCAAAAATTGTATTCAATGCTTATAGCTTATATATGAGTGAAATGAATGATAAGGGATGGGAAGAAAGAATTAGAAATACATGGTTATTTTGGGTGCCTGGGTGGCTCAGTCATTGAGCATCTATCTGCCTTTGGCTCAGGTCATGGTCCCAGGGTCCTGGGATCGAGCCATGCATCCGGCTCCCTGCTCCACGGGAAGCCTGCTTCTCCCTCAACCACTCCCCCTGCTTGTGTTCCCTCTCTCACTGTGTTTGTCTCTGTCAAATAAATAAATAAAATCTTAAAAAAAAAAAAAAGGAAAAGAAATACATGGTTATTTCAAGGTACTTGCAATGCCTGTGAAATAGTCTGGTGTTATTTAAAAGTGGATTTGGAGGTGCCTGGCTGGCTCAGTTGGTAATGCGTGCAATTCTTGGTCTCAGGGTTGTAAGTTCGAGGCCCACAGTGGGTGTAGAGATTACTTAAAATCTTTAGGGGTGTCTACGTGGCTCAGTTGGTTATATTGGCTCGGGTCTTGATCTCAGGGTTCTGAGTTCAAGCCCCAAACTGAGTTCAAGCCATGCCCAGCATGGAGCCTACTTAGGAAAAAAAAAAAAAGAAAAAGAACTTTAAAAAAAAAAGTGAATTTGGGTTAATTGTAAATGTATATGGCAAAATCTAGGGCAATCACTAAAAAAAGTAAAATTTAAAAGTATCACTGATATGATACAATAGAAAATGGAATCATAAAATGCTCCATTAAAACCACAAAAGGCAGGGGCGCCTGGGTAGTCCAGGTTGTGATCTTGGGGTCTTGGGATTGAGCCCCATGTTGGGCTCCCTGCTCAGCAGGGAGTCTGCTTTTCCCTCTCCCTCTGCCCCTCCCCCTGCTCATGTGCATGCACACTCTAATAAATAAAATCTTTAAAAAAAAAAAACAACACAAAACGCATTCAAAGACTAGGAGACAAAATTAGAAACAAAGGGGCAAGAAATAGAAGTAACAAATATGATAGATACTAATCAGACTACAGCAACAATCACTTTAAGATATCAATGGTCTAAAAACACCAATTAAAAGACAGATTAGACTGGATTAAAAAACAAGGCCCAACTACAGGTTGTCTACAAGAAATCCTCTTT
Source organism: Leptonychotes weddellii (assembly GCF_054177405.1). Lineage (NCBI taxonomy): Eukaryota > Metazoa > Chordata > Mammalia > Carnivora > Phocidae > Leptonychotes > Leptonychotes weddellii. Next base: position 96,757,451 of record NC_138370.1, read on the forward strand.
ATTTTTTATTTTTTAATTGTTATGTTAATCACCATACATTACATCATTAGTTTTTGATGTAGTGTTCCATGATTCATTGTTTGCATATTACACCCAGTGCTCAATTCAGTACGTGCCCTCTTTAATACCCATCACCAGGCTAACCCGTCCCTCCACCTTCTCCCCTCTAGAACTCTCAGTTTGTTTCTCAGAGTCCATAGTCTCTCATGGTTTGTCTCCCCCTCCGATTTCCCCCCCTTCATTTAAGAAATCCTCTTTAAAGACATACATAGATGAAAAGGAAAGGGAGGGAGGAAGATATACCATGCTAACACTAATCAAAAACAAGCTGGAAAAAAAGTTATAACTATATATGGATGGATACTAACTAGACTTACTGTGGTGATCATTTTGCAATATATACAAATATTAAATTATGTTGTATATCTGAAACTAATATTATAGTTTATATATATCTAAATGAAAAAGAAAGCTGGAATAATTATATTAATTTCAAACACAGCAGACTTCAGAGTAAGGAAAGTTATCATGGATAAAGAAGGGCATTACATAATTACATAAAGGAGTCAATTCTCCAAGAAAACACAGTAACTCTTAATGTGTATGTAACTAACAACAAAGTGTCAAAACATGAGAGGCAAAACTGATAGAACTGCAAGGAGGAAGAAATAAATCCAGTAATAGCTGGAGACTTCAATACCTCTCTATCAGATATGGAGAGACCTAGCCAGCAAAAAAATCATTAAGGACATAGCTAAACTCAACAGTACCATCAATCATCTAGACAGAATTAACCTCAATAGACTATTTCTTTTTTTTTTTTTTTTTTAAGATTTTTTATTTATTTATTTGAGAGAGAGAGAATGAGAGACAGAGAGCATGAGAGGGAGGAGGGTCAGAGGGAGAAGCAGACTCCCTGCCAAGCAGGGAGCCCGATGCGGGACTCGATCCCGGGACTCCAGGATCATGACCTGAGCCGAAGGCAGTCGCTTAACCAACTGAGCCACCCAGGTGCCCCCCTCAATAGACTATTTCATCCAACAACCGATAATACACATTCTTCTCAAGCTTACATGGAACATTCACCAAGATAAACATCACTTGGGGCCACATTCAAACAAATGCAAAATATAAATCATACAATGATGCCCTCAGACCACAATGGAATTTAAGTAGAAATCAAAAAGAGGGCTGGAAAATCGCAAAATATTTGGCAATTAAACAACACACTTCTAAATAACATATGGGTCAAATAAGCGATCAAGAAAAGTTATACAATATTCTGAACTACATGAAAATGAAAACACAACTTATCAAAACCTGTAGGATGAAACAAAGCAGTGCTCAGAGGGAAATTTATAGCATTGAATGCATACATTAGAAAAGAAGAAACATCTAAAATCAATAAGTTTCCACTGTAGGAAACTAGAAAAAGAGGAGCAAATTAAATTCAACATAAGCAGAAGAAAAGAAATAAAAGAGCAGAAACCAATGAAATTGAGGTGTGCCTAGCTGGCTCAGTCGGAAGAGCATGCAACTCTTGATCTTGGGGTTGTGTTCGAGCCCCATGTCGGGTGTAGAGATTACTTAAGAATAAAATCTTAAAACAAACAAACAAAAAAATCAGTGAAACTGAGAACAGAAAGTCAATAAAGAAAATCAATGAGACCAAAAGCTAGTTCTTCGAAGAGATCAATAAAATTGATAAACCCCTAGCCAGGACAAGAAAAAAAAGAGAAGACAAATGATTAATATCAGTTTATACATACTAACATCATTATAAATCCCATGAACATTAAAAGGATAATAAAGGATGTGATGAATAACTCCATGCTTACAAATTTAATAACCCACATCTTTTCTTTGAAAAGACACACTGGCAGAACACACACAAGAAAAAATAGACAATATGAATAGGCCTTATCTATTTAAAAAATTGAATCAATAATTAATAACCTTCCAAAATGGAAAGCACTAGGCCCCAATGGGTTCATGGTGAATTCTACTCAACATATAAGAAATTATACCAGTTCTCTACAGTCCCTTCCAGAAGACAGATGCAGAGGGAATAATTCCTAACTCATTCTATGAGGCATTACCCTAACGCAAAAATCAGACAAAGACGTTATAGAAAAAGAAAATTAAAGACCAATATCTCCCATGAACAAGGATGCAAAAATCCTCAACAAAATATTAGCAAACTGAATCCAACAATGTATAAAAACAATTACGCACCACGACCAAGTGGGATTTATTACAGATATGGAAGGTTGGTTCAACTTTCCAAAGTCAATTAATGCAATCCATTACAACAACAAGCTAAAGAAGAAAAATCATGTGATCATACCAAGAAATGCAGAAAAGCATTTGACAAGATCCAATACCTATTCATGATGACAACCCTCAGCAAAATAGGAATGGAGGGGAACTTCCTCAACTTGATAAAAACATCTACCATCATATTTAATGGTGAGAAACTTGAAGCTTTCCTGCCAAGACCAGGGCTTCATTAAAATTAAAACCTCTGCTCTACAAAAGACAATGCCAAGAGAATGAGAAAACAAGCTACAGATTGGGAAAAAAATATTTGCAAAGGAGAGATCTGATATGAACTGTTACCTAAAATACGCAAAACAGGGGCGCCTGGGTGGCTCAGTTGGTTAAGCGACTGCCTTCGGCTCAGGTCATGATCCCTGGGTCCTGGGATCAAGTCCCTCATCAGTCTTCCTGCTCCGCAGTGGGGCCTACTTCTCCCTCCCCCACTCCCCCTGCTTGTGTTCCTGCTCTCGCTGTCTGTCAAATAAATAAATAAATAAAATCTTTAAAATAAAATAAAATATGCAAAACAATCTTATATCAACAATTAAAAAAAATGGACAACCTGCTTAAAAAAATGGGCCAAAGACTTGAACAGACACCTCACCAAAGAATGCAGTAAGCATCTGAAGTCATATGCCATTAAGCAAGTACAAGTTAAAAAAATAAGCTATTACACACCTATTAGAATGGCCAAAATCCCAAACACTGACAAGGCTAAAAGCTGTCAAGGACGTGGAGCAGCAGAAACTCTCACTCACTGCTGATGGGCGTGCAAAATGGTACAGCCACTTTGGAAGACAGTTTGCCAGTTTCTTACAAAACTAAACATACTCTTAACATACAATCCAGCAATCATGCTCCTTGGCATTTACCCAAACGCACCAAAAACTTATGTCTACACAAAAACCTACAAATGCCTCATACTATATGATACCAACTACATAACATTCTGAAAAAGGCAAAACTATGGAGACAGTAAACAGATTAGTGGTTGCCAGTGGTTGGGGGGGTGGAAGGGATCAGGCAGATCACAGAAGACTTTTGGGTAGTGGAATTACTCTGCATGATACTACAATGGTGGATATATGTCATTATACATTTATCAAAACCCAAGAGTGAACTCTGAGTAATAATGAAGGGCCAGCATAGGTTCACGGATCGTAACAAATGTACCACTCTGGTGCCCGACAGTGGGGGAGGCTATGGGGCGGGGGACAGAGAGTACATGGGAACTGTATACTATCTGCTCAATCTTACTATGAACCTACTAAAACTACTCTAAAAAAATCAAGTCTATTTTTGAAAAAAGAGTTAAGTGCTACAGGATACACACTTGGAGTCATGATTTTCAGGCCCACTTCTTCTTAACCCAATAATGTCAGGTTAAGCATTCAAGATCTTAAATGAAATCTTAAAAGTGTAAAAGAAGTATACGACACTAAAAAGTCCTGCTGGGCAACTGCTACTGATCATTCATACCCCTGCTAGAAAAGCTTAAACATCGGTTCTCCAAAGCCTTCTTGGTCATTTGGTTAATTAAGAAGGTTCTTAAGCTTGTTCCCTGTAAAATCCCACAACTTAGGGGAAATGTTAAGATAGTTACATAGCTGTGTCTCTTACCTTTCTCGGGGCACTGTACATCATATGTTATTTTGTTAATGACAAGCTTAAAATCATTCATTAGCAAAATTTCCATTAAGGTCGAAGCTGGAATTTCACTGCCATCTGAGAGAAAAAACATCATGTGAAAATATGTCCTTGTTTTAGACAGTAAAAACCATTTTTCCAACAGATAGAAAAATATTTACTAACTCGGGTCTTTACAATACAGGAGTGGACACTTTCATTTTGGGGGGGGGGCTCTCCAATACCCAATACTGTTCCCACAGTGAGGAATCCTTCCTTCCTGCTCTGCCTCCCATTACACTGGACCAAACAGAGCACGCAGGTGCTCCCTCTCCACACTCTGTCAGCTGGGCTGGGATCTAGGCAGATGTTCCTGGCAGGACTCTATCTACACAAGGTCACGCAAAGCTTCAGGGGACATGGGAACTCTTCACAGCAAGGCCAGAGCAGTGGAGGTGACACTTTGGGGCGGGAGGAGGAGGTGCGGGTATCAGCAACAAAGCCCATCAGGTAGATCCCAGGCTAACGTGGTCTTTGCTCATGTCCTCCCTCGGTTCCTGCCTTCTGAGCCTGGCTTTCTGTCAATTCCAATCTCCAGAGCCTACTGACATACTCCGTTGCTCAGCCAGAGTCCTTATTTGCTGCTGAGAGCTAAGCCCCTGACTGGTATGTGTAGGGCACACAGATAGTAACATTTAAAAGCCTTTTAATTATTAGAGGTGACTGATTTGTTCAAACTTGGTAGCCAAACAGCACCACCAACCACGACCACACAGGACTCCCTACTGTTCTAGCTGGGGAAAGGTGAAGAGAGGCGAATCTTCCAGGAGCTGGGGGCGGCAGGGACTGTAATAAACGTAATTAAACCCAAGGAGTCAGTCTGCATGTGTGTGGTTTTTATGGAGGTCGTAAATGGTAGGAGAGATTCTAATAGTAATTTCAAATATCCTAGGAACAATTCAAGGAAAAAGGAAAAAAAAAAAACCTCCTGGAAAATTTTAACCTCCGTGTGCTTTGCACAGTCTCTCAGATAGCCTGGTTTTTTATTTTGGAACTAAACTTTAATGGAACCCAGGTGTTGAGAAAGCAAACTATTTGAACAATAAGCAGAACACTGGCGGTGGGGGAGCGGGGGGGAGTTTCTCTATCATTCTCCCTTTAGAACAGTCCACAGAGAAGCGATATAAAGTCCAGGATGGTATGTTCACGCAGCCTGGCATTTGCCAGGCTACATCCAACCACAGCTACTGCAGCTACATTAATATGCATGACAGCAGTAATGCTGCCAGTAAAATCAGGAAGAACCTGGTTGTCTGCCTGCTGTCTGGCTCTCTGTAGTTCTTTTGTTCCAGAAGGCAGCGAGTCAAGTCTGCACCTGGGTCTGTTCCTCGAATTTGGCTGTTTGGGTTCCTGTTCATCAGTTGGGGTGACATCATTTTCCCAGGAATTGCCAAATAATTCAACCCACACTATGGGCAAAACTGTGACAAGCTTAGAACACTCTTTTCAAGCCCAAATTAAAGGCAGGCAAATTCCGCCCACAGAACCTCTCTTTTTAAAGATCGGCAACACACCAATCATTTTATATGACTTTGCAAGTGTCATTTAAAAATTTACATTTAAATGACTTCAAACCTACTCCTTAAAATAGGGCTATAAAAAGCAATCACCTGGGTACGATTTCTCAGTCGAAGTACTACATTATCCTTTATACTAATACAGGAACAGCAGGAAATGGACATGAAACACTCTTTGAGGAGCTAATGATAGAGTCTTGAATTCTTCACCAATTCTTGGGTAAGTACTGATTTAAACCCCAATAAAGTGTTTTCACTCAGTCTAAAGAGCCCTTTTTCTCTAAGATTTCTAGTCTTTTCCTTTGTGCTTTATGTTTTAAAGCTACTCAGATTTTTAGAAACAAGCAGGGTCCATGTCAATCACCGCTTTAACCTCGTTTGTTTCATTCACTTAAGGGGCACTTACTGAGTCCACACCACCAGGCAAGGACTGTGCTCAGTGCCCTCCCCCCAGCCCAGGCACACGGGCTGGCAGCCAGTTGCCGGCTCTTAGAAGCTTAGGAAGGCAGGTGCTGGCCCAGGGCAGAAGGCCCACGGGCGTTCAGTGCTCCTGGGACTGTTCAGTCTAGTTCAGAGATGAAGTGCTAGGCCACTGTGGCCACAGGACTAAAACCTTCTTCTCGGATCCTGGTTTTGTCAGGAAAAAAGGTCCCCTTCCAGTTAAATTCAAAGTCCTTACCACAACTTACAGTAAAGTTTTCCTGACCTGTCCCTCCCATCCTACTTCACCCAGCTGCCTCCTTTGCAGCCACAGTGGCTGGGCTCCCACAGCTGGGCCTCTGCCAGGAGCGCCCTCCCATCGACACAGCTCCCCCTTCTC
>NC_138370.1:96763892-96774483 GCF_054177405.1 Leptonychotes weddellii
CCCCATTCTGAAAGCACCTCCTCCCACAGCACCCACACTCCCACTCTGCAAGCATCTCTCCCTACACCGTGGTCCCCCACAGCACACTCCCAGACTCTGTGAGCGTCTCCCCGCCCCCGCCACACTCCCCAACACCACACTCCCCACTCTGTGAGCACCTCCCACCACACAACACACCCCCAACTCCAGAGCATCTCCCCCCACACCACATAAACACCCACTCCGCAGGCACCTCCCCAGCACCACAGCCCCCACTCTTTTTCTCTGTAATATTTATTATCTAACATACTACATATTTTCTTCACCTTTTTCTTCTTTTAGAAGATAACCTCAAAAAGAGCAGGACTTTTTTTTACCTCTACTGTTCTTTGCTCTGCCTCTGGCACCTAGAACAGTGCCTGGAATATGTTAGATGCTCAATTTGTTGAGTAATTCTTTTTTTTTAATTTAAATTCAATTAACTTATAGTGTATTATTAGTTTCAGAGAGAGTGTTTAGTGATTCATCAGTCTTACATAACACCCAGTGCTCATTACATCACATGCCCTCCCCAATGTCCAACACCCAATTACCCCAACCCCCCACCCTCCAGCAACCCTCAGTTTGTTTCCTAGAGTTAGGAGTCTCTTTATGGTTTGTCTCCCTCTCTGATTCTGTCTTATTTTTCTGTCCCTTCCCTTATGATCCTCTGTTTTGTTTCTTAAATTCCACATGTGAGTGAGATCGTATGATAACTATCTTTCTCTGACTTATTTCGCTCAGCATGAGACCCTCTAGTAAATAAATTCTTAATCTCTATTTTTCCAACTTCTATATCTACCCCTTATTTGGTTCTGAACTTGGACAGGGAAGAAGAAGGTTTATTTCCTTTTCAAAACTGAAACAGTAATCACTAATGCTTCAATAAGTTTATTCTAAGCATGTCATACTACAATAAAATAAAATTGCAAATTTGGTCATTTATCTCTTTTTGTAGCCTCTACGTTGGGCTAAAGAATTCTTTATTCTATTGTAGGGGCAGTAGGTCCAAGAACCACTTCAGACCATGAGGACATAAAAGCTAGATCCCAAAACTTGAAATGTCTAGTGATTAACCACCTCTACTGGTATTAAAAAATATATATATTCTTCCTGAAAACAATCCATCAAAAAACATACAAGACCATGATTGCTTTATAATAAAGATTAGTGAACTATTTATGTAATTATTCACTAGCTATTTTAATCATTAAAACTGCATTTTGTTTTCTAATTATTCAAACTGTGCTGAAAATTACATGCTAATGACTGTCATTAAAATATTCTCAGAAAAAAATTGGGGGTTAAGTTTATGAAATAAGTAACTGAAATTTACATTAAACTTATTCCACTAATTCTTTATTTAATAGTTAATTTTTTTCATATTACTGATATACAAAAATGGAGGACACAGTAAAGGCCAACCATTTATTATATAATGAATTAAAGAATCAACTGTATAGAATAAAAACAAAAAAATGTTCAAAAAAAGACAAGTGGAGGGGCGCCTGGGTGGCTCAGTTGTTGAGCGTCTGCCTTCGGCTCAGGTCATGATTCCAGGTCCTGGGATCGAGCCCCGCATCGGGCTCCCTGCTCCGCGGGAGGCCTGCTTCTCCCTCTCCCACTCCCCCTGCTTGTGTTCCCTCTCTTGCTGTGTCCCTCTCTGTCAAATAAATAGGTGGAATCTTTAAAAAAAAAAAAAAAAAGACAAGTGGAAAATATATATATATATATATACCTGCTGTGAAGATGGCTGCAGTTTTGACACCTTTATCTTCATTCTGCAGGTCCTGAAGGAAGGAGCCAACTGTTGATGACATTGGTTTGACCACAAATTGACAGCGCTCTTTTCTGGATGGCAAAGTGAGTGTTATCAAGGGAAGGCCGTGTCTATAATTAACTGTTATTTCTGTCGAGGTAAAAAAAAGTAGGAATACAGGAATAGATAAAATTTAGTTTTTAAAAGGCAACTTTAAAATACAAGATTCCATAAAGAACGCTGAAATATGGAATTCATGACCCTCTGAACTCCTGTAACAGTGCCTTCGTTACACTACAAGTTACCTATTCTCTACCACTCTATAACATTTCATTAAGCACGTGTCACACTTTATTATATTATCTGCTTAGAGTCTTCCCAGGTGAAGAGTTAAGTTCTGGAAGGCAGAAACTGCTTCTAATTCATCTATAACTCATCTGTTGCTGGGGTGGGAGTTTGCCAAAAGACATCAGAGATATTATGACCGCAGAAAAGGGAGGAAGTGAACTGGGGGAGGGAGGCGGGGCGGGGGGGGGGAGAATGGAGGGGCACAAGAAGAGTCCATTTTGCTCAAAACCCCTACTTCTCCTTTTATTTGGAAGAATGGAAATACATCAGCATAGGAATCTAAGAAGTGATAAGGAAGCTTACCATCAGGGGGCACCACTGTACTATAAAGATGTGATGGATAGTATTTTAGGTTTCCACACAGCTTCACACACAAAACCTGTAAGAAAAATTTCTTCTTTTAGAAAAAGTGGGAAAGTTGAAATAAGTGTCTTTACCAGAAGATTTTTTTAAACTTACAAGACAAGCATGATAAACACTTCAGCTTCCCACACATACCCAGATAAGCCCTTAGAGAAGCTCACCAAACCTTTCTGACGGCTTTGTTGTCCCATATGGTAGGCACTAGCCACACGTGACTATTAAAATTAAAATTAACACTAATAATTCAGTTTCTCAGTCACCTTCACCACCTTTCAAGTGCTTGATAGCTCCGCGTGCCTAGTGGCTACCACGTTAGCACAGAAAGGGAACATTTCCATCATCACAGAAAGTTCATCAGAGAGCATTGCTGGGCTTAAAACATCTAAAATGGCTACTTGACTATGGGACATGTTTTAGAGTTGTGTTGGTGTTTGGTTGACAGTTGTGCTGGTGCTAAGGAAGGCCAGATGACATCATGGCGCACTAGGGCACAGAGACGCTGTGGTCCCTGAAAGAAAGACCCGAAAAACTGGGTCATAGGTCTTTGGTACTCAAAAGAACCTGTAACAGAGGAAAAAGTACCACAGCCACAATATCCAGGGTTTTTTTCTTTTTTAGTAGGCTCTACATCCAGCATAGAGCCGAACACGGGGCTTGAACTCATGACCCTGAGATCAAGCCCTCAGCTGAGATCAAGAGTTGAGATGCTTAGCTGACTGAGCCACCCAGGTGCCCCAACATCCAGTGTTTTTTAATGTATCATCTTGCAAAGGGTTATTTGCATTAACAAGTTTGCCAAGAATTATGCAATGAGGAATTATTTTTCAATTTTTTTTTTAAAGATTTTTATTTATTTATTTGAGACAGAGAGAATGAGAGAGAGAGAGCACATGAGAGGGGGAGGGTCAGAGGCAGAAGCAGGCTCCCTGCCGAGCAGGGAGCCCGATGCGGGATTCGATCCAGGGACTCCAGGATCATGACCTGAGCCGAAGGCAGTCGCTTAACCAACTGAGCCACCCAGGCGCCCTATTTTTCTAATTTTTAAGATTTTTAAGTAATCTCCACACCCAACATGGGGCTTGAACTCACAACCCTGAGGATAAGAGTTGCATGCTCCACTGAGCCAGCCAGGCGCCCCAAGAATTCTTTTCTAAATTATATTTTTCAAGTTTTCATTTATGCAAGGGTGCACTATTAAAATAGATCAAAAAGTTAAAAATGTGCTCGCTGCTATGAAAAATGAAAACAATGACAATGACTCAAATGATGTTCCATTATGCTCAAAATCAAAACAATGTTATCAATAAGTTAAACAAAACATTCAGATACATATTTCTAGTATTACACACAACATGGGCTATTAGTTACAATAAAATTATCATGTCACGTTAATTTATTAAGGCTGTTCATTTGAGTTTTATTTCTAAAAATAACTCACTACTAAGATGAAAAGGAAGAAAACCCTGACTATTTCTTAAGATAGATGTAGCTCTCAGAGAATAAAGATATGCAGAAGTTTTCCAAGTTTGGATATGGACAGTACAATACTGTTTTTTTTTTTTCCTACCACTTTTAGTTAAACTACAAGAAACTGAGAAAAACATATCCACTGGAAAACACGTCAGAATTCTCTACCGAAATACTTCTTTAAAAATATTTAATGACATAAACGATTCTCTATGTATAAAAGTCAAATATGTAAATTTGACTTTCTTTCTCTATGTAAAAAAGTCGTAGGGTGTAAAAGTTAAAGCCCTCCCCTTCACTTCTGCACCATCCCACAACCTCCCCCAGAGATAATCACTGTTAGTGGTGACAAAGACTCTCTCCTTAACTAAACTTTACTCTGGCTCCTCGAAGCCAGACTGAGCCCCATCCTTGGGTGTGTCCTCTAAGAGCCCCTTTTAGCAAGAATCCAGTCAGTTTAGCCAGAATCCTCCACCCTCGATATCCAATCAAATTCCTCATTCTCCACAATCCCCCACATATATAGGTATTACCTGATAATCCTAGTCTGCCTTCAGCAAGAATCCTGGTAGGTCAGTTTAGCAAACAATTACCCTACCCTCTTAGTAATTTTCCATCCACCACCCCCACCCCACCCTGCCCTTTGATATAAATCCCCATTTTTCCTTGTTGTATTTGGAGTCGAGCCCTATCTCTCTCCCCACTGCAAAACCCCACTGTCATAGTTCCCCTGAATAAAGTCTACCTTTACGAATGCCATGATTCATTTTTTACAGTGGTTAGGTATGTCTCCTTCCAGGCTCTTTTCTCTATATTACCACTTTTACATACTAGCTAAATTCTATGGCAGAGTCTATATAAAGCTAGGCAGCTTATGAGTCAGGTTCCTAGATGCCAATGGTAATTCCCGATCAGGAAGTATTTATCATTTAAGGTGCTGATGAAATTTCTGGTCTACTACTGAGGAATTCATTTTAGAGGTAACCACCTGACAACCAGGAAATTCTGAAAGGTAGAGTAGCCAGAGAAAACTATCCAAGCTTTCTCAAGCATTCGCATGCCTCTAAGAATCACCTGAATACTACAATACCATCTACTGTTACGTAGATAGGGCTTGCTAAAAACACGGATTCCTGGACTCCACGCTGAGATTTTTGATCTAGTAGGTCTGAGGTAGGGTGTGAGAATCTGCATTTTTAAAAAGCCCCAGGGTTATTACCGAAGTTACAGGTGGCGTTGGTGGTATAGTGGTGAGCAGAGCTGCCTTCCGAAGTTACAGGTGTGAGGATCATACTCTGAGTAGCTGGGCTCTAGAGGACCCTCAATGACCTTCAGGGCACTATGCTAAATTTCTGCACAGAACCATTTTGATGCATGATACTCATGAAAGCCCCTTCTTTATTTACTTCTGCCTAACCAATCCTGTCATTCCCTCAAGGTCTAGCTCAAAAGCCATTTCTTCTTTAAGTCTCCCTGCAAGGTCATGATGGTCACAGTGGAAAGAACACAGGCTTTGCAAGCAGAACAAGTTGGAATCCAGCTTCAAGATATACCAGCTCGCTTGATCTTTGACAGGCAGACTGTTCAGGAAGATAGGGGTTGTGAGAACAAGGAGGAGACAGCTATATTAGAAGATGACAAAAGGGAAAATATCATTATCATAGGAGAGGTCTGTTTCAGCTTCAAAGTAAAAGGGAGGCAGGTGTTAGGAGAAAGAAGATGTGTAACAAGCATGTGTTGGGGCGAATTAACAAGACCAGACTGCTTCTAAAGTTCTGCCATATTTTCGATTAAATATCTTTCTTATTGTTAATAAAATCAAGATGCAGTTTCTTTTTTTAATTTTTTTTAAAGATTTTATTTTTATTTGAGAGAGAGAGAGAGAGTGTACAAGACAGGGAGAGAGGCAGAGGGAGAGGGAGAAGCAGACTCCCTGTTGAGCAGGGAGCCAGATGTGGGGCTCGATCCCACTACCCTGAGACCATGACCTGCGTGGAAGGCAGACGCTTAACGGACTAAGCCACCCAGGCGTCCCAAGATGCAGTTTCCATTCAAAATGGTGTTATAAATTCACACTTAAGGGACCCTCTCTGCTCCATTAAAAAACAACATATGTATCTCACTGTACCAAAAGCAAGAGAGAGACACAATGTCATAAGCAAGGCTCAAGTGGAAAGTCTGCTAGGTTCTGGGTCCTGCAGAAAAAAATTTTTCAATAGAAAAATATATATTGTCTATATAGCACACTTTTTCAAGTTAACACATTCTAGCTCTTTACACTGGTTTGGAGCCATTCTGCAACCATCTAAACTGTAGGTAATGGATAGGTATGTAAATTTTGTCCAATCTGGTAGTGATCCAACTGACTCACAGGCACACCCCCAACCAGTTTTATCTCTAATTGAAATTCACCTTAAAATTCTTTTCTCCATATAAATGTGTACAATTTTCATTTCTCCTTTTGGCTGGATATAACATCTGCCTGGCTTCTTTACATTATAAGAGTAAAATAAATTCTTTAATATTAGGTGTTCATTTTTATAACTCTATGAGTCATATTTTTACCTCTTTTTCTGAAAATGATAAGAAGTAACTGAAAGTTTGACCCTTTTAGCCTTCCACTGATGTGATGACTTGATCTGTGATATCTCCAATATCACTGCAACATTCCAGGACAGGGACCCTAAGGTGGCAATTTAAGAATCGGGGATTCTGGGCTCTGGCCACGGGATCCCAGTTGAAAGCAACAGAAAATTACTAGCCAGAAGCTGGTGAGTACAGAATGAAAGATAAACTTGTAGAGTCTGTAATCCGAAATTCTAATATATGAGAAATTAAATACTAAGAAGGAACCAATAAATTTTGAAGATTAATTCCATTTAGGGAAAATAAAAATAAGAGTCATTCAAAACTGACTTTAATATAAATTATATTTAGGGTCTTCAAAGAGATAAAAGGGAGAATGAGCTTCTAGAAAATCAACAAAAAATTATAAGAAAACGAGTAGAAACAAAAAACTATGACCAACTAATTAGGATATCTGGAAATAGAAAAAAAAAAATCTATGTATGTGTAAGAAAGCCAGCTTAATGGATTAGATAAATCTAGACCGGATAAAGTCAATAGAAAAGAAAACTAATGAACTAGGCAATATTTCACCCAGGTATGACACAAAAATATACAGAAACCTTGAAGAGGAATTAATTCTCACACATTACTGGCAAGCATATAAAATGGTACAACCATTCTGGAAAACTTCTGGCAGTTTCTTATAAAGTTAAACACACACTTCCCATGTGACCCAATGATTCCACTCCTAGTTTTTCACCCTAGAGAAATGAAAGCTTTACCTTCACACAACTTGTACAAATGCTATTTCCTTTCCGCCCACAAGTGTGCATGCTCCCTGGGAGTAGGGAAGGAGCTGGTCTGGTTCACTGCTGTACCCCAGCACCTGACACACAATATAGGGGCTCAATAAATATATGTTAAATAAATGTAGGAGTATCTTCGAGGTTTATGCCAGCCTTTCTTCAGAGAGATATGCTCTTGTAATCGTAGTCCACTGAGAACAGATCATTAATGTTTTATAAGCATTTACCTACCTCAAAAACTTTTCATAAACAAAATAATTTTAAATGCCCCATAACCACTTATCCTACAGATGTACCAGAATTTACTATTTACCTATTGTTGGACATTTCCATTTTTATACACCACTTCTATACATTTTTCCTCATCGGAAAGGAATGCATGCTCATTTTAGAAAATCTACACATCACAGACTCACAGAACGAAAAGTCATCAATAAAACCATCACCTAGAATTACCACAGTTAACACTGATGTATACCTTCCAGGTTATTTTCTATGTATTATATTCAATTTTTCACCATTACAGCTAAACTGATTCTAAACATCTTCGCACATAAATCTTTCTTTGCATTTTTTTCCTTCAGAGTAGATTGCAGGATGATTAGATCATAAAGCAGTATGATAATGTATTATCAAGCTTCTTGTTGGGCATATTTTCTTTGCTTCATATTGTTTATTCAGTACAACTCCAGATTAATAGTAGTCTGAACCCAAACAAGCAAATCTTCATAAAGCTCAGAATCAAACAGTAACAGACACATCTGGGCATCCCTGGAGGAACCAGTTTCCTGCTGGAGGCTCACCAGATGTCCTCACTGCGACAGCCCACTGGTACCTCAACCTCAATACCTCCTGAACCGAGCTTCCTTGTTCCTCCATAGACCTGATCCTCTTATTTTAATGAACTCACACCACTAACATTACCAGTCGTTAGAACTAGAGCCCCAAGAGCTATCCTCAACAACTAGTATTCCATAAAATCAACTGGTAGACCAGTAGTTACAACTGAACTACCACTAAGGCATGCTGGTTCTAATTCACACAGAGCCCCCGAATCCAATCCTCTCCCTCCATCTCCACCCTCTGCCACCCTCATTCAGGTCCTTGTCATCTTCCTAGATCACTGCAATGGCTTCCTAACTGGCTTTTCCCACCAATCCATTCCACAGTAAGATCTATTCTAATCTTCTGAAATCATATAAAGTCAAATTATTTCTAGGTTTAAAAAACCTCTCTTTGCTCTCCATTGGAAAGAGAAACAATTTCAAAGAAAACTTGCCATGAGCTGATTCCTGTCTGCTTCTCTGGTCTCACCTTACCATCACTAGCACCACCCACCTCCCAACCCCGGATTGCAGACGCAGGAAGCACTGCAGTTTCCGGACTAGTGCGCACTGTTGCATGCTTCCTCGCCCTTTGCACTCCTTCCCATTCCATAAATACTATTCCCATTGCCATAAAAACCACAGAACTCTATTCTTACTATCACTTCCTTGCCTACCGCAATCAAGTGACCTTCTTCTTCAAAGGCCAAGCTGTCCTCAGCTGCTCTCCATCTTCTACATCTCAAAATCTTAACTCCATCTCCTATCACTACTTCTCACAACACAGATTCAGTAGGCAGATATGATCTGCTATGTCTCATCTTTAACAAGGTCCAAACCCTCCATTAACCACATATCCCTCCAGCTACTGCCCCATTCATAGGCTCTCCTTAGCCAAAACTTTCAGTTTATCTATGCTGGTTCATCCTCAACTCGCATTCACTCTTTAACATAACTACCATCAGGCTTCTTTCTATCCAGCCCCTCAACTCTCTAGCCGAACCTCTCCCAAGTTCCAGACTAGGATATCCAAATGCTGGACTAACATGTCCCCTTACATAATCATGTACATCTGAGACTGGATTTATCCAGAACAAAACTCTTGATTTACCCCCTGAAACTTCCTTCCTCTGGTTTCATCTTCCCCCTGCAGTAACTGACCCACCATCTCCCTAGCTGCTCAAGTCAAACCCGGGAGTCATTCTTGATGCCATCAATTCCATCAACCCATCCATTCTCCCTGCATAGTTTATCCACTCCTCTCCATTTTTATTGTTAATACTCTGGTCCAGGCCACCATGATCTACTGTAACAGTTTCCAAACTCATTTACTTGCTTCCACCCTTGCTCTCCTCCATGCTACCCTTCTCAAAGCAGCAAAAGTGATGATCTTAAAATGCAAACACAATCACCCCACTCTTCTGCGTAAAATTTTTCAATGGATTCCCTTTATGCTTCAACAAAACAAAAGCTTATCATGGCCAATGAGATGCTGCTTGTCTCACCAATCTTGTCTCATTCCCTTTCTTCCTTGCTTGTGTTCCTCTGATCCTACTGGTTACCTCTCAATTCCTAGAACATGACAGGTTTCTCAGATCTCAGGCCTATAGCACATGCTGTTCTCCATCTCAAATGTTCTTTTCACCCTCTTTGTATAGCTAGATGTTTTATATGCAATATCTTATTTAATCTTTCTAGCAACCGTATGAGGCTTGTACTATCACTTCCCATCCTTTTTTTCCCATTCAAATGTATTTATCACTTAATTTATCAAGAAAATAAGCTTAGTACTGATGTAATAGCACATGAGTGCTCCCCCCTCACAACCTCATCAACTCCCAAAGGCCCCACCTACTAATACCATTACCATTGGGAGTTAGGATTTCAGTATATGAATATTGGGAGGACACAGACTTTCAGACCTTAGCGACACGGTTATGCACATTTAAAAGACATTTTTTCAGTATGGAGGTCCCTCAAAGTTGAAAATAGAGCTACCGTACAACCCAGCAATTGCACTACTGGGTATTTACCTCAAAGATACAAATGTAGGTATCCAAAGGGGTACGTGCACCCCGATGTTTATAGCAGCAATGTCCACAATAGCCAAACTGTGGAAAGAGCCAAGATGTCCATCAATAGATGAGTAAAGAAGAAGTGGTATATATATACAATGGAATATTATGCAGCCATCAAAAAAAAAAACAACGAAAAACTAAATCTTGCCATTTGCAACAACGTGGATGGAACTAGAGGGTATTATGCTAAGCAAAATAAGTCAATCAGAGAAAGACAAGTATCAAATGATCTCACTGATATGAGGAATTTGAGAAACAAGGCAGAGGATCACAGGGGCAGGGAAGAAAAAATGAAACAAGATGAAACCAGAGAGGGAGACAAAGCATAAGAGACTCTTAATCTCAGGAAACAAACTGAGG
>NC_138370.1:96774983-96819807 GCF_054177405.1 Leptonychotes weddellii
TTGCTGGAGTGGTGGGGGTGGGAGGGATGGGTGGCTGGGTGATGGACACTGGGGAGGGTATGTGCTATGATGAGCACTGTGAACTGTGTAAGACTGATCAATCACAGATCTGTACCTCTGAAACAAATAATACATTATATGTTTAAAAAAAAAAAAAAGATAGTAGGAAGGGAAAAATGAAGGGGGGGGAAATCAGAGGGGGAGACGAACCATGAGAGACTATGGACTCTGAGAAACAACCTGAGGGTTCTAGAGGGGAGGGGGAGGGGGATGGGTTAGCCCCATGATGGGTATTAAAGAGGGCACGTATTGAATGGAGCACTGGGTGTTATACACAAACAATGAATCATGGAACACTACATCAAAAACTAATGATGTAACATATGGGGACTAACATAATAAAATAAAATTAAAAAAAAACTAGCTCTACACTAGTGAAACCCATGTTAAAAAAAAAAAAGTTTCGTGGGACAAGTGGTCTGAACAAGAGGAAGAAGCATTAGGTACTTCTATTACAAACAAATCTTAAGAAACTGCATTCATACGGTGATGGTGAAACCAATTTATTAATTGTAAATGTGTTCTTAAGCCAATATACTCTTAATATTTCAACAGATCAATATGCTTGGTAACAAACAAATTAGTCTAGTATCATCTGTATGGGTTGTAGTCCTTTGTTATTTGCTCTCAAAAGCACTTCCTTATTGAAGAGAGGAAAAAAGGAGTGAATGAGGAAAGGAAGGAAGAATAAGATACATATACATACATATACATACACACACACACACACATGCACACACGCACATGAATTTGAGAGATCCTGCTGAGGTCACTCCAGACAATGGCTTAAATGCCAAGACATGGTCTTGCTGAGATACTACAGGAAAGGAGCGAATGAGGAAAGGAAGAATGAAGATACATATACATACATATACAAACACACACACACGAATTTTAGGGATCCTGCTGAGGTCAGTCCAGATAATGGCTTAAATGCCAAGTGCTCAGAAGGGATATAAACATGGTCTTGCTGAGATACTACACTCAACATGTGAAAGTTATTGCTGGTTACTAGCCAACTGCTGTATGCATTACTTCTGTTTCTGTTCTGTTTCAGTTATGTTATAAACTACTCTTCCTGGACTATCCAGATCAAAAAGAAAAATTTATTTTAACACTGATGATTCATGGAGTCCCTGAGAGAGACTGAAGCGTTAGTTAAGATAACTAAACAGTGTGTGCTACAAAGTGCAATTTTTGTTAGGCAGATTTAAAATGTAATCTAGAGACAAGTCAGAAGAGCTCATAAAAAATGAGCTACTATATAATTGATTTTGGGGGTGGAGGAGGAGTAGGTACAAAGAAGCAAAAACAAATCATGAAAGCTCTAGGGCTTAGGTGAGGTTTTACAAAAAATCATGATGAAACACTAATGGACCCAAGGACAAGCTTCAAAGCAAAACAGTTATCTAACCAAGGAGTTTACTTGCCTGCTTCACACATTCCACACAAGAACTCCGCATTAGGTGGTACATAAAACCGGGTTTAAAATACTAAGTTTTGGGGTCCCTGGCTGGCTCAGTCAGTGGAGCATGCAACTCTTGATCTCGGGGTCATGAGTTCAAGCCCCACATTGGGTGTAGAGCTTACATTAAAAACAGAACAAAAACCAACAACAAAATATTAAGTTTTATTAATTTTTTATTCTTGTATTTTACTCATTTCCTTGTGCAATGTTTCTTCTGCATTCTTATTCCTTCTCTGTTAAATTTTGCTCAGTACAGCTGAGTAATGTTTTCAAAGAGATCTTTTGTATGGGAAGTAAAATCCTCAGTCTAGGATGTTAATAAATTTGGCAATTTCTGTCCTTTTCACTGTTGAGTTTAATCTGTTTACATTTATTATCTCAGATAAATATTGACAGCTGGGGGGGCCTGGGTGGCTCTGTCAGTCAAGTGTCTGCTTTTGGCTCAGATCATAATCCGGGGTCCTGGGATCAAGCCTGCGTTGGAGCCCCAGTCGGGCTCCCTGCTCAGCAGAGAGTCTGCTTCTCCCTCTCCTTGCCCCTGACTTGTGCTCTCTCTCTTGCTCTCTCTCTCAAATAAATAAATAAAATCTTTAAAAAAAAAAATAAAAAAAATAAATAAAAGATCTTCTGTAAATTTGAGATTTTCTTTGGTCTTTCCGCTTCTGCATTCTGCAGTTTCACCACGGTTGTGTCAGATACAAATGTGATTTTGTTTCTCCTGCTTGGGACTCATAATGCTTCTTCAATCTAAGGATTCCTTCTGAAAAGGGCACTCATGGAGGGGGAGAGGAGTGGGCGCTAATGTGGGGAGTCGGACTTCGAGTGTGGCTGGAGGGCATCCCTGCAGAGGGGCAGCCAGCATGGGGGTAAAGCAGCCTAAGCATAGTGGAAGGGGGATTAGTGTGGGGTGGCAGGACCCGAATGGAATGAAGAAGGCACCTGCATGGAGGGTAGGCTCAAAACAAGCTGTTAGAGCCCAAATCAGGTGGGGAAGGCATCTATGTAGGGGAAGGAGTGGTGGCAGAGATGAGAGGCTGTCACATACAGGAAAACTGATCAAATAAGCAAATATACCAAGATTAATGGAAGTCAGATTTATCCTGTCAAAAAAAAAGGAGCCACAATATGTAAAGGAGAAAACTAGAATGAATTCTGTAGCACTGGAATGAAACTGGAAGTACTGGTAGGAGTTCATGGTTTTTAATATGTAAAACTATAAATAAAACCAAAAAGATAAACAAACATTTTAAAAGATTCAAATACTTAATATATATATGTTTATATATTTAAATTTCATATATTTATATTTTTTATACTTATATGGGTATATCTTCTCTTTCTGTAGGGGCTGTGAGCAGTAACACTCCCAATAATGAGCATATCTAACATCCGGATCTTGGCTTCTAAATACCATTCTTATCCAAAGGGAACCAGGATTCCTTAGAGAAATGGCTAATTCCAGGGCTGGGACACAGAAAGGACAAAATGAGCCGGAGGCATCTTGCTGTACTAAATAGCAAGGAGGTTCTCAACGAATAATGGGACACATCAAAAAGATGCAGAAGTCAGCCTGAAGGGAGTTCTCAATGGTCAAATCTAGAACAATTCGAGCATTAAGATAATGATAGTAACAGATTATAATCCATTGAAGGAAACATGAGTCCATTTTGATATAATTAAGTAAATGAAAAAAACTAAAGTCTGACAACGAACAAGATACACATAGTTTTAATATACCTCCACACAAAAGCATTAATTCCAAGGGGAAAATAGTAAGTTCAAATAGTAAGTAATTTCAGTAGTAAGTCTTTCAGGCATCACCTTAATCAAGAGATCAAAGTGACCGGTATCAGTAATGGGGCCAAACTGAAATCATGCCGAGAGAGACTACACGCAGCAGGTGTGAAAGTGCTAACAAAGATGTGAATCAAATCACAAGAAACACCAGTCAAACCCAAACAGAGACATTGTACAAAATAACTGTAATCTTCAAAAGAGTCAAAATCATTGCAAGTCAAACAAAGAATGTTAGTTTCAGATTGAAGGAGACACGACAGATTCAATTGTGATTCTGAACTTTTTGCAATAAAGGACATTAATGGGAAAACTGGCAATATTTGAATGGGGTCTACAAATTGGATGGTGGTAATGTACCAATGTTAATTTCCTGATTTGGATGGTCATTTTGTGGTTTAGTTAGAGAATGTCTTTGTATTTGAGGGGGCATGGCATCACATAAACCACTTATCCTCAGATTGTTTTATTTCTGAACTTTCTTCCCACTGCATTTAGTTTGTTCCAAAATAACACAATACTAAAAACAACAGGTTAGACAAACATTAACATTATCATTTCCAGAGAGAAGTAACCTATTAACAAGTGGTCAAACATCAAATAAACTTTTCTTTCTTAGTGCATGCCAGTAAAAAACTATGACTACTTGGGGAATTGAAATTTTTTTTAAAGAAAAAAATAAGGGGGGGGGGGAACAAGCACAGAAACTCACGTACCCTTTACAAGTTCTTATTTAGAAACTATAAGGATACCGGCATTCTCCTGACATGACTGTAAGGTATGAAAGAGAAACTATCATACTTAGCCTATGACAACCCTTTTTCAGGAGGCATTTTATTAAAAGACCATTCTAAAAATCTTACACAAACCCACCACACATGCAGAGCCAAAACATTTCAAGACTGCCTAACCCAAACTCACTTCTTCTTCCAATTTACATCCCACTTGTGGCCCATCTGGAGACTTCGAGCAGTTACTAGTCCTGTCAGAGGGTTCATATTTTCGGGACAGGGTCAGTTTTTTGTAAAATAAACTTACCTATCTAGTCTAATTCGGGTAATATTGCTTTTCTTGGATGTTAACAAATGATAAATTACTTTCGGTATTAAAATCTGGTAGAGAGTACGTCAATAACCCCGTGACAAGCCATTTATTCAAAAATGACACATCGGAGGGAAAAAAAATGGACACATCCAGGAGACTGAACAAAAAGTTGAATTTTCTTTTAGTTCATTGTTTTCATCCCTTTCAAGTAAGAACAGCAGTCCCTTGTGATCCAACTTTACATTCTAGCATTAAGAAAACGTCAAGTGTCAAGAAGTAGAAAGTACAGTGTAAACAGAGTCTAGCCCAGCGGAGAAGAGAAAAGCGGCGGTAGCGTAACTGCGAAAAGAACGAACTACTTGACGTGGAGCGAAGAAGAGCTCCTGAGGTTTCATGGGCAGCAGCAGGAACTAGCATAAGGGGCACAACGAATATAAATCAGAGGGTAGCAGTTTAAATTTCTTACTTGAAAGGCAACAGTGGCACACGGATATGGAAAAATAAATAAAAACAGAGTGCTTCTAAATAGAAGCCTTTTTAGGACAACTTTAATTATCCTGCTACTAAGGCGCTCCGTGTGACACCAGTCCCAGTATGGGGCTTTCAGCAATAACATGGTGCTACGGTTGGCCCTTCCGACGTCCCCAAGTGAGGACTCCGTTATTATTGCCCTTTTCAGGGACTGCGCAGTTGCATTCCACAGATATCATTAGGTTATGTAATTGACTTTAAAAGGATTTGAGACACATAGCGGAAATCGGATGAGGAAAAGCAACAGAGTTGATTCCGAACAACACCTGGCTGTCTGAAGCCATCCAATTACCACCATTAAAGACATTCAAGGGGCGCCTGGGTGGCTCAGTCGTTAAGCGTCTGCCTTCGGCTCAGGTCATGATCCCCGCGTCCTGGGATCGAGCCCCGCATCTGGCTCCCTGCTCGGCGGGGAGCCCGCTTCTCCCTCTCCCACTCCCCCTGCTTGTGTTCCCTCTCTCGCTGTCTCTCTGTCAAATAAATAAATAAATAAAGACATTCAAAGTAGTGTGGCCCAAGGTCTGAAAACAACTCCAAAAATGCAATCATAACATTTTGTAAAGTCAATGCAAGTATTTTCTATTTTCCCAAACTAAAGGTAATATTTGGATACGTATGGTCTAATGTGTAAATATATACATATTAGAATATACATACTATATATAGACACACACACACTGACTGAAGTCAGTACACACATTTATAGTCACAACGTCTACATACTGCAGAAGCACCTGAAGATCTCTGCATGGTCTGCTTCCTCCTGGGAAACAGATGGGCACCATATAAAGAAAACACATCTGGATTTCTTTAGCAAGCAGTAATTCCAAGCTATTACACATTCTGTGGTGGTAAATGTGGAAACAAATGCTCTCCCGAGTAACATAAGCTAGGCGGCAGATCCCTTTTCACGGGAGATCTGAAAGCGCAGAAAACCTGACAGATGAGACTGCAGGATGTAATGCCTGACAGTATTAAGTCATTCAGTCAATTCAACCAATATTTACCGAGCACCTCCCAAGTGCTGACTGACGGACCCTTGCAACCTGCTACCACTCCAGCCACCCTTTCCTGCTTCCTCACTGCTGGAGTGCAAGAAGTCTTTCTGTGTCCTCCTAAGGCCAACACACTTCCCAGAGCTTGGATCCCAGCCGTTCCCACTACCACCAGAGAGACCGCACTTGTCAGAATATTTTCTCTCGCAGATCTTTCCCATCAGCAGGTTAGCATGCTCCAGTCTCTGCTACTTTCTGATCGCCTTCCCTCAAACTCCACCCCCTTGTGTCCTCCTTTCTAAGTAACTTGAGAGGCCTGGCCACAGCTGTTATCTCTACTGCCCGCAGCTTTCACTCATCTGTACGTGTTGCACTCCACCATTTCACTGAAATTCCTCTCAGAAGGCCACTGACCTCCTTATCCCTCCATCAGGTAAAAACTTTTTAGCCACCGACTTTGCAGAAGCAGTCACCACTTTTGACTGCTGTCTTTCAAGGATTCTTTCTTGGCTTCCATGATACCACATTCCCTTGGCCCTCTGATCACACCTTCTCAGTCTCCTTGAGAGATTCTTCTGGTCATCCTAAAATTGCTGGTGTTTTCCAGAGTTCCACCATGAACCACCCGCTCTCATCTCACTCAGAATTCTCTTTGGGCACGCTCACCTAGTCACATGGCTTTAACTACATTACTTTGCTGATCACTCAAAGCTGTACCTCCAACTCAGAGCGTCTCTTTGTGCATCTCATTTGCAAATACTATGTTGAAACCTTTTAGGAGATCCACACAATTCACACAATCTCTCATTTTCTAGAAACTACCTCTACTTCTGCTAGAGCCTATCAGCAGTGGGCTTTCCCAAACCATGTCTGTATCACATGACCCCTGAACCACCCCAACCCCCCACATGGGTCCCCTCATTGTAATTGACCAGACATCTGCTCCAAGTTGGGCCAATCAGGCTCCCATCCTAGGAATGTGATTGACTAAATGTGTGTTCAAACTGGAATTCTTGTACACTGCTGTTGACAATGTAAACTACCACTTTGAAAACTGGCAGTATTTCCAAATACCAACATATCTAATGACCCAGCAATTCTACTCTTGGGTATAAATCAAGAGAAATAACTACATATGTGCCCAAAAGACAAAAGTACATTCATAGAAGCACTCTTTATAAGCAAAACCTGAAAACTACACAAATCATCAGTGCAACAAGCAGAGGTATATTCATCAGAAGGAATATTACAACAATGTAACAAGGATAAGTCTCACAAACATATTAAGCAAAAAGTACAAAAAAGTGTATGCTCTAAGATTCCATTTATATAAATTCCAACAACAGGCAAAAGTAATCTATGGCACTGGAGGCAGGATGATGGTTATACTCCCAGGTTTAGGCAGAGACTAAAAGAGAGCACAAGGGGCTTCTAGGGTCTGGTAATATTCTGTTTCTCCCTCATAGGTATGTTCACATTGTGAAAAGTCATTAAACTTATGGACAATGTACTTCCTATACGAATATTCTTCTTTAAGTTTCTCAGCTAAATCTGAACTGGACTCTTGAACTGAGATTTCAATTCTCCTTTGTGAGAATTCCTTCCAGTAACAGGCTTAGGACAGGAATAATCCAGTGAGAGTAAGTATAATAGTGGAGAGAACCAATGAAGTGTTAACAGAGACCCAGAGGAAAAAAAAAGAAGGAAAACTTTACATGGGAAGTGCCTTTCAGATAAGAACATACCTAAGCCAATTATTTATTTTTTTTTGCTCCTAATCTAAGCCAATAATTATCAAGAATTATGTCAAAGGAGGGGTGCCTATGTGGCTCAGTGTGTTAAGTGTCTGCTTTCAGCTCAGGTCGTGATCTCAGGTTCCTGGGATGGAGTCCCACATCGGGCTCCCTGCTCAGCGGGGATCCTGCTTCTCCCTCTTCCTCTGCCCCTCCTCCGCACTGCTCTCGTGCTTGCTCTCTCCCAGATAAATAAATAAAATCTTAAAAAAAAAAAAAGAGTTATCTCAAAGGAATGGAATCGAACCCCAGAGGTAGAGCCAGATGGTACTAACAAAGCTGTCTTCCTGGCTTTGATGCCTGGGTGTCTAAGATGATAGAGGGCCGAAAGCAACATGGGGTAGCACAGTTGGTAACTCTAATCCAGCAAACCACACATCAAGTACTTATAAATTTATTCCTCTGCAGGCATACTTAAGGACTCATGTTTAAGAAGTTTCTTTTAAAAATTCTTATAAAAAATAATATCTTATAAAATATTAGGTCCCATTCTAATAAATGCAAAACAAAATACTTTAACTGAAAGCCAGGATGATTTAAATTTTATTTTAACAGGGTGCCTGGGTGGCTCAGTTGGTTAAGCATCTGCCTTCGGCTCAGGTCATGATCCCAGGGTCCTGGGATCAAGTCCCGTGTCAAGCTCCCTGCTCTGCGGGGAGTCTGCTTTTCCCTCTGCCTCTCTTCCCACTCGTTCTCTCAATCTCTCTCTCTCTCTCTCAAATAAATAAAATCTTAAAAAGTTTTATTTTAACAGATATTTCTTCACTTGTTATTTCTGATGTTACAAATTTATAATATTTCATTTTAGACTCTTTCCTAAAATACAATGTATTCCTATCTCATGGGTGTCCTTATATCTCCTTCTAACCTCACACCTTTATGCCTATATTATGGTCTCAGAGTCATTATTTTGGAGGATCGGCCTCAGGGCCTGACGTTCATTGAGCCACCACACCCTGACTCCCACCAAAATAGTGCTGACACAGAGATTGGAAATGACAGGACTGACAGAAGACTCAAACAGGGTAAAATACACAAACCAACTACAAAAACCATCACTACTCATTCCCCTCTGAAAACAGTATATGGCAGAACACACCTTATGGCAAGATGCCCTTTTAGGTCCACTGACATCCAGTAATATATATTTTTTTTTTTTAGAACAAAAAGAAAACAAAAAGGAAACTGCCATTAAGATCTAATTAGCATAGGGAAGATTATTTTGTTTAAAGGTGGTTCACTGAAACCATAATATGCAAACCAATGACAACTAATCTCACACAGAATGGCAGCGTGAAGATGACCGAGGACCACAGGAGGGACCACCGGAGGAACAGAAGGTGGTCTGTGCCCTCAAGAAGCAAGCCCTCTGGCTGTGTAGAAAACACAACCTCAGAAGTAAAAAAGTAGGTAATTGTCGCCAAGGGGCATGGGGCAGATCCCATGTGCAAACTGCTCAGAAGAGGAAAAGAATTCATCGAATACACTGACTGCCTGCTGGACCTTGTAGACATGTGGGAGCATAAAGGAAGAAAAGCGGGGGGGAAGGTGTCTGGGTAGAAGGTCAGCAGAGCCAAAAGACAGGAGGCAGGCCTTCACAATGAAGGAATGCAGAACAGAGAACTGATGGGGCTTATGCGGGCAAAGATGAAATAAAGGATTTAAGAAAGTATAACTGAGTTTAATTTTGATCTGTCATAGGTCAAACAGCGTAGTTTTTCATAACAGAACCTCACTATTTTCAGTGTAGTAAAAGGTCAGTAGATTTTAGATTTCTTTCATTTTCAATGTAGCAAGATTCAGTTAAAGTGTTTTTAAAATGCAAGATAAGATTAAAGGGCTTGTAAAGAAAAGAATGGCCAAAAAAATAAAACAAAAAAACACCCCGCCAGAATTCTCTCCAACTATTTAATGTATTGAGGGGAGAGAGCAGAGTGAAGCAGGACAATACCGTAGGAGCATCGGCCTCATTGAGGCTTTTATCCTGGTGGTTTCTCAGGAACTGATGGACTCTAGCTACGTTCTCTCGGGCAATCCCAAAACTTCTTCCAGTGTCCGTTCAGGGGTATAAATGTGAAACCCATGAATGTCCAAATGCATTTCTACCCAGAAGGAATGTACGAAACAGACACATGAGAAGCTGCTCTCGAAATTGCAGTCCCCCCCGAACACCCTGTAAGTCTGCAACCCCATCCCAACACTTCCCCCCCCCCAATAAACATGTAATCCCAGAGACAGCTTACAAACCCTGGGACCCTCTGGAGCACATTATAAATCCCTGGACTACACATTTCCAAAGGCTTCTCTACTTTAAAATTGGGAGCTCCTCATCAAATGCAATCACAACCAGGAGCTAGCTGGTCATGAAGACGACACAGACTAAGTAATACAAACATACTTAGACATTTTATTTTAAGCCAAAACTTATAAATGTTCAATTGCCAATATCTTGTTGTATGACTAAAGTCTTTTGAGAGGAAACCCCTTGATGTATTCTGCAGCACTGCTACACATAGGGTATCATCGGTAATTTCCAGTTTCTTTAGAGACAGACCTTTAAGACATCTGAAAATCAGTCTGAGTTCAGAATTTATCTATTTTCATGATTTTTCCTGGACTTGCACTGTTGACTCGCCCACATCTAATTCAACAACAAATCTGAGTAGCTCATTTATCAAATTATCCAAAGTATTTAACTTAATTTTCATAGTTCTTTGGTTTATATACTACTTAAAGTACATAATGAGAGTAACAAATACAATTTATATAACCATGCTTGGGAACAAACACTTGATTCCTGGCAAGTCAACAATTCAACTGATGAGAACAGCCTTAAGAATTCAGCATGCCAGGGCGCCTGGGTGGCTCAGTTGGTTAAGCGACTGCCTTCGGCTCAGGTCATGATCCTGGAGTCCCGGAATCAAGTCCCGCATCGGGCTCCCTGCTCAGTGGGGAGCCTCCTTCTCCCTCTGACCCTCCCCCCTCTCATGTGCTCTCTCATTCTCTCTCTCTCAAATAAATAAATAAAATCTTTAAAAAAAAAAAAAAAGAATTCAGCATGCCTAAGTGACCATGTATATATAAGTGATCATATATATGATACATACATACATATTACATACACACACAGAGCCATTAAAAAGAAGGAAATCTTGCCATTTATAACACTATGGACTGACCTTGAAGGTATTATGCTAAGTCAGAAAGAGAAAAGACAAATACTGTATGATCCCATTTACATGTGATATCTAAAACAAAAAAACAAGCTCATAGATACAGAGAACAAATCAGTGCCTGTCAGAGGCAGGACGTTGGGAGGTGAGGGATGGACGAAATGGGTGACGGGGGTCAAAAAGTACAAAGTTCCAGTTTCAGAATAAATAAGTCCTGGGCATGGTGAACTATAGTTTTAATAGTGTATTGTATATTTGAAAGTTGCTAAGAGAGTAGATCTTAAAATAACAAGAAAAAAATCTGTAATATGTGTAGTGATGTTACTTATTGTGATCATTTTCCAATATGTACAAATATTGACTCTGTTGTACACCTGAAACTGTTATGTCAATTATATGTGAATAAAAAAAATTTAGCAAGATATTTTAAAAAAAGAATTCAGCACGTCTATATGTATTATAGATGGAAAAGAGAGGTTTAAGTGGAATTTGGTTAAGAGGAACTTGATTAAATGGATGGCAGAGAGCATTTTTACTGTACACAATTCTATCTGACTTAAGCATTTTAGAAGCTGTTTTTATGTAACTTAATTATCCATTTCATTAATTGAATTTCTAAAGCACTGGTCTTCCAAGATTCTCTACTTGTTAACACTTTATTAATGTAGTCAACATCACTGAATACACTGAGAAGCAACTACATGTACAAGTCTTGTGGTAGAACAGCTTCCAAAATGGTCCCCAATAATCCTGACCTCCCAGTAGTCACATCCTTGTGTGGTGCCCTCCCACACGAAATTATGGCTGACCCGTGAGGCCAAAATACTGTGTAGAAGTGGTGGTGCATGACTCCCGAGGCTGGGCCCTAAAAGGCACCATAGCCTCTGCTTGGGCTCACGGATCACTTTCTCTGGGGGAAGCCAGCAGTAAGGTATGAAGAGAGCAAAGAAATCCAGCACAGCGGCCCGCGCGAAGAGGCGTGGAGGCCTCCAGGCCCCGGCCAGCCGCGTGAGCCTCCAGATGCCGCAGCTCCAGCCAGCAGCTGCAGCCTCGGACGGGACTCCCAGCTACAGCCACCCAGCCGCGCTGCTCCCCAATTCCTGCCCCACAGAAATCATGAAGGTTAATAAACTAGTATGGTTTTAAGTCTCTAAGCTCGGGGGTGATTTGTTATGCAAAAATCCAGATGTCTGTTTTCCTTAACACTTCTCCAGTTTTGAAAGATGAGACCCTTCTCTACTCATCCTCTAAACCAAGGGGTCAAGAAACTACAGCCCATGAGCTAAAATATTTTTTTTTTTTTTTACATTTGCAAAAGGTTGATTTAAAAAAGAAGAAGAGGGGCGCCTGGGTGGCTCAGTCATTAAGCTTCTGCCTTCGGCTCAGGTCATGATCCCAGGGTCCTAGGATCGAGCCCCGCATCGGGCTCCCTGCCCACTGGGAAGCCTGCTTCTCCCTCTTCCACTCCCCCTGCTTGTGTTCCCTCTCTCTCTGTGTCTCTCTGTCAAATAAATAAAATATTTAAAAAAAAAAACAAAACAATATGAACAAGACACCATAGGCAGCCCACAAAGTCTAAAATATTTACTATCTGGCCCTTTACCAAAAAAGTGTGCTGACCTCCCTCTACACAGATACCCAGACTGGAGGGAGGTACTGCATTCAGTTGTAGTCCATGGCTCCTAGCAGTCTGTAAAAACATGTCTAACCTGAAGAAGAGTGGAGGACTCACGAGAGGCTTCCCTCCCCCTGAGGCTGAGATCCCCCCACCCCCCAAGAGGGAGCAGCTGCGGGCAGCTCAGACGCTTGCAGGAGAGCTGCCGCCTGGGCCAGGCTGAGGAAGGGGAGCCCCTTGCTACGGGTGTAAGCTGGGCGGCAGGCCGGGTGTCCCCATGGGAAGAATGGAGCCGAAGGACACAGCTGGCGCTACCTCAGAAACAGCCAGCAGGTGGGCAGAAGGCCTGCGAGAGTTGCTGAGCTTGGTGTGGGAGGACCACAGGGTTCTGGCACGGAAGGAAGAAGAACTGGGAAGGGAGTGACCCCTATGGCCATCACCTCGCTGGGTGACGCCACTGAGCAGTCCCTCTTCTGACAGAGGCTAACGCTGCACCAGCTGCCAAAGGAGAAATGTTTCCAGGGGCCAACTCCAATATCCCGAAGCAAAGAAGCGTGCAGTGGGAGCGGAGAGAGAATGGATTAATCACTAGCACCATATTCCTTTTTCGCCCCTCCACTTTGTCCTGCATTTTTTTTAAAGGAAAGACATATAAGCCTGCGTTGTGTCTCAAGTGTATAATGATACTCAATATTTATCACTATATTTAGTAAACATGCCACAGACACTCGGTTTCATTCTATTATGTAACTTGTGTTCTGAGGAAAAAAGACCTACAGTGAGCTGAAAGAGTCTCACATTCCCTTTTTCTTTTATTTTTTAAAGATTTACTTATTTTAAAGAGAGAACACAACCAGGAGGGGCAGAGGGAGAGGGAGAGAGAATCTCAGACTCCCCGCGAGCACAGAGCCCAACACAGGGCTCCACCTCACGACCCTGAGATCACGACCTGAGCCGAAACCAAGAAGCGGACACTTAACCAGCTGCACCACCCAGGCGCCCCACATTCCTACCTCATTATCCAGTGTTGGGGGAGAAAAGTCAACAAGGGAAGTATGAGTGTTGAAAAACAAAGCCCTAAGATCCAAAGCAGAAGAGCCTGGGTAATGCTCACAGACCAGAAATGTGTCACACATCATCAAAAGCCACAAATCAAGTGCCACACCACACAGAACCATGCGGACTGGCGTGTGCCCAGTGACTGAGCAGCAATCCCATGACTGGCTTCCTCTCGAAGACCGTCCTCTGCCACCAATCATCCCAGCGTGGTCCCATCTGTGAGGCCACCGGCCTGCACCCGGAGATGGACTATTTCGGCAGAAAAGACGAAGAGGAGAGCAAAGTATTACATAATGCAAAGGAGCTCGATATGCCCTGAACCCCGTGCAGTGGGGAAGTGTGGGAGCTCTTCCAGTAAGTCCGACGGTGTGACGAGAGAGTCCAGGGAGCACAGTTTATACAATACAAGGGAAACAGGGGACCTCTATGTAGCTGAAAATTATATCCTCTGCCTGAAAAGAACCCTTAAGAAAATCTTGAAAGGATTCTTTTTTAATCTGGTAAAAGACAAAAGCAGCTATGTTCCCCAAATCTGATTTCTAGTAAACAAGACGTCTAGCCTAGAGAAAAAGCTCTAACTTAAGCTCTTAAGGGTTCTCAAGAGCACAGACTGAATTTTAATTTGGGAGCTCAAGAAGGAAACCGGATTTAGTTTTCCCTGGGACCCCACCAACCAGGACCCACAAATAATTGTTCTTCAGCAACCAGTCCCAAATGGCTGCTCCGAGGATTTCAGCCTTTGCCAGCTCTATGGCCCTGGCCTACATGCCAGTTCTCCTAAACTCTACCCCGAAAGTTGTAGCCAAGAAGCCAACCAAGGGTGCAAAGGTCAGAGACAGAGTGCCAGAGTTCAAGTCCTGATTCTCGCGGCAGGATCCTTGCCCAGGCTCTTAACCTTTCTGCAAGCTCACTTTCTTCTCCTCCTCTCTCAAGAAAACTCCAGTTTAGCAGAAAGGCAGAAATTCTTTTCTCTGCCCTATCAGCTTCCCCATCAGTAAAGAGTCACCACCCACTCAGCTGCTCCAGGCAAAACCAAGGAACCCTTCATTCCCCGTTCCTTTCAGAAACACAATCCCTCACCAAGTGTCTTCAGCTCTACTTCCAAAACGAACCCCAAGTTAATCAAATTCTATGTCCACTGTGGCCACCCTCCTGCAAGCCACCAGCATCCCTCCCTACGTACTTCTGCTACCCCCTAACTTGTTCCCCGGCTTCCACTCCTGCCTTCTCCCACTTATTCTCCCAACAATAACCTCAGTGATCCTCTAAAAGCATAAATCAGGTCCTGTTACTCCCTCGCTCAAACCCCAGGAGCCCACCATTGCGCTTGGAATGAAATTTAAGTTCCGTCCCGGTCCAGCCTCTGCCCATGTCCTGACTTCACTCTCTTTCTCTTCTCTTCACTCTGTCCTTTCTAGGCGCCCTGGCCTCCTCTCTGTTTCGGAAACACATCCATTCCATTCCTGCTCGGGGACTTGGCACTTGCCACTTCCTCCCCCTGGAATACCCTTCTGTCGAGTCTGTGCACCACTGACTCCCGGCCACTCAGCTCTTGCTCCAATGTTGCCTCCTCAAACAGGCCTTCCCCATCAGCCCGGCCAGTACTGTTCCTGCCCCATGACTCCCGTCCCTTACCCCTGCTTTAACTTCCTCTTCCTTCTTAGCTCAGTCTGCAGTTAAATCAGGCTCACTTCTTTGCTGCCCTCTCCCCACTAAAGTCACGAGACAGCAGGGATTTTGATGCGTATGTTCTGTTGTCAAGGTGCCAGAGTTTGGGGTAACGTGTTCCAAACCCCAACAAAAGCTATTCATTTCCTAAATTACTTAATGGATTCAAGGAGGCAAAGCTTAGACTCTTTAATTCCCCCCAAATCAGGCATATCACCTTGTACCCAATCACGGAGGTGAATTTAATTCTTCAATACCTTTACGCTTTGTTAGCTATCCTAAATATTTCAATGAAAAATTAAACTTCTTTTGTCATTTCTTTCAAAATGCTTCCAGATACATGCCAGTAAACACTGGTCATCTAGTGGTCTCAGAAAATGAAGAATTATGATGTATTTGAGGATAAACCTGTTACCTTTTGAGGAAATTTTTTTAAATCTCAAAAAACTAAATTTAGAGAGAATGGTCAGGGAAAGCTGTGGTACATCTTGAGCTATGTTAATTTTATTTGAAATTAAAAAACAAAACTAACTTCCCTGGCAAAAGCGCATAATGGAATCATTCAACCATTACTTTTTTTTTAAGATTTTATTTATTTGAGAGCGAGATTGAGCACAAATTGGGGGGGAGGGAAAAGCAGACTCTCCGCTGAGCAGGGAGCCTGACCCAGGGCTCGATCCCAGGACCCTGGATCACGACCCAAGCTGAAGGCAGACGCTTAACCGACTGAGCCACCCAGGCGCCCCACATCCATTACTTTAACATGTGAAATTAGCATTCTTTTTCACATATTAAACTTCACAGTCCTTCCTTCTTTTCTCATCTTTATCCTCCAATCTTTAACAAGCATCTCCAAATAAAAAATCTGTTTTGTGGTAGAGGAAAAAAAAAAAAATCAGCCTGTTTTAACCGCAATATAATAAAACACAGCAAATGCACCTCAACTTGTTCGGTATAATCTCACAAGTGTGAATGCTACCCAGGCCTCCTCAAAATAGAATTCTTCTTAGAAACACAAATAATTAAGAGTAAGTTCTTAACACTTCTGCCAGCTTCCATTTAACTTTATATTAAAACCCAGCTTTCACTTCCAATAGCTGTAGGCAACCGCATCCACCCTTTTCTTACTGTAGCTGTTTCTTTGAAACCCAAACTTTAGCTTACAAAATGAAAATAAATTAGGCAAAGCACTCAAACACTACCCTTGAGACCATAATTAAGTCTAAATAGCTGAGCTGGTAAACAGACATTGTTTGGCAAATAACATGTCATTTATATGATTTCCTAAAGAAAATATCAGGTATTAAGACCAAAGTTTACCTCAGTTAAAAAAAAAAACAAAAGAAAAAAACGAGGTGACCATTTAATGATAGTAACTATGTATAAGCATTTTCTCAGGAAAATTTAATATCTGCTATACCTTCCTATCTCGGAGGTCTTTCATTTCTATTCCACATACCCTTATCCCAACTATGTGAAAATTTTGATACACGGAGGAAAGGTTGGATTTCTGGAGAGACTGCACTGAAGTGGGTAACAGCCTCAGTATCAATTTTGATTCATGAAGCAGAACGCATGAATTGACAAGCCACCTAACTAAGCACTTTGGGCCTCAATTTTTTCATCTGAAAAAGATGGAATGGACATTAAAATAGACACATAAGTCAATGGAAGAGAATAGAGTCCAGAAATAAATCTCACATATATGGTCAGTTGATTTATGACAAAGGAGCCAAAAATATGCAATGGGGAAGGGATGGTCTCTTCAATAAATGGTGCTGGGAAAACCGGACAGCTACATGCAAAAGAATGAAACTGGACCACTATCTTACACCATACACAAAAATGAACTCAAATGGATTAAAGACCTGAATGTAGGACCTAAACCACAGAACTTCTGGAAAAAAAAAAAACACAGGGGGTAAACTCATTGACACAGGTCTTGGCAATGACTTTTTGAATCTGACACCAAAAGCTAAAGCAACAAAAACAAAAATAAGCAAGTGGGACTATATCAAACTCAAAAGCTTCTGCACAGCAAAAGAAACCATCAACAAAATTAAAAGGTGGGGCGCCTGGGTGGCTCAGTCAGTTGAGCATCCGACTCTTAATTTCAGCTCAGGTCATGATCTTGGGGTCGTGAGATCAAGCTCCACATTGGGCTCCACACTCAGCAGGCTCAGCGGGGAGTCTGCTGGAGACCTCCCCTGCCACACCGCCCCCCATATTCACACACTCTCTCTCTCTCAAATCAATCCTTTAAAAAAATGAAAAAGGCAACCTACTGAATGGGAAAAATATTTGCAAGTTTTGTTTAAGAAGAATTTTTAAGGGCGCCTGGGTGGCTCAGTTGGTTAAGCGACTGCCTTCAGCTCAGGTCATGATCCCGGAGTCCTGGGATCAAGTCCCACATCAGGCTCCCGGCTCAGCGGGGAGCCTGCTTCTCCCTCTGACCCTATCCCCTCTCATGCTGTTTCTCTCTCTCTCTCTCAAATAAATAAAAAATTAAAAAAAAGCTTTAAAAAAAAAAGAAGAATTTTTAAGATGGTCAGAGTTGGATTCTGTTGCCTTCCACAAAATGAATTTTAAGTAACACGGGAAAGGTACAGGACAATGCAAATATACTACATTGCTTTAAATGTACTATTAAGAGTTGAGAAAGGTGCTACCTATTGAAAACCTACATAGCAGCACTTCACCTGTGTTTCATGATTTAATTCTCAAGCAAACCCCAGGAGGTAGGTGTTTTTCTTCCTTTCTCACTAATGAGACTCCCAAGTGTTAAGTAATTTGCAAGGCCCAAGTCACAGGGTCCTAGTTCACACCCAGGTCAATCTGACTTCAAAATCACCAGACCACAGTGCCTTTAATAATTTTTTTTTTTTTTAAATCCTGGCTTTCAAAGAACTTTTCATAAGTCCAAGTATTCAGAATTACAGTTACTTATCTGTGTAATTGACATATCACTTATGTACTAGAACCAGGATTTCTCAATACTGAATTTTTGTATATTAAATTTACTAAGTCTTTTTTTTTTTTTTTTAAAGATTTTATTTATTTATTTGACAGAGAGAGACACATTGAGAGAAGAGCACAGGCAGGGGGAGTGGAGGGGGGAGAGGCAGGCTTCCCGCTGAGCGGGGAGCCCGATGCGGGGCTCGATCCCAGGACCCTGGGACCATGACCTGAGCCGAAGGCAGATGCTTAACGACTGAGCCACCCAGGCGCCCCTACTGTCTCTTCTTATAAAACCTTTGCTTTCTCCTTAAAGGGAACATCACTGGAGAATATTGTGATGAGAGTTTTTTTCCTTGTAAAACTTCTTTGCTGGAAAAATCTTCAAATTTCCCATCTTTCCTGTAAGAAACTTCTAGGAGGAATCTGAGATGGGTGAGAACTGCAAAATGAGGCAAGAAGCAAATAACGTAGGGGAGAACTGAGTGCTGAGCGTAAACAGCGTTGACCAGCCGGTACTGCCACAGTCTCCGACATCTCCATTTCATTTGGGGGGTTACCTCAGAATGCAGGACACGGGCCAACAAGAACCCTCATCCAGAACACTCATTGTAACTGAAGGAACAATAGCAAAAGGTTGAAACTCAATCCCTTCTGAGCTTTAATAACTGAGGACCAATGCACTCTGGAAAAATCATGAAGGAAAGGACTAGGGCAGATAACCTAAACACAGATTTTTCTGACCATACTCAATGGAAATATCACATTCCATGCAGAAAGAGGAGGTGCCTTATCTCACCCTGCGTCCTCTGTCTTCCTTTTTCCCAAAACCATTTATCGAGTACTTCTTCTGTTTGCTATATAATGTACCAGACCCTGGAGGTACACTGGTAAACAAGATACAGGCCCTACTCTGTGGGACAAAGGAGTAAACAGACAATTTTAACACTGTGGGAAAAGGTCTACAATAGATTAAGTTTTAGGGCACAGGGAGTGCATCCAGAGAGGCATATATACGATTTAATCTTGAAGTAACTGGAGCATATTTTAACAAAATGTAATAACTGGTTTTCAAATGCCTCAGATGATCGTCAATTTTAAATCATATTGACATTTCTATTAAAAATGAAACATTCTTAAAGTCCCACAATTGCTTTTTGGAACCCTAATTCCTTTATGATCTTTCCTTGTAGGTTTAACTTTTTAGTTTCCATTCATTCAAAACTTTTTGCCAATAAATAATTTGGTTACTTTACCATAGTTCATTCCAAATTTCAGAAACATTAACTTTTATGTTCCTTATTAAATTTTGTTGTTTAAAACAAACATGTATTATGACATGTTAGCAATGGATGTGGAAAGGGAAGGACTTCATCTCCCAATTCTTTAAGTTTTTTTTTATAATAAGCACACATTCCCTTTGTAATTGAGAAACTTTTTTTATTTTTTATTAATAATACCATAAAATCGGGCGCCTGGGTGGCTCAGTTGGTTAAGCGACTGCCTTCGGCTCAGGTCATGATCCTGGAGTCCCGGGATCGAGTCCCGCGTCGGGCTCCCTGCTTGGCGGGGAGTCTGCTTCTCCCTCTGACCCTCCCCCGTCTCATGCTCTCTTTCTGTCTCAAATAAATAAATAAAATCTTTAAAAAAAAATAATAATAATAATACCATAAAATCTACATGTTTCATGTTCATGTTTTCTATGCATCAACTGCAGAGGTGCAAATACATTAAAGTTATTCCACTGTGATTTAATTATTGATGGGTAACAACCCTAGTAGGGACATAATTCTGTGATTGTCATTAAGCAGAAACAAGTATAAAATGATCATGCTCTATTTTATGTACTCTGTCCCTTATTATATTATCGTACTTACTGTAAAACCTTGAGGGGTAAAATTTGTTTTATTTCTTCTGTGTGCGGCTACTATAAAACATTACGTGCTTTTCTCTCAGGATATGAAAATTCAATACTGCCCACTTAAATTCATACACTTTTTCTTCTAAGCATTTTTCAAAGTGCTACACAACATTCATTTCATCTATCTTGCAAACATTTCTGCATGGTATAGAAGAAATAACTAAGGTAACCACCATCTTTTCTCAGATATGCAGGATAAAGATGGAGAAGAGTATATGTACTCTCTGTGCCGCCCAAACTCTAAGAGGTGCCTTCAACTGTATAGTTTAGGACAGCTGTGGAATCAAACACACTCCTTCTAGTCTCTAAATCTTACCTCTTCATCTCATTCTTTCCAGACAATCCAGTCTATTAACAGTTATGGAAAAACAAAGACAAAAATTCAACCAAACTGGTCAGATTTGCTATGGCTTAGAGCTAGAAGAATGTGGAGGCTCTGGCCCCTCGGGCAAGTTGCTCAGTGTCTCAGAGCTCCAGCTGCATCAGGTGTAAACTGGGGATCAAGTTGCCTCTTTACCACTTGTTGTTGCTTGAAGGCACAGAGGAAGAGGGCTTGTGAATTACCAAGCGTCACAAAGACAAATGTGTTACTAATGTAATAAATGCTCTTTATTCTTAATCAACTCCCAACCTCTTCAGATCAGGAACAAAGAGAAAAACATACACTTTATTGCCATCAAATCATTTGTGCACAGAATTAGTTATGATGAAAACTGAATGTTAATCTATGCACGTGTGAGATTTACAACACCTGGCATTTGGGAGACCCAGCAGACATTCCTTTCCTCACTATGCTCTCACGCTATATCTAGTAAGTTACTTGGAGTTTCTTCATAACTAGCTCTTTAGAGCACTTTGTACAATAAATTATAGTGGTGTAGGGCAGGCCTCACTCCTGACCTGTTGCTGGGGCTGGTGAGCCAGAAGGAGTCCCTCTGCTGGGGGGTTCCAGAATTTAAATTTACACTAGTGTTAGAGGGTATTAAGGCATCTCTCTGGCAGCGCATGGTCTGTGCACAAAAAGTAAAGGGACAGAACACTTGGTAGTTGACCATGAATTCACCCAGCAGTGCCTCTAACACTGTCCTCAGGAGCATCATGTCAATCCCTAGGGGCCTGGAAACTGATGAGAGAGGAACCAGCATGAGTTTTGTTTTGTTTTTTAAGATTTTATTTGTCAGAGACACAGAGAGGGGGAGAGAGAGAGCACAAGCAGGGGGAGCAGCAGGCAGAGGGAGAAGCAGGCTCCCCGCTGAGCAAGGAGCCCGACGTGGGACTTGATTCCAGGACCCTGGGATCATGACCTGAGCCGAAGGCAGACATTTACTGACTGAGCCACCCAGGTGTCCCCGAAATATTTAAAGGCAGAGCTGAGTCAGGCAGGCAGGGATGGGCATCCAAATGGTCACTCAATAGCTATGGGATCTAGGTACCTCAAGTGTCCTCACCTATACAATGGGGATAACAGTACCTACCTCACAGAGTTGACATATGCATTAAGGATAAGCAGGTGTGTAAAGTACCTTAGAACCAAGTGCAGTGACATCACTATTACTCTATTAAATAATTATTGTAATTTCTCAGACAGAATCAACATAACCTCAAAACACTATTATAGACTAACCCCACTAATGACCTAAAAGCTTTGTTAATTTCAAGAGGAACAACATAACAGAGAGAGAGATTCAATATTCAGTAATGGACTTTGAACCAACTGGGATTCCTGGTACATCAGTTTGGGAAGAGTGATAAATGTCAACTTAATAAGCTTCATAGAGGATGCAGTTTCTTTGCTGCGTGGAAGTCAGTCATGAGCAAGAAAAAGCAGTGGTCTTTTTCCATAGGCTCTAAATACTTTTTAAGCAATATAGCTATTTAAAGTATTAATGATATTTGGGGGCACCTGGGTGGCTCAGTTGTTTAAGCATCTGCCTTCGGCTTAGGTCATGATCCCAGGGTCCTGGGATTGAGTCCACATCGGGCTTCCTGCTCAGCGGGGAGCCTGCTTCTCCCTCTCCCTCTGCTCTCTCTCTCTCTCTCTCGCTCTCAATAAAATCTTTTAAAAAATAAAGTATTAATGGTATTTATAAGAAAAATCACGCCTCCAGTCACATCTTATATTTTATTCTCCCTATGGTTCCTACTTAACTTTGGCCCAGTGGTTGTATATCTTTGCTAATCATCATTTGTTACCAGGCTGTCTTCTCAGTTGCCATTTAATTAGGTAAAAGTGCAACATATGCATTTAATAGGAAACACAGTAATCAAAAAAGCCCATCAGTACATGAGTCTTAGTTTGGGTTTCTCCGAAAATAGAGCCTAAGACCAGATCTGGGTGCAGTAATTTA
Organism: Leptonychotes weddellii; assembly: GCF_054177405.1. NCBI lineage: Eukaryota > Metazoa > Chordata > Mammalia > Carnivora > Phocidae > Leptonychotes > Leptonychotes weddellii. Next base: position 96,797,408 of record NC_138370.1, read on the forward strand.
CGTGGGAGGTGAAGAGGGAATCAGAGAATAGAAGGCATGAGACAAGGAAAGAAGAAAAGCTAATCTGAAGAGCATTACTGAGGTCACCGCTACAGACAACAGGAGGCTGATTCTGCCAGCAGTACCCACAAGAAGCATTTAGAACATTTCCCAGAATTGTCCATCTGAAGAACAGGAGTCTGGAGTGTTCATTCAGCCTGACCGAGGGCTGTGCCCTACGGGGGAACAGATGGAACACCAACACCACTACCCTTACAGGCTGCACTTGGGACACAGGCTCAGCAAACTCCCTAGTTCCTTTGTGGCTAAGAATGTATTGGGGCAGATGCAGAAAAACTGAGTGGACATGACTTTGAGGAACACCAGCAATGGAAGGTGTTTCTGGATTTGCAAAAAACGATCCAGCACAGCTACTACTGAAACAAGAGGTGGGCAGAGTGATTGTGTGCAAGGACCAGAGGCATATGCTGCTACACATATCAAGAAGCTACATACGAAAACAAGAGGTCCCAGGCTTTTCCAAAGAATAAAGGGAAACTACCCTTATCCTGACCTTCCCGAAATACTTTTGAGAGCATCTTAATCTAAAGTGGGTATAAAAATAGATCAAAAGTAGGAAAATCAAATCTTTGCATATTCTTTATTGTGGACTTAATAAATATCTAATTAGACTTTATCTATAAAAAAGAGACTAAAAATATTATTTATAACAAAAAAATGGAAACAACCCAACTGTCCAATAATAATGGAAGGGTTAAATAAATTATGAATCTGTAAAATACATTATGCACCCATTAAAATTGTTTTCAAGAAAACACTGACACAAGGAGAGTAGCCTGATAATAACTTGGAAAGATGTTAGATCCAAATGATACAAAGTGTTACTGCATTTGTGTAAAAGCATAAACAAATGGTCTTCAAATTTCTTCTATTTCAAAACCAGCACTTTCACACCTATACATTTTTACTTCTAAATTCCCTTTACATCAAACTTAGCTTCCAATGCATCAGCTAACCAACTGTGTTTTGCTGCCGCCCGCCCCCCGGTACATGTGGAAATGTGTGGGGAGCCTTTTTTGGTTGCCATATTGACTGGTGGGTGCTACAAACATGCAGTGGACAAAGCCAGAGATGCTAAACATTCTGCAATAAACAGAACAACAACAACAACAAAATGCCCTACCAAAATGCCAACAGTAAAAGTGATGAACTATGGAGCGCCTGGGTGGCTCAGTCAGTTAAGTGTCTGCCTTTGGCTCAGGTCATGATCTCAGGGGCTTAGGATCGAGCCCCACGTTGGGCTCCCTGCTCAGTGGAGAGCCTGCTTCTCCCTCTCCCTCTGCCCCTCCCCACCCCGCTTGTGCTCTCTCTCTCAAATAAAATCTTTAAAAAAAAAAAAAAGTGATGAACTAAGGAATAAACACTTACCATGATCCTATGCGAGATGACAGCTCAGTTTTACAAACATTTGTGCCAGAAAGTTGAGGCAAATTTGGACTATTAATTTGCCTGTATCATTACTATTTTACAAAATCAGTGGAGATGGGTAAATCAAAGTGTTTATGTAAATGTTACAAAGCAGCGATTACAATGTGGTTGGAACAAAGGAGGAGATTAACAGAGGTTCATAGAGGGGTGAATTTTTTTAATATGAAATTGTATATTTAGGCTTTGGCCAACTGAATATATATTTTTAGTTATAAATCAAAAGATCAAAATTAAAGCCCATGTTCCAAACACTGGAAATTCATAATCACAAACTGTCTAAAAGATGCAGTACCATTTGCAATTTAATAACATGTTCTTGCTTTCTTAGAAAAGAACAAAAACACAAAATATATTGTATATTTTTGTACTTTTGACTTTGGGATGTTTGTAAGAACATATCATGTGGGAACATGATTGTGTACAGAGAAAAGACTGGAAGGAAAAATATTAAAATAATAGCATGGTTATTTTTTTTTTAAATGTTTTATTTATTAATTGAGAGAGCACACACTAGCACAAGCATGGGGAGTGACAGGCAGAGGGAGAGGGAGAAGCAGGCTCCCTGCGATGCGGGGCTCGATCCCAGGACCCTGGGATCATGACCTGAGCCGAAGGCAGACGCTTAACAGACTGAGCCACCCAGTCACCCCCAGCATGGTTAGTGGATGAATTCTCACTTTCCTCTTCACTGAAATTTTAGTGGCTTAAATGAAAGTCGTAAGTCTGCATTCAAGAAAATCCAAAAGTCGGCAAAACAGGCTAAGGCACCCATGTTTAAAGCGTCAGGTCCAAATGAAAGCAAAATAAAGCTGGGCTGGATGAAAGGGAGGAGGACAAAATTTAGAACTGTATTTCCTCATAGTTGCATATTCTGTCAGGTAATAATTGGTAGAGGCAGTGGACAAAGCAGCCCCATCGCGTAGACTCTACTAGAGGTAAGGTACTACCAAAAACTTAACGGTAAGACTTTCAAAATCCATAGGAAGCAAAATGTACATCAGTCAGGATAGTATATATACTATAGACCTAAAAGTACGTCCTATTGCTAAGATAGAGCAGTAAAAATAACATGTAAAATTCCCCAGCAGAAAATAGTTACAATTTAAGCAAAGCTGAGCACTGTAAAAGGAGATAAGACAGATTAGAACAGCAATTTAGAAATATGCACTAAAGGGGAAAAAAGTATCAAAATATTCATTTATTCTTTCCACAAATGTTTGTTGAGTAAGAAGTGCAAGACACTATGGATCTATCACTTACCATTTTACATCTATCCTTTTTGAACTTTAAGTTTTGGTCTACGCCCTCTCTGTAGCTATCAGTTTCGTAAGTTACTACTCATCATGTTGAAGGTATTTTTTTTTTTAATTGAGATATGACTGACATAACATAGTTTCAAGTAAAAAACGTGATTTAATATTTGTATGTATTGAAAAATGAGCACCACAATAAGCTAGTTAACATCCATTACCACATACAGTTACAACTTTTTTCTCATGATGATAACTTTTAAAATCTACTCTTAGGTGGTGCCTGCCTGCCTCAAACAATAGAGCATGCAACTCTTGATCTTGGGGTTGCCCCAAGTTGCACCTAGAGCTTACTTAGAAAAACAAATCCACTCTTAACAACTTTCAAATATGTAGTACAGTATTAATGATAGTTGCCATGCTGTGTATTACAACCCATTTTATAAGCTGGAAGTTTATACCTTTTGCCCATCTTTGCCCCTTTTATCTACCCCTATCCCCACCCCTGGCAACCACCAATCTCTGCTCTCTGTATCTCTGAATTCAGTTTTTTCTTTTTTTAAGATTCTATAAGTGAGATCATACAATATTTGCTTTCTCTGACTTATTTCACTTAGCATAATGCCTTCGAGATGCATCCATGTTGACACAAATAGTAAGATTTCCTTCTTTTTATGGTTAATATTCCATTAGCACATTCCATTCCACATCTTTATGGTACATATATATATATGCACCATATACACACACACACACCATCTTCTTTATGGTACACACACACACACACCCATCTTTATCCATCCATCAATGGACACTTAGGTTGCTTCCATGTCTTGAGTACTGTAAATAATGCTGCACCGAACAAGGTAATGCACGTATCTTTTTAAGTTAGTGTTTACATTTTCTCCAGATAAATACCCAGAAACGGGATTGCTGGATTATACGGTAGTTCTAATTTTTTAACGAACCTCTACACTGCTTTCCATTGTGGCTGCACCAATTTACATTCCCAAGAGTGCACAAGGAAGGGTCCCCTTTCTCTACAACCTCAACAACATTTGTAATTTCTTACCTTTTTGATAATAGCCATTCTAACAGAGGTGAAGTGATACCACATTGTGGTTTTAATTTGCGTTTCCCTGATAATTAGTGATGCTGAGCACCTTTTTCATGGACCTGCTAGCCATCTATCTGTATGTCTTCTTTGGAAAAATGTCTTTCAGATTCCCTGCCTTTTTTTTTTTTTTTAATCAGATAGTTTATTCGCTATTGAGCTGTATGAGTTCTTTATATATTTTGGTTATTAACCCCTTTTCAGATATATGATTTGCAAATATTTCCTCCTATTTGATAGGTTGCCTTTCCCTTTTGCTGATGGTCTCCTTTGCTGTGCTGAAGCTTTTAGTTTGATGTAGTACTATTTGTTTATTTTTGCTTTCACTGTCTTTGCTTTTGGTGTTAAATCCAAAAAATCATCCCCAAGACTGATGCCGAGAAGCTTATTGCCTATGTTCTCTTCTAGGAGTTTAATGGTTTCAGGTCTTCCATTCAAATCTATAATCAAGTTAGTGGTCATGTATAAGAGAATAATCCACTTTCATTCTTTTGCATGTGGCTGTCCAGTTTTCCCATCACTATTTATTGAAGACTATCCCCTTTCTCTGTTTTATATTCTATGCTCCTTTGTCATAAATAATTGAGCATATATGCATGTTTTTATTTCTGGGCTCTTCATTCTATTCCACTAATTTATATGTCTATTTTTATGCCAATATCAAACTGTTTTTGATTGATTACTATAGTTCTGTAGTATAGTTTGAAATCAGGGAGTGCAATGCCTCCAGCTTCGTCCTTCTCAAGATTGCTTTGGCTATTTGGGGTCTTTCGTGGTTCCATACAGATTTTAGGATTATTTGTTGCACTGCTATGAAAAATGCCACTGGAGGGGTGCCTGGGTGGCTCAGTCGTTAAGCGTCTGCCTTCGGCTCAGGTCATGATCCCAGGGTGCTGGGATCGAGCCCCGCATCAGGCTCCCTGCTCCGCGGGAAGCCTGCTTCTCCCTCTCCCACTCCCCCTGCTTATGTTCCCTCTCTCGCTGTGTCTCTGTCAAACAAACAAACAAATCTTTAAAAAGAAAAGAAAAATGCCACTGGAATTTTTTTTTCCAGAAGTACATGAATTTTTAAATCCTAATTAACATACAGTGTAATACTGGTCTCAGGAGTAGAATTTAGTGATTCATCACCTACATATAACACCCAGTGCTCATCACAAGAAGTGCTCTCCTTAATACCCATTACCCATTTAGCCCAGTCCCCACTCACTTCCCCTCCAGCAACCCTCAGTTTGTCCTCTATAGCATAAGAGTCTCTTACAGTTTGCCTCCCTCTCTCTTGTTTTCCTACCCCATGTTCAACTGTTTTGTTGCTTAAATTCCACATGAATAAAATCATATGGTATTTGTCTTTCTAACTTATTTTGCTTAGTATAATACACTCTAGTTCCATCCACATTGTTGTAAACAGCAAGATTTCATTCTTTTTGATGGCTGGGTAATATATCATTGTGTGTGTGTGTGTGTGTGTGTGTGTGTGTATATACACACATATATATACATATATATATATACACACACACATATATATATATATACCACCTTCTTTATCCATTCATCAGTCAATGGACATTTGGGCTCTTTCCATAATTTGGCTATCTTCGATAGTGCTGCTATAAACATCAGGGTGCATGTCTCCCTCTGAATTACTATTTTTGTATCCTTTGAGTAAATACGTAGTAGTGCAATTGCTGGGTCACAGGGTAGTTCTATTTTTAACTTTTTGAGGAACCTCTATACTGTTTTCCAGCGTGCCTATAGCCATTTGCATTCCCACCAGCAGTGTAGGAGGGTTCCCCTTTCTCCGCATCCTCATCAACTGTTGTTTCCTGAGTTGTTAATTTAAGCCATTCTGACAGGTATGAGGTGGTATATTTCATTATGGTTTTGATTTGTATTTCCCTGATGATGAGTAATCTTCATCATCTTGAGCATCTTTTCATGTGTCTGTTGGCCATCTGGATGTCTTCCTTGGAAAAATGTCTGTTCATGTCTTCTGCCCATTTCTTAACTGGATTGTTTCCTGGGTGCTGATTGATTAGTTCTTTATAGCTCTTGGATACTAACCCTTTATCAGGTCATTTGCAAAAATCTTCTCTCATTCTGTAGGTTGCCTTTTAGTTTCATTGATTATTTCCTTTGTTGTGCAGAAGCTTTTTATCTTGATGAAACCACTGGAATTTTGTTTGTGGATTTCACTGAATCTATAGATTGCTTTGGGTAGTATGGATATTTTAACCATACTAATTCTTCCAATCCACAGGCACAGAAGAGCTTTCCATTCATTTGTGTCTTGTTCAGTTTCTTTCATCAATGTCAGTTTTCAGTGTACAGGTCTTTCACCCCCTTGGTTAAATTTATTCCTAGGTATTTTATTCTTTTTGATGCAATTTTAAGTGGAACTGTTTTCTTAATTTCTCTTTCTGGTAGTTTGTTATTAGTGTACAGAAACAAATGATTTTTGTATACGGATTTTCATGTCCTGCAACTTTACTGAATCATTTATTAGTTCTGTTTTTTGGTGTACTCTTCAGGGTTTTTATATATAACAGCATGTCATCTGCAAACAATGGTAAAGTTTTCCTTCCTTTTCGAGTTGGAGGCCTCTTATTTCTTTTTCTTGCCTAACTGCTCCACCTAAGACTTCCAATCCTATGTTGAGTAAAAGGGGCGAGAGTGGGCATCCTTGTCTTCTTCCTGATCTTAGAGGAAAAGCTTTCAGCTTTTCACTGGTGAATATGATGCAAGCTGTGGGGGTACTTCCTTTCCTAAGTGGACAAAAGCTGCACACAGTGATAAGGCTTGTCACTCCCTGATTGCTGGAACAAATATTACCGATATGTATCACTAGTCATGAGTGTCTTCTCCCTCAGCACTCCATATAGTGACCCTTACCAGATTTGCCCGTGGAAGAAAAGATGGTCTTTCACAGATAAAGGAAGATTATTATTCTTTGAGGAATATACTCAGAAGGAATATACCCCCTTCTTCAAGTTTTTATTTGTTGAGACCTAGCAAATAAATCCCTACTTATGACAATCCTATTGTTCAGGATTGTCTACAATGCCAGCATTTTCAAGTCTCTTCTTTTGGGTTGGTCAGATTTCTTATAAGAGGCTCCTCTATAATGTGCTTGGAGGATGTAATCCTAAGGGCTAGGATTACAGGGTAAAGAAAGATGGCTGCAGTCTCAACTTTGGTAAGTTAACTTTCACTCAATCGTCCTGTTTTCCAGAGTATGCCAGTTCTCATTGGTGCCTAAGGTCCCCAGTCTTAAGAAATACAACTATAAGGGGCACCTGGGTGGCTCAGTTGGTTGGGCGACGACTGCCTTTGGCTCGGGTCATGATCCTGGAGTCCCAGGATCGAGTCCCGCATCGGGCCTCCCTGCTCGGTGGGGAGTCTGCTTCTCCCTCTGACCCTCCCCCCTCTCATGCTCTCTCTCTCATTAATAAATAAATAAACAATAAATAAATAATAAATAAAATTAAATTAAAATAAAATAAAATCTTAAAAAAAAAGAAAGAAAAATACAACTGTGGCATTCCTTCCAGGTGGGAGAGAGGGCACCTGCCCACCTATATAGAGAGTTTGGGGGCTAATAGCTTTTTTTTTTTAATTTTTTTGTTATGTTATCTAATAGCTTTTTAAACAGATCTTCTACCAATCCTCATGTTTATAACCCATAATTTACCCCATACTTCTGGAGGCACTGGTTCCATCAAATCCTATGGTTAAATGATATAAATTGGTTGTTTCTTAGTTTTCCTTACTGCTGCCTGATGGTCAGCTTTTTGGACCGTGTAGGAGTTGGGATTCAACCAAAGAGGTAAACCACTGAGAATGTACTGCATAACTACACAAAAGTTTGTTACAGAGATCTGACCTTGGGCAACTGGGGGAACTGGTCAAGCACTTTCTAGAAAACTGTCATCGTCATGTCTGATTCTGGAGCTGAAGCCCACAGAGCGGGTAGTCAGGAAAGGAAGATGAATCCAAAGTGCGGCAGAGAAAACAAGCTAAGAACCACAAGCACAAGCTGGAGCCCATGAGGATGGGCTGAAATCGGTCAGTTCCTGCTGCCTCTGATCTTGGTGACAAGGGTATTCTGCAGAAGCTGGAGCCCTTCCTCAGAGAGGGAAAGTCACACACATGACCCAGGAGTCAGAGAGGCTGAGGAGGATCCAGGAGAGAGTGGAGGAGTTGAAGGCCCAGCTGCTGCTTCACACTAATGAGGGGTCATCAAATCAGCAACAAAGTGTGTTGGGGCGGAAAACCTATCTCCTCCCCAGGCCTGCAGTTGGACAGGGACTATACCCAAAAGGCCTGGACCTGATTCAGATGACACCATTTTGGACTTTGATGCTGAAATGAGATGAGGCTCTGGGGGCCTTGGATAGAGGTGAATGTATTTTTTGCACCTTGGAGGTATGTAAGTCATGAGATGGTCTGTTGTATGTGGTTTACAAACATGGAGCTCTACACAAAGGATCCATGACTGCAGGGGTGGATACACAAATCCACACATGATAAAACTGTACAAATTTGTACAGAACTGAACACACATACATACATCCAAACAAGTACAAGTAAAACTGGGAAATAAAACTAGTGGATTACATCAATGTTACTATCAATATCCTGGGTCTGATATTATACTAGTTTTGCAAAATATTGCTTTTGGGGAAAACGGGTAAGCTGCACACCAGATCTCTCTGTATTCTCTCTTACAAACTACCTGTGAATCTGCAATTATCTCAATAAATATTTCAATTTAAAAAAAGACCCACAGTGATCTCGTTGCCGACATTTTCACCCTTTTATGACCACTTCCTCTTGGGTGTGAGCAGGACCCAGTGACTTGCTTCTAGCAAACGGTAACGGTAAAAGTGATGGGATGTTACTTCCATGCTTAGGTTCTAAGACTTTCTATCTACTAGCTAGAAGACTAGCTCTGCTGCATCTCAGCCTGCATGCTTTGATGAAGCAAGCTGTCATATCGGAGAGGCAAGGAATGGAGGTTAACCTCTGGCCCAGAGCCAACATCATGATTTCAGCCTGGGAGAGACCCTGAAGCATGCCTGGATTCCTGACCCACGGAAACTGGTAGATAAATGGGCATTGTTTTAACCACTAGGTTTTGGTGTATCTTTGTTATATGACAATAGATAAGTAATACAGGCTTGTCTGCTTTGTACCACCAGTATTTTGTTGTGATTGCCTCTTTTCCCAATTTCTTTATCCTTGTAGGCATATATCTTTTTTATTCCTGTATTCTTGTTTTGTTAGGATTTCAGAAGGGAAACTTGTAGTTGTTGAATTTCCCATCTTTTACTGAAGTCACACTCAGATCTTCTGTTACGGACTGAATGTTCACCTCCCCACAAAATTTGTATGTTAAAGCCCTAATCACCAACGTGATACTAGGAGGCAGAGCCACTGGGAAGAAATTTGGTCCTGATGAGGTCAAGAGGATAGAGCCCTCATGATGGGATTAGTTCCCTTGTAAGAAGACCAGGACCCCAGAGCTTTCTCCCCCTGCCATGCAAGCGCATGATGAGAAGGTAGGGTCTGCAGACTGAGAAGAAAGTTCTCACCAGGAACCAAATCTGCCGCATCTTGACCTTGAACTTCTCAGCCTCCAAAATTGTGACCAAAAAAAATGTGGATTGTTTAAACCACTCCATCTATGATATTTTGTTATAGAAGTCTGAACTGACTAATATACCACAAGACCAACAAAATTAATGGGAAAAAAAAAAAGAATGAGCAGTCTCTCTTAAATGACAGTTATTTTATTCTAAAATTTTCAAGTCGTCAATCTAGTAAAGGAGATCAAGAGAAATTCTAGGTTCCAAAATGTACTCTTTTCATTTTAATGACTTGATCAATGCAGCATAATCACAGGGCTTTATGTTCTTATAGTTTCAGCTAGCAGTGGAATTTAAAATGCCCCAGTTTGCCACCTGCTTCAGTTTTGCCAGCATGAGTGATATCAATAGAAGGAAATCGCCTTCAAACCATCAGCCTTTTTTCCAACAGAGAAAAAATACATGCCTAGAATTCTATTTGAATCACAGTGAGATTTGACCCTAATTTCTCGTAATCCTCACTCATATGATGTCTAAGCAACTGAATTACCCCCTTTTATTTCTCTATTAAGTCAGTACTTCAAAAAAAAAAATAGATATTAACAGAATTGTGAAAGCACCTTTGGTGGATTTGGAGAAATAAAACTTCCCTGGATTTCTCAGTGTTCTTATAAAAGTCCTAGCCTCCTGAGACAAGGAAAATATAAGATATAAAGATAACAAATGTTTGCTTTCACTTCTCTTAGATGCATTTTGCTTTTCATAAGCCATGAGGATTAGATCTACAGCCATTTGTCTAGTTAATTGCTCGATCCAAAAGGGATGATAAAACTTATCTCCACAGAGGGCCAAATGGTTACAGCCCAGACTAGGCACCTAGGCTAAATTCCCAACATGCCAGGAAGGCAGAAGCATTATCTTCCCAGGTATTTACATAAGCGCGGACCCTGGAAACATCACCTGGACATAAAAATCCAGAAGACAGGGATGTTTATCTGGCCCTCAGAGAGATGCATCTGTATTCCAAAAGGTTAGGGTAGGAACCTAAGAGCCTTTCTATCTTATCTAAAAGGAGCAAAGGTTTTTCTCCCTCCTCATGAGAGAGGAGGGGAATGATTGCCTCTCTTCTGTATATAAATGGAGAAAATACACTAGCGTCATCTCCCTCTATGGGGTCAAACCTGCCACCTGCACAGAGAAATTCCATGAGCTTTCATTGCTCCATGGTACTCTAGGTGTTGATCTGATTGTATCAATAAATAATTCTTTTTTAAATAAAGAATGATTTTCCCTGACCCAGATGTCTTGTCTTTCCACAGTATTCATACACACACGTATATGTGTATGTGTATATAGAGATAGCAATCATGGGGCACCTGGGTGGCTCAGTGAGCTGAGCATCTGACTCTTGGTTTCAGCTCAGGTCATGACCTTGGGGTCGTGGGATCGAGCCCTCTGTCAGGCTCTGGGCTCCGCGCTCAGTGGGGAGTCTGCTTAAAATTCTCTGCCCTGCCACCTGCTCGCTCGAGCTCTCTCTCAAATAAATCTTTAAAAAGAGAGAGAGATCTCAATCACATAACTATACAAGTAGGCTAACCCTCAAACCTTCCCTCTCTCAAATCTTTAAAAAGAGAGAGAGAGAGACCTCAATCACATAACTATACAAGTAGGTTAACATCTCAAACCTCAAAGATTGAGGAGCAGCAAACCTAAGAGCAATCAAGCAAGTTGGAAAGGGAGCATCCACTAGGAAGCAAATAGGACCCCCTTTATGTATTTTAGGTTAGTCTTATAGAACAAGCCTCCTCAGAGGTGAGAGATGCACATGGGGTCCAAAAATTAAATGATATGATGAAAACATGTCTCCGTACTCCCCAAGCTCCCCCCACGGAGGAGCTATGGGCCTCTCAGTTCCAACCCATCCTATCTAGTTCTTATTCTCAAAGCTAAGCTCTGCAATTAGGGTCTTTCTCAGCTCCCTCTCAGACCTACTCCTACCACTAGCTGACAGTGACCCAGGGATGTCCAAGTACCTAAGGCAATGTCTCAGCCCCAAAGAGCTGACTGTTTTTAAGTCTGCATGGGGCTCCCACAAGCATCAAATGGATGACGGTGTTGGGCTGATCTTTAAAACAGCTTTTAATCTATGAATATACCATTTTACTATAGCAGCACAGCAAAGTACAAAGTGGAAAATGTAGGATACTCAACATCTGGATGAGAGCTGGAAATTTATTAGAGGCACTGAACACTAGTAAGGAAAGAAAAGCTGCATCTGAGGTACAAAGGCCACCTAACTATTGCTTTTTAAAAAATAAGGGCACCAGGGGCGCCTGGGTGGCTCAGTCGTTAAGCGTCTGCCTTCGGCTCAGGTCATGATCCCAGAGTCCTGGGATCGAGCCCCGCATCAGGCTCCCTGCTCCGCGGGAAGCCTGCTTCTCCTTCTCCCACTCCCCCTGCTTGTGTTCCCTCTCTCGCTGTGTCTCTGTCAAATAAATAAAATCTTAAAAAAAGAAAAAATAAGGGCACCGGAGCCCAAAAAGGTGAAGGAATTGCTAAGGTCACACAGGTAGTAGCAAAACTAGCACTAGAACCCAGATCTCCTGAATCACAATCAAGTATTTTTGCCATTTCACCACTAAAAATCTGCATTTCTTATTGTGGAAATGGGTTTGCTCATCACAGCCTAGACAATATATCCCTGAAGCCCCTGTCCAATGAGCAACTTCTGACTGATTTGCATCTCCAAGATATCTTAGTTCAAGGAAAACACTGCCCTGCATATGACATACATTTCTAACTATAAATTAATGTTAACATCATTTTAATAAGAGATTTAAGTTTGACCAGCATAGCTCAGGTCTCACTAGGTCTGGACTCGCACCATGAACTGACAAAAACCAAGATTCTGAATCCTCTAGACCACTCACAGGATCCAGCAAAGAACATTCTAAAGTAGAGCCATCCCCAACGACCTTCTAGACAGTCCTCCCTCAAAACTACTGCATTGTAAAGACCGTAGATACTCTGTAAGTACATGTTTTGGGGCTAAAGCTAAGTTTACTTAACTTCAGAAAGAAACAGTAAAGGCTGCAAAGTTGTTTCTTGTAGTTCAGGTGTTTTCCATAACTCAAGATTTTTTTCTGTCATAGAAGACATGCAGCCAAAAGAGGTCAAAGAGGATGGAACAAAAGCTAGGAGGGATGGAATGGGGTTCTGAATGCCAACTACATAAAAAGTTTCACCTGATTTGAAATTCAATCCCAAGCAAAGCTCAGCACTTAATTAAGGCTTCAAATTCCACTGTAAGCTATGGACCACAGCACTTAATTAAATATCCATCATTAAGAATACCTTCTCTCTTCTCCCACTTTCACCTTTTTTCCTCCCAAATAAAGTGATAGCTGATTTTTTGGTCGTTTTTTTTCTCTTTTTTTTTTTAAGCAGGCTCCATGCCCAGCATGGAGCCCAATGGAGGGCTTGAACTCGCAACCCTGAGATCAAGACCTGAGCTGAGATCAAGAGTAGGACACTTAACAACCTGAGCCAAACAGGCGCCCCTTGGTGTTTTCTTTTTTAAAACCTATTAAATGTCAAGGACATTCAATGCGTTTTCATTCCAAAGTTAAAATTTAAGCATTCTTCAGAGATGATAAATGCCCAGTCTATTTATTCTGACACATTTGGCTGATATAAAAGAGTTGACTGGCTGTATTCTGAACAGCTGAATATATATATACACTGATCTATCGAAATACTTTCACGATTAATTCTTTTGCTGCCAATTCAGAGAACAAAATAAAATTAACCATTTGACTATGGAAAGAAAACCGCACATATGTATTTTAAAAGTAAAAGGCATTCAATGAGCGAAGTGTCAGCTTGAAGTTTTCAAACAAATCTCCCTTTGAATCAGGCCTCATTGGCAATATGAAAAAATCAAGCACCCAGATCAGAATTAAAAGAGAATTTGACCCAATTTTCCTGCAATTTAAACTCCCTCCAGAAGACCCGCTTTCATATTTATGCAGCTGCGGCCATCCTGCCTCCTAGACTAGCACTAGAACCCAGATCTCCTGAATCACAATCAAGTATTTTTGCCATTTCACCACTAAAAATCTGCATTTCTTATTGTGGAAATGGGTTTGCTCATCACAGCCTAGACAATATATCCCTGTGTGTCCCAACCTGGGACACCTGTCCTTCTGGTCTCCTGTGTCCATCCTCACAGCAGGCTGAGCTGCTCTGTCTTCGTGAAGCATTCTCTCCAAGGGTTAGTTAGGCGCTGCCTCTCCCTCTCTTTTAAATGCCAGCATCTAGTAACCCAACAATAAGCCCCACAGTATCCCTCATAGTTCTCCCAGAAAGCTTAAAAATCTCACTGAATTGGCCGCCAGGTGGACTGCTGTGACATGCCAAAAAACACATGCAAATTGGACGCCACTATAACCCTCACAACAGAACCATGCTTTTCAACAACCCACATAGAATCTAGGAAGCAATTTTTTTAGACAAAGTTACCACGTGCTCCAAATCCACACAGATTGTATCTCTTGGTAAATATTCAGTTTTAGAAAATCTCAGGGCTCTGCTGAATTCTGAAGAGGTGTGGCAGGCTTCTAGGCAGCAGCAGGGGTCATTAAACAGAAATAGAAGAAGGAAGGCTATACCTCTTCCCTCAGGCTTTTCTCCACTAGTGGGACTGAGCAACACTTGGCCAACAATCTGTCTGGGAATTAGTCAAGCTGACACAGTCCTTTTGGAGTCCTGACATTATCCTTGGACTCTATACCATTCAGAAGACAGAGCGGCAGCACCAGGGAAATTTACACAGGCTTAAATTTGGCTTCCCTGCCTTCACATCTCTGATACAGTGCCAGGGAGCAATCGAGCTCAATGATCTAGAAAAAAATATTTACTGCATTATATTAATGAAGACGAATTTAAAAAATACAAAATGGCTAAAACTTCCAACATGGCATCAACAGTTTATTACTAGATCCAAAGTTGGGGAGACACATGTATGTTGCATTAACCATCTTAAGGAAATCAAGTTTTCTCAATTATAGTGCCAGTTTTCAAATAAGTCTTTCCATTTTTCTGAATAAGAACATTCACATTTGTGTTCCAAATAAATTCTAATAAAAGAGTTATTTACTGGGCACCTGACCTGCTGACCATTATGCAGGTAGACATAGAAAGGAATCGGACACACTCTCACAATGCCCAGAAATGACCTCAAATAATCATTTGGTCTCTCAGTCTTACATACCCTTACAAGGCAAGAGGGCAACAAACACTAAGTGAGGCTCCAAGCTCCAATAACTGCCCCGCGCAACTCCAGAGGAAAACTGGAAACAAAGTATCTTTCCTTGAGTTTGCTTTGTAACAAAAGACTGGACAACCATGTTTTCTTATTATTCTAGTAATTCCATGCATACTGTCCCCAGTTTTTAGGGAAAACTCCTATTTTTTCTTAATTATGCAGGAAAAGATTGATATGAAATAAGATTACTGAAATACTGTTGGGTATTATCCCAAAATGGCCATTCTGAACCAACGCACACAAGAAATACGTGTGTTTATATTTGCACGTGCATGCCTAGCCAACCTGCTCTAGCCCTGAAGTGGTTACTGGTACTTTCAAAGAGACATTAGTGTGTTACACCTAGAAAGAATGAAGAAAATATTAGATCATGAGTGGAGTCTCTCAAGTAAATGCCTAAAAAGGACTGAATTTATAAGACAGAACATACCTTAAAAATGTTTTTTTCCTGGCTCTCTCCCTTCAATATATCCACATGTACATCACTGCTTTTTAATTATTCCCATGACTTATCAAGAAAAAGCATGAGGGAACTTTCTGGTGTGATGAAAATGTTCCTATATCTTTACACTGGTAGAAGATTACACAGGTCTATGCGTGGTCAAAAGTAGAAAGGATGCACGCAAGATGTACTTCATTGTATCCAAATTTTATCTAAAAACACAAAAAATATTGGGTCTCTAGTGAGGTTTGCTTTTTGCGGTGGCACAGAAAAGAGATTCTACAATTACTATTTTCTGTATATTCTACATACTGAAATATGCAGACAGGTCCCTCACTGTTAGAGATGTAACCTTCAGTGTTGGGTTGGAATTTGCTGGAATCATATGAACTCATGGTATATACGTGTATGTTACATAAAATATACAGTGTGTGTTATAAAATATACAAAAATAATATTTTATATATATATTTCTATATATATAAATGTTCTTTATATTTCTATATATATATAAATGTTCTTACGTTTTCTTGGTTTTCTGAGATAGTGCTACACCTGGTGCCCAGGAACACGCGCAGCCAAAACATCTTGGTTTTTAAATACCATCATCCACTAAAAGAATCTTGGGCTCTTTGGAGAAAAAGCTAATTCTTATGTTAGGGCAAGAAAAATACAAAATGAGCCTTGGAACATCTTGCTGCACCATGAAGGAAGTATTCAAAGAATGATAGGAAGACATCAAAATAATGCAAAGGTCAGACAACTCCCACTGGCCAAATTTGAGCATGATAATAAATAATGATAATAAGAGATTATAACCCATTTATTAAAATCAGAATCTGTGCATTCCTACTGATATCGGCACTTTGAACTTAAGATTTTGGAACTGCAGATAAAGGGATTGTGCGTTTGTACTGAAAAGAATGTTCACCATATTAGATAAACTCCATCTAATTGCACAGTTTCCTATCAGCTATTTTAGTACCACACACCTAATATGAAAGGAGGAGCAACAACACAAGCAATGTGAACAGGGACTAAGCAAGAAGAAGATAATAAAACCTCATGTTAATACCTTCAGAGATAAGACATTACATCCAGAAAGCAAGAACAGGATGTCATTTTTTTTAAGGGAGGAAATTCAGCAAATAAGAGTTCTTAGAAAGTACAGAATTCAACAACAGAAAAGGAAAACCTCAAAAGAACACTTAGAAGATCAAGAAAATCTCCTAGAAAGTAGAAACAAAAGACCAAGAAATGGAAACTGAAAAAAAGATTAGACAAGTGGAGGATCGATCCAATATTTAAGTGAACAGAAGTTCCGAAAAGTTCAATTACAGAGAGGAATGGAGGAAAGAATGGAGGAAATCATCAATTAAACAAAACAATTTCCAGAGCTAAAGGACACAAGTCTTCAGATCAAGAGGGCCTACTAAGTAGCCAGGACAATGAGGGAAGACATATAGCCACAGGCCCACCCTTATGAAATCTCTGAACACCAAGTTTCCTCACAGCGCAAAGAAAAGGCCCTGCTTCCAAGACAAAAAAAATTGGTTTCATACTGAGGACCGAGAATCAGAATGGCACTGGGACTTAACACCAGAAGCTAAAATAGAATGGAGCAATGCCTCCAAAATTCCAAGGAAAACACTCTCCCCATATAGAGTTCAATACTCAGCCAACCCAATCAAGATGTGCTCTATACCTGATTGAGTGAGGATCCAACACCAAAGAACGGGGTGCGGGGGGGGGGGGTTGGAGATCAAAGGTGGCAGCTGAGCAAACAGACCAGGAGGCTCAGAGGCTCCAGGAAAGAGTTTCTCAAAAAGAAACCACTGAAAGGATGGCAAAGGAGTTTCGCTGCAGTGAGATTTACACAACTGAAGGGAAGTCCCAGATTGAAATACTGAGTGGTACAAAGAAAATTAAGTGCAAATGTGTGTGCACGCGCACACTTGTACGTGGACCAACAATTCTACACTAAGGACAAGAGTGACCTTGTACAGAAAAGAAGTAATCACAGTTTTCTACCTGGCTCCCCTGTGAAGAGCACCCACGTGGTCACAAGGTAACACTGAGCTAAGATTACAGCTTTAGAGAGAGAATGGGGAGACAAGAAGGTACAGGGCAGCAGTAAGGAGCGCTAAATCCTCATTCTCCTAGAGGTCAACTGAAAATGCCTAAAACAAATATCAAGTAATAAGGCCTATCTTTCAGAGCGACGAAGGGCAACAAAACCTATCAGCTAAAAGAGTCGTGAGTGCTTGCTGGTAGGTAGTGATGAAAGCCTGCTTTTCATAGCAACTTGTATAACTATCTGACTCAATGTATGCACATATGAATCTACTATAAAAACTAAATTTTAAAAACTGGGTTTTTTCTCTACTCTTTTTATAAGACCTTTCTAATGAAAAAGCAGCTCAATTTTTAAAGTCCATAAAACATGGAAATTGCATTATAGTTTTCACTGTTCTAATCAAACAATATTTTAAAACTGGTGTAGAAAGGGCTTAAACTATAAAGAAACAAAAGCAATAGGAAGTCAATTATGGGCAACAATTGTAGGCACCCCGCTGTTCATAAAACACTTTCAAAGGTACCCTTATTTTTATATACCTCTGAAGTCTTTTTATAGTTAAAGAAACTGAGGATCCAAGGGTTACTTACTCTCAGAACTCAGAAAAAAGGCTTGTGGTACTATTCTTAGCCTAATTCTAAAAGCCTTCCAATAGAAAATCTTTTAAGACTATGCCCTTCTCACAAAATAACAAAAACAGACCAGGACAGGCGCCTGGGTGGCTCAGATGGTTGGGTGTCTGCCTTCGGCTCAGGTCATGATCCTAGGGTCCTGGAATCCAGTCCCGCATCGGGCTCCCTACTCAGGGGGGAGCCTGCTTCTCCCTCTGCCCCTCTCTCTTATGAATAAATAAAAAAAATCTTAAAAAAAAAAAAAACCAGAACAGGAAATGGATCTGAATTTGTCTTAACCGAGGGATACTTCTCTCTAATTAAAGAAAAAAAGAAACAGTGTAAGGAGGAGTCTACCACCAGATAAATTGGTGGGATCTGCATGAACAAGAGGGAAGAAACCCAAGACCTTCCCAACGTTCTCATCTAAGCTTTGATGAGGCAGTTCTGAGTAAGGGCCATGACCACGAAGAAAGAAACGGGATTCCTGCATGGCCAGGCAGATGGACAAAATCAGGCCGGTGCCAGGAGCTATGCCAGGCCCTGGGGATACAAAAGGGACATAATCTCTCCCCTCATAAACCTTAATGATCAGCAGAACTAAAAGAAAGAAAAACACCATCAGAAGGAGCCGATTTCAGTACGCAGCCATTAAAGCTCACTCAGAAATTCATCTGAGCAGCAGCAGGGAAACAATTTAATACGACAGTCTGTGTCTATGTCTCCGTCTGCATCCCAGAACAGGAGATGGTGACGAAAATGAAGGTTTCTGTAGACTAGAACTCTGCCCCCAATACCGAAAAACTTAGGGGCTTTCTCTGCATCATTAAACTAAAGCAGGTGGGGTGAGAGCAGAGGTAGCCTGCACAGGACCTGTGTCTGCAGAGAGGCAAAGCCTTCCGCAGGCTGCCAGCACGCCCTGGGTTAGTGCGAGCCGCCGTCTCTCTGCACAGACCGCCGTGCAAGTTATTTCCAGAGCGGAGGGAAGCACCAGCATGTAGACAAGGAGCAAGACGAAGGAGTCACGCCGGCCCTGCCCCGCCTTCTGACAAAGACTCAGTCACACCAGGAGGATGGTAACTTGTTGGGCCAGGCAGGGCCTTCACCTTGAGGCAAAAGAAGTAACTAAAAAAGAATCTTTTGTACTTTAGGCTCCACCTCCAAAGAAACTGATGAGGGCATTAGCAGCTGTCATTTGGAGGACTGTCAGAAGAATGCCAACATGGGGGGGGGGGGTCCGCACCTGGGTGGTTCAGTCATTAAGTGGCTGCCTTCGGCTCAGGTCATGGTCCCAGGGTCCTGGGATCGAGCCCCGCGTCCGGCTCCCTGCTCAGTGGGAAGCCTGCTTCTCCCTCTGCCAGCCGCTCCCCCTACTTGGGTTCTCTCTCTCTCTCCCCCCACCCCCCCCACCTTGAATGAATGCATGCATGCCAACATGGCTACACAAAAATAACTTCAAAAAGCACAATGCATGGGGCACTGGGTGGCTCAGACCATTAAGCGTCTGCCTTCGACTCAGGTCGTGATTCCAGGGTCCTGGGATTGAGCCCCGCATCGGGCTCCCTGCTCAGCAGGAAGCCTGCTTCTCCCTCTCCCCCTGCCTGCCGCTTCCCCTGCTTGTGTTCTCTCTCAAATAAAAAATAAAAAAATCTTTAAAAAAAAAAAAAAGCACAATGCACTCCCTTTAAAGGAGACTGGCTCTTAAATCCTGGGAACCTCACTAGGGCCCTTACTCTAAACGTTTGTACACCCTTCTGCCTTTTCACCTGAACACTATTATCAGTGGTTGTCAAAGCATGTTCCAAGCAATGTGCAGAGGTGCCCCACAGACCTGGTGGGGATGGCCAAAGGCGGACTAGACAGACCAGAGCCTGGAACGCCACACCATTTCCCTCAGGCGTGCATTATATCTGGTTTATATTTTGGGTTTCACCCAAACACAGCCCTTGAAAAGAAGATTCCACTGCCTACATGTGAAAGTCTTTTCATTCTAAGTTGTTTATACCATGCCAGATTCCTGATGGCTTAGCGCAGCAGGCACAGATAAAATAGGGGAGCAAATACATTGGTAACAAGAGAATTCTAAAAGCAAACTAATTAATAGAGCAATTTTAAAATGCAGCTTTAATAAGTCACTTTTTAAAAAGAACAAATGTAAAAGGGCATGTCTTAAACCAACCAGAATATCAAATGTGAAATTGCAAGAAAGAAAAGTATCTGGATCAAGAGGGTCTTCTAATTTAGTATCTTTCCTGGATTATCTGAACCCAGTTCAGAGGACCAATTTGTAGAAAACATAAATTCGCTCAAGGGTTTAAAAAAATGTAACTAAGAACGTCAAGCATTCAATGCTACAGCTGCATTATGGAATATTATGCAACTATTAAAACTATTATGTTTATGAGGAGTTTTACTAATATACTAATAACTGCACAATCTTTTAAAAAACTGATTACTTTGGTATATTAGTTTAACATGAAATTTACCAATATTTTCATTTATACCTCATAGTCAAGATTATATTCTCATGTATTTTCTTCTAATACTTCCAAAGTTTTTCATATTGACCCTTTCAAATCTTATGAAATTTTGTGAATATATGAAGTACAAATTTACATTTCTGTATTTTTCCAAATGGATAATCAATCACCCCAAAACCATTGACCTTTTCCTTAGTGGTCTGAAATGCCACTTTTATAAAATACTAAATTCTCATTAATAGTCTGTTTCTCTATTCATTCTTCTATTCCCTGATCCATTTAGATATTCCTGAATCAATACAACACTGTCTTAATTATGATGGTCTTAGATGACATCTGTTAGGACAAGTCCCTTTGTTTTTTTAAATTTTGACTATTCTTTTCCAAATGAATTTCAAAAATAGTTTATCAGATTCCATGAAAAATTAACCAAAAATGTCTGTGCAATATGATTTATCAATCATTCTTTATACTGCATTCAATTCCCCACCATCAACAATTTATAAAACAGGTGTTAGAAAAGCTAAGGGGAGCCTGGCTGGCTAAGTCGGCAGAGAATGCGATTTTTTTTTTTTTTTTAAGATTTTATTTATTTATTTGTCAGAGAGAGAGAGGGAGAGGGAGTGAGAGCACCAGCAGGGGGAGCGGCAGGCAGAGGGAGAAGCAGGCTCCCTGCTGAGCCCGAGGAACCAGATGCAGGACTTGATCCCACTACCCTGGGACCATGACCTCAGCCAAAGGCAGATGCTTAACCGACTGAGCCACTCAGGCATCCCAGAGCATGTGACTCTTGATCTCGGGGCTGTAAGTTCAAGCCCCATGGTAGGCACAGAGATTACTTAAAAATTTTTTTAAATAAAATAAATTTTTAAAAGAATAAATAAGGGGCGCCTGGTTGGCTCCGTCGTTAGGCGTCTGCCTTCGGCTCAGGTCATGATCCCAGAGTCCTGGGATCGAGCCCCGCATCGGGCTCCCTGCTCAGCGGAAGTCTGCTTCTCCCTCTCCCACTCCCCCTGCTTGTGTTCCCTCTCTGTGTCTCTCTCTGTCAAATAAATAAAATCTTTAAAAAATAAATAAATAAAAGCTGAGAATTGATGGGATGGGCTATGGAAAGTATCAATAGTGAGGCATAAAACACGGACGGCCCTTGTAACTTCTGTGAGGCATGGTGAGAAAAAAAGGTCAGGCTGACTTAGCACTTACTACTAGCAGAAAGGCATCAGTTTGCCAGGAGAGGAATTTTTGTTAGTATCGAACTAAGAAATGTAACCCTTCATAAGGGATAACAAGAACAGACACAATCCTCAATAGAGGGTGGTAGGAGATAAAACAAGATTTTCTTTCACTGGCCATTTGCAATATTCAAACCCTGCTAAAAGTGGACGATTGCAGCATCGGAGTGCAAACCTCAAAAACTCAAAAGAAAACATGTCAATTTAGCTGGCAGAGAAAAACACAACTGAATTCAGCGACTCAAACACCAAACTCCTCGCTGCAGACACACCCA
Source organism: Leptonychotes weddellii (assembly GCF_054177405.1). NCBI lineage: Eukaryota > Metazoa > Chordata > Mammalia > Carnivora > Phocidae > Leptonychotes > Leptonychotes weddellii. The sequence goes on from NC_138370.1 coordinate 96,819,294, forward strand.
GTTTCTTGGCGGCAGCCCAAGGCAACAGAATGAGTTCCCTGGCGATTTGCAGCACCACAGCAGAATGAGAAACACATCTACCGCTACAACATTTCACCCTCACTTTGATGTGCCATCCTTTAGCATGAATATTTTTAAAGATGAGAAATAGAGGATATATTTTAAAGATGTATTCTTGCCCATTCAGCCACAACCCTACCTTATCTTTCCGTTAGGACATTTTGGTAAAGAGACCATCACAAAATTGTGATTTGCCTTCTACAACTGGAAAGGTGAAGGTTTCTGCTAAACTCAGTAGTTTTTAACAACTAACGCCTTAAATGACAAATGAACCTTTTGAGATCTGTCCCTTAGATAGTGAGGTAACTCTTTAAAGTGTCTGTGTTTTAGACCACATTATGGCCACAAAGCACATAGGATTTAGCTTCTAAGTATGTCAAATCTACCAACCAAAATAGCAAACAAGCTTTCATTTCTACTGGCTTAATTTTTTCAGTACAATAAAGGCAGCAAA